>NC_084485.1:49858682-50172720 GCF_030035675.1 Rhineura floridana
GCTCTACAGCCGTAGGGCTGAAGGACGCAATCGCAGCTTTAAGGGCCAGCCGTGAAAATCACTGCCGAGGAGGCAGAATGGCCTGCGAAATCCCTACAGTCGTTGAGACAGTCGCAGCTAGCGGGGGGGGGGGCAATTGGCAAAGAAAGCTGCAAAACGGGAAGGAGCCGCAGCCGCAGGCTCCTGTCGCAGCAAGATTTAAAATGCCACGGAACGAGCCAGGGAGGGAGGGAGACGGAGCAGCCCAACTAAATAAAGGGCCACTGGAAAGGCAAAAAGAGCCGCAGCTGCAGGCTCCTGGGGAGGAAAGACCAAGGGAGCCGCTGCGAAAGTAGGCGGCAATCTATAAAATACACGAGACAGTGGAGGCGCAGAGCAGGAAGCTGCAGCCGCAAGCTCCTGGATTAAGGCTGCGTCCGCCGCCTGAGGAAGGGAGAGCCGCAGCCGCGGTCTCCCAGTAAGTCGCCGTTCAGGCAGGGACTGAGGAAATAAGGGCGAAGAGCAACCCCCCAAAGAAATTCCCCAGGACAATAAAAAACAAAGTCAGAAAAAGAACAATCAGTCCCACACACACTAAATTAAATAACAGAGATACACAAAACTTATCTATGCTATCTTATACTCCAACTTGCACGGATGAAAGGCAAGAATGAACTGGAGAGTGGGAGGGGCCTGATGCCCCTAGTCTTGACTTCAAAACATTCTTGCCTTTGGACGATAGGTGGAGCTATGTTACCCGCTTGATGGCAGTCCTCCTGTGGAAAATCTCCCATTCATTGCTCATGAAGTTCTCGTCTCTTTGTGACTAAATAAAGTATGTTTCTGAAAGTCATTTTATGAGATTCTTCAGAAGTAAATAAAAAAAGCAGACTTAAAATTATGGCTTTAAAACAGATGAGAATTTTAAAAATATTTGCACTCATTTATAACAATTTTATAACTCTGTAAAAATGTAAACAAAGAAAATTGCCAAGATTCCAAAAGCTATAGGTTTTGTTTGTTTTGTTTTAAAAGAAGAATTCACAGAGGGTCTAAGCCACAGTGCAATCTTGGATACTTCCTGGCTTTGCAACTGAAATGACAGATGTACACACAGAGCAAACTGAATGCTGTCTGCCCCCCGCCACCTGTTTCAAACAGGTTGCCTGTCCACTGAAAGTGGGCCAACTATATTTCTGCATTCATCTTTAATTTAAAGAAAGAAGACGGACTTTTTAAAAATATAAAACTGGCCTGGGGTTGGAAAGGCAGTTCCTTAATGACATCACAGACACTAGGCAACCAGCACAATGCATAACAGCTTCTACTACAGTTCTGCAGACTGCCCCAGCTCAGCTAAACCCGGGGAAGGAAAGTACGTTTGGAATGAACACAGCAAATGCACTTATCACCACTGCTCTTAATTTTTTTAAAATTACATTTATATCCCAACCTTCCTCCCAAAAGGAGCCCAGGGCAGTCATGTCCTTCTTCACCCTTACTGGGCTCATAAAATGGGCTTGAGATAAAACTATGGAATTTTTGTTTTTTTTCACTGAGCAAGTGACCCTTCTATGCCATATCACAATCCCCTACATTTCAAGAGCAGTTTGCCATGAAGGGTGTGTGTGTGTGTGTGTGTGTGTGTTGGGCATGGGGGGACAAAGATGGGCAAGTGGCAAGGCTGCTGCTTGTGAAACACATCTAAAGCTTTCATGGATTCTCAGAATAGTTTCAAAGCTCTTTGAATCTTGGCCAATGTTATTTATTTAACAAAATGTATATACTGGTTGATTGTAACCTCTAAGGCAGAGGTTACCAGACTGTGGTCCGTGAGCTTAATTCAGGTGGTCGGCATGTCCACATTAAGTAATACAATATAAGAAAGGAAAGCAACAATAAAAATACAATTTTAAAAATCATACAGTGCCTAGTATTGCAATTGCTACAACAGGCAGAAAAACCATTAAGTGGTCTTACATGCTACATGACCAAATGCAACACACAGAAACAAGGTACACAGAACAGGCAATGTTTTAAGAAAGACAATAAGGGGCAATGAGGAAACTGCACAAGACAGACACAGATTTATAAAAAATGTATGTCAACAACTGTGTATCTGTCAATACTAAAGGCAGGTTATAAAAGCATAGCACAGTCCAAAGGGAGGAACAAGAATGAAATGGAGGACTACCTTAAGCTGTTTTCAACCATGGCAGTGAAAGGGGACAGCAGATGCCCAGAACCCCAGAAAACATCCAACCAACCTTGGTGAACTGGTGAACAATGATATACAGGCAGTGTCTCTTCATGTCCAGAGCCTGGGTCTTGTCAGCTGCCTCTAAAATCTGAAACAAAGTTTCTGTACTTTTACTATGTAAAAAACAACAACAGAGTAAGATGGCCTTCTTGGGTTTGAGGTAGAAAACTGCATAGAACTGAATACTGATTATGTACCCTCTATTTTTAAATCTTATGGCCAGTGTCAGAAAATTATTGGGGCAATTCCTAGCCTCATGGCATGACATCAACTCTAGTCTGTTGTAGAAATATATTAAGGATTTAGCCATTTTGTCAGGCCTCTTCAAAACATGGTTTGGCACTATAATAATGCCAATCATGCTTCCCTTTGTTCCTCCCCTTGCGTGCTAAGATGAGAAGCTTCCAATTATCGTCTGCTGTTTCACCTGAATGTGGCAAACTATGGTTTGCAATCCTAATTTGTGGGATTTAGATGAAACAAATTATGGTCCGCCACAAATCACAATTGGAGTTTCAAATCCTGGCATGTGAAGAGAAGGGAAGTGATCTGGATGTTTCTGCCTGTTCATTCTTTATCTGTTTTTTAGAAGTACACCTAAGAATGTAGTGAATGGTTCAAACGTAACACTACACAATGGTCAGGCATTCTGGATTTTTCCAAAAATTTATTTCAATAATTTATATGCTGCTTAATTAAAATACTCTGTAGCAGTCCACAGTAAGCTTAACAAATACAATGGAAATAATCAGTTAAAAACTATGAAGTTAGAAATGAGTCTTGAGCTCATGTGCTTCCCCTTCTCCCCTTTTGTACAAGAGGGAAAGAGCCTGAAAGCATTCACTTTCAGGTTAGATTAATTCTGGAACTCTGGAAAGTGGTTTATTAACTCTGAAAAGTTGTTTATTCTATGATTAGTTCAAGTAAATCTGGTTCTCAAACCATGGTTTGATTCTGATTTATTTCAACTTACTAGGTAGAATAAATCAGTCTTCTGACTTTAGACGCAATTGTAAAATGTGGTTTACCTAAAATAAGAAGTTATCAATCACTTCTCCTTGCATATGAGCATGAGGCATGCCATGATTCATTCTGGTACAGCTAAACAACAGTTTAGCATGAGGTCTAAACTGGGCCAATATAACAAAACAGTCAAAACGTATCATAATAAGGTGCACTTGCTAAGCAGCTAGGATTATCTTCAGTTCTCTGTTGACATTTTAGTCAGTAGCAATTGCAGGGATGCCCTGCAAAATGATCCTCAGGTTGGCCAAAATGCTATGCCTTCCTTGCTTGTACAAACCACATTTGCAATAATTTACATGCTTGTAGGATCATCATATTATAAATGTCATGCTTAGAGTAAATCAATTGAAATCAACTGGATTTTAGTTATATCTAAATAGATTTCAGTAGGTCAACTGTAAGCACAAGTAAATCTGGATCTAACCCATAGCACATTGCACAATTTCCTACATAGACGTGATTTGCCTTCCTCATAGGAAATTAGTAAAGACATCTAGTCGGCAAGTTAGCCTCAGAAACAGTATTGGAAACAGTTTGTCAGCAAACAATTATTATTTTGCTTATTTTCCAAACAATGAAAAATAGGTATGAATAATAATTCTTTTTGATTTAGATTTTAGAGCAAGCCAGGTGAACTTAATGATTTCACTTGCATGCACAGTTTTCTATAAGAAGTAGTGCATTTAACTTTCTTAAGGTGGTGGTCATAATGTTTCTTTGGGAATGTGAATTACTCTTACAAACCTTCCAGGCAAAAAATTATGGATCTCTTAACTGACAAGTTGCTACAGAAATAAATGTACATTAGGGACTATTTACAATTGGTTTGTAACTGACTAGGTTGTAACAATTACCTGAAGGACATTTTCCACAGTAACGTTCATTTCCAGGTTCTGCTTACAATATGCTTGGAGCCGGTTATTGTAGAATCCATAATAATAAGGGGCAGCAAAGAGGTAGCTAAAAAGAGCCAGTTAAAGAGAATTCACATTTTAAGTTGCAACGAACAGAGGTACCATAAACCTAAATGGAATGGCAATAAGGATGAACACAGACTTGACCTCTGTCTGCTGCATTCTCATGTGATTGTTAAAATTGCTGCTGGCTGCCTCCTTGAACATTGTCTTTGGCTCTGGGCCATGCATAGCACTGCCACATCACCTATGCTATATATGCAGCAGCTGTTTCCAGATTTTCTGTGAACTCAAACATTATGGAGACAGAATAAGCAAAAAACAGAATTAAAAAAACCCAGAATTGATATCCCTGAAGAGGATCAGCTTTTATTGTAAACTACCAACAATCTGGATTCCCAAACAGAAAATCTGTTTTTCCAAGGACCTGGGCCAAGAACAGAGCAAAGGAAAATCAGAAACTATACAAAAGGTCAGGGGAAGGTACCTTGGGAAAGCTGTCCCCCTCTCCCCACATTGTTTCTGCTAAAATATGCTAGTCCTTTCCCAAAAATCCTTTCCCCCAAGTCAAGACTCATTAAAGCCTTAGCCTTGATGTACAATATATTAGTTGACAAATAATTACTGCACCTAAGTATTGTTTTGTATATTTATAGTTGAGAAAAATAGTATCAAAGGAAGAATCAAATCCAACATGTAAAATTAGATAAAGGATACAGAGAATCTTCAGGAGGCATGTTCACTTCACCATAATAAATATATCTTAGCATAGACTCAAAGGCTTGTTTACTTGGAACCATCTCTCCAATTGAAATATTAACTTGCCCATCTTCTGGCATAAAAGAACGAAACATAGCTTCAAAGTAACTGGAAAAAATACAAGTGTTGTGATGTAAGAAAAAACAGGGTCAGACAAAATAGCTCCAGAATCTTTTATCCAGCAAGTAAAAAGTGGACTGGCGGGGAGGGGAGGAGGAGGAACTGGAGCATTTTCAAATGCTTCTTTTACAAATTAACTTTCCTAAAAGTCAACTTATCAAAACGTAGCATTTAAGCAATCATGTTCAGAAACATATCCCATGTCATGTCTTGAACAATAATTAGCGAGCACTAACATTTCTTTATTTATTTAATAGTCTATTTCCCTAATTACATGAATTGTAATAAAAAAATAACTTTGTATCTATGAAGCGGACTCTGCTCTACAAAGGCTTATATCATAGTACAATTTTTCAGGAAATTCAATTCTATCCCTTGTGGCTTGACTTGAAATTATGGATTTTTATCACATTACAATATGCTGATTATCTTACCAGTGCCAGGATGATTGTGTTATTGCGAACACTGCCTTGTCAATTACCATTCTATCTATTTTGCTTTTACATAATTATCACTGTTCTTTTTGCATTTAGTCTCCCTCCAACTTCACTCTTCTCAATTCCCACTCCCTCAACTATGCGTGTATGTAAGGCGGCCAATTTAGAATTACACTTCAAGCACCTAATGAAGTGGATTCTGGGCCAAAAAAGCTTTCGCCATAATAAATGTGTTTATCTTTTAAGGTGTCACAAGACTCTTCATTGTTGTTTCTGCTGCAACAAGACTAAGTTGGCTATACCAGGAAAAGTTTACTTTGTATTTCTCATGTTCCAATAATTTCTATAACCTCTTTTATCAACATGTTCCATCAAAAGGTGGTAATGTAAGTGTGGTAATGGCACAGATGTTTCTTTTATTTGCCACTGATACTTCAGTCAAATTTACAATCAGTTATCTAGGTTTTCCAAAGTGGTAGCCATCTCAGCCTGTTGCAGCAAAAGCAAGTAAGTAAGTAAGTAAGTAAAATTTAATTTTTGTGTCCCCTATCTGGCCGAAGCCACTCTAGGCGACGTACACATTGAAATTTGATAAAATACAATATAATACAATATAAATACAGAGTAAAATACAATGCAGTCAACAATAACCATTCTAAATAGCAGCAGTATAGAACAATATAGGGCAATCAATAATAATTTTAAAATCATGAAAAAATTAGCCCACCCCGGAGATCCCAAAGGCCTGTCCAAAGAGCCAGGTTTTTAAGGCTCGGCGGAATGTATCCAGGGAAGGGGCATGGCGAAGATCAAACGGGAGGGAGTTCCAGAGAGTGGGGGCCGCCACTGAGAATGCCCTCTCTCTAGTCCCCACCAACCTAGCTGTTTTCGTTGGTGGGACTGAGAGAAGGCCTTGCGTGGCTGATCTAGTCGGGCGGCTTAATTGGTGGTACTGGAGGTGCTCCTTCAGGTAGACTGGGGCGAGACCGTATAGGGATTTAAAGGTTAACACCAACACCTTGAATTGGGCCCGGAAGACACCTGGAAGCCAATGTAGATGAAATAACACTGGCGTGATGTGTTCACGGCGGCGGCTGTTTGTAAGTAAACGAGCTGCCGCATTCTGCACCAGTTGTAGTTTCCGGACCGTTTTCAAGGGTAACCCCACGTAGAGCACATTACAGTAGTCTAATCGAGAGGTGACCACGGCATGTACCACCAGTGGGAGCTGGTGAATAGGGAGGTAGGGTTGCAGCCTCCGTATGAGGTGGCACCTTAAAGACTATAGAAAGGTATCTTTTTTCTTAGGGACTGTTTGACATTACTCCTGATTGTGAGACCAGGATCAGATTTTGGGCTCTTATACTTTCCCCCTCAACCCCTTTGCTGCATATAAAAGCAAGCATCGAATCTAGGAGGAGCCTCTATTATTTTAACATGGATCTCCCATGATCCTGGATATTAAATTCATTTTGCATCATGTCTTCAGTATCCAGAATACATCAAGAGAGATCTTCATTCAAATAGCAGACAGGTCCCTCCATTCAGGTCTTCACTTCTATATGCAATAAAAGAAATGGGGAGAGCAGGGAGGAAGCACACCAACCAAAGCCCCATGTTTGATATCACCGTGGAAAGAAATGAAAGGAGGAAATAAAGCCCCAACAGCCAGAAGTAGAATTCTGTACCAGAGAATGACTGATCTGAGCAGACATACCTGGAGCGGGCTGCAAGAATAGCTTTATGAGCTGGCCTTGGGTGACCATCTAAGAGAAGAATTATATCACAGAATTCTAGTCCAGCTCCTTCCAGATAGGCCTTCATATCCTGAATCAATGAGGTTCCTGAACAAGAAGATACAGAGAACAAATGTAACACACTGGTATGGATCATTATATAGTTCACATGAACATCAATCACAGCGGTATCTTGGTTTTATGTTTGGGGGAGGAAGGAAGTTTGTCAATAAGCGAACTATCAGATTATCTCTCTTAAAGAAAATGCTTCTAATCCAAATAATTATGAACTGCTTTCTATGAAACATCTCAAAAAGTGATTTCACAATACAACTGAAAATGTATATAAAGCAATTACATATAGAAAAACAATTTCAAATGTAATACAGATACTGACTGAGATAAAAATCTCCATGTGGAAAGCCTGCTGAAAGTGGAAAGTTTTCAACAGGTGATGAAAAAACAATTGAGATGGTGCCTGTCCAATACACAATGGGAGAGAATATAAATGGTAGGTGCCACCACACTAAAGGCCTGATTTTGATATTATGCAGAAAGGGCCTCCTGATAACATGGTATCTCCAGGATGCCCTCTCTTGCAGACCACAGTGATCAGTTGGGTATAAAAGGGATGAGACACTCTTTTAAGGTATCCTGGTCCCCAAAACGTATAAGGCTTTGTACATCAGCACTTTGAACTTGGCTTGGTAGCAGTGTAATAGGATGGCAATATTCTGCCCCAGGGAGCAGTCAAGCTGTCATATTTTGTTCTAGTTGCAGCTTTTAAGTCAGCCTCCACAAAGAATGCATTGCAGTAATCCAATTTGGAGGTTACCAGTGCATGGAAAACAGTGCTCATGCTATCCCAGAAACAGCCATAGCTGTCTTGCCAGCTGAAGCTGGTAGAAGGCACTCCTAGCCACCAAGGTCACCTGGGCCTCTAGTGACAGAAATGGACTGAAAAACACTCTCAACGCTATAAACCTGGTCCTTCAAGGGAGTACAACCCCATCCAAAGCTGACCAATTATCCGGATACAGGAATTGACAAGTTATTTGGACTCGGGAACCACTCACCCACAGTGCCTCCATCTTGCCAGGATTCAAACTCAGTTTGTTGGCCCTTATCAAGCCTACTACTCAGTCCAGGGACTAGTGCAGGGCTTGCACGGCATCTTCAGATTCAGATATTACAGACAAATAGAGCTAAGTATTATCAGTGTACTAATGACACCTCACCCCAAACCTCCTAATGACCAGTCCCAATAGCTTCATGATGATAGCATCTTGTAGCACTCCACAACCCAACTGCCAGGGGGGGTTAAGAGATAATCACCCAAAATGAATTGTTCACCATCAGTAATCTAAGAGATTTGCACAGTTTGAAAATAGAATTTGCAATCAGAAAAATGCTACCTGAGTGTTTCACTCTGTCCTATCCTATATTTTGGTCAAAGGATTCTCCCTGGCAAGCCACTGAATTTACTATTAAAGAGGACAGCCTACCAGCATTATGCAATGAAAGGCCATGGGACTAACTATGCATGCTGATCCACATACTGATGGATAAGTCAGTTCACAATCTGTATAATAGTTATACTATCATTCAATCCACCTATTAAGAACAAAAATATAGTCTCTTCATGGCCCTCTAGTGGAATGTAACCCCCTGGCAGACCAAATTTCTCTTCCCCTTCCTGTAATTTTCTCCCCCCACCCCAAAAAAGCTAAACAGTGGCATTATGCTTCTGATTTTAGATACTTTTTATTTAAAAACAACTTTTTTTCTGGATTTTATTCTATATCCTTCTCTAGACTCTTAAAAGAATTAAAGCCGTCATGCAATCAGAACTAAATGGGAGCAACAATCGGAAAGAGTCATGTTTGGGATTTGGGTCCTTATGAGACCCTCATGCATGTGTCTCAAGCAATCTTTCATTCAGGAAGATATATTACCAATATCAAGAGGCTGATCGGAATGTGTTCGAAGAGGAGGTTGCTGCTTTCTTCGTACTATCTCCACTATCAAAGATGAAGAAAGGTGTTCAAATTCTTTCATCATTATTACTTGATTAAAGTGTGATTCCTTGACAACAAAATTCAGGCAGTGTTCCTAAAGGAAACAAAAAACGGCTTGTCATCAGAGGAAGCACCACTACTTCAAGAAAATTAGAAGTCTGGAATATTTCTCTGCCAGCCTCTTCTCCCTTCAGAAGATCCTAGAATGGAATTAAAACTACCACTGTGAAAACTACCACTGTGAAAACTACCTACAATAATACAGTTTAGATAGGCCAGTTTTGGATATCCTGATGAACATCAGCTTTTAACAATTACTACACTGACAGTTTCCTCAGAAGACACACAGAGAAGCCTGCTCCCTGCACCAGGGCTTTGGGTGCCTCTCTACAAGCCTGATGCAAAAGCATGATCTATTGGACTGTTAATGCTTTGAACTCCTCCTTCTTAAGCTCAGGTGGTGAATGTGTGTAAATAAACCATATACCATAAAGACACCACAGTCTCTGTTGACATTCTTTCCAAGGAAATTAAACCTTGGATAAGCGCAGAAACCCCTGGAAGTCTCATACCGCTTGGAAATTGGGGTGGCATGCAACTCTTGTCATTGGCTGTATATTTAGGGGAACACTTTAACTTGCAAAGAGTTTTGGTTGCTGCATTAGGTTGCTATTTTATCCATCATAGTCACAGGTGTTTGAACTGCTAGGCCAGATCCAATACCACTTAGTCCTACTGCCCCCCATCCCCAATGCTCTCATTCCCAACAGTAACCTTCCCTAAACACATACTGCTCAACATAACTGTTGTATAGCTGTTTTCTGCACTTTGTAAACGGTTTAGTAGTTTATTTACCATTAAGTGGTATATAAATTAACAACAACCACCACCTCCTAGCACCTATACGGCTGGAGCAAGCTAAAACACTTTTGGGGATAGGATTAACTCTGATGGCTTCTAATGGACAGAAGTAGTTTAATTCAGCCAAAGGAATCACATCTGAAAATTGTGAGCATGGGGTTAGCACAAGGGGAAACACTATGGGATTCCCCCCTCCTCTCCCGCACCATCCCCAAATCTGCTCTGGTGTGTTTGGGGAACTAGAAGTTCAAATGATGAAACTGAGGTTATCATACTTTGGACACATCATGAGAAGACATGATTCACTAGAAAAGACAATAATGCTGGGGAAAACAGAAGGGAGTAGAAAAAGAGGAAGACCAAAAAGAGATGGATTGATTCCATAAAGGAAGCCACAGACCTGAACTTACAAGATCTGAACAGGGTGGTTTATAACAGATGCTATTGGAGGTCGTTGATTCATAGGGTCGCCATAAGTCATAATTGACTTGAAGGCACATAACAACAGTTCAGATTTAAGGGAGGGAGGAGAGGGAGAGGGTGTTCCGTTGCATAAGGATATATTCTTATGCTGATGGACAAATTTGCTTAGTGCTACACTGAATACAGCCCGTGCAGTCAGAGTTTTCAGCGATACTTAAGCAGCAATCTATTTTACATATAATAGATGAGTACCTAGACAAGAATTGGACCATTGGTCTCATCTGAAGGGTGATTTTCATATGAGGACGGCCATCACTGCGGGTGTTAGCTCCACCTATCGTGCGAAGGCAAGAATGTTTTTTGAAGTCAAGACTAGGGGCGTCAGGCCCCTCCCACTCTCCAGTTCATTTGCAGCGAGTCTATAGAAAAATATCTAAAAATAGAAAAACGGGGCCGACAGGCCTGCCAACAGGAAAACAACATGCATAGTAACATGACTCTAACATAGCGATATAACAGAACTAGCAGTCTTGACTTCACTAGTAACTTTAAATGCAATAGCGAAACAGTAATATATAACGGTTCAATAAAATATTTATACATCCTCCAACTGGGAGGGCCATGATGGCCGTCCTCATATGAAAATCACCCTTCAGGTGAGACCAATGGTCCATTTTCCATATGAGGCCGGCCATCACTGCGGGATGTACCAAAGCAGCCCATAATAGGGAGGGATCACCCACATGCTAATTATCATTAAGAACCTGTTGCAACACTCGTCTGCCAAAAGAAGCATTGGCAGAGGCATAACGATCTATTTTATAATGCCTTATAAACGAGTGTGGAGTAGACCAAACAGCTGCTCTGCAAATATCAGCAACAGGGGCGTTGGTAGCAAAGGCAGCAGAAGTAGCCGCTGACCTGGTGGAATGAGCCGTGATACTATCAGGAACTGGGAGCTGAAGAGCTTCATAAGCTAAAGCAACACAGGCTCGCAACCAGCGGGATAATGTAGAATTAGTTACTTTACGCCCCATAGACCTTGGATTAAAGGATACAAATAGAGACTCCGTTCGTCGAATCTCCTGGGTCCTAGCCAGGTAGGTCTTGAGAGCCCTCCGAACATCCAACAAATGCCAAGCCTTCTCTAGAGGATGAGTAGGGTTTGGGCAAAATGAAGGGAGTACAATGTCCTGATTGCAATGGAAAACTGAATTGACCTTGGGACGGAAGGAAGGGTCAGTTTTCAGCACAACAGAGTCCTTGTGAAAAACACAGAGATGGCAAGCATAAGACAATGTGCCCAGTTCCGAAACTCATCTGGCAGAAGTGATGGCGACCAGGAACAAGACCTTGAAAGACAGTAGACATAAAGGCACAGTCCTAAGGGGTTCAAACAGAGGGCGTTGTAAAGCTTGTAGGACCTTGGACAGACTCCATGAAGGAAAACGATGTACTACAGCTGGTGAACGTAAAGCAGTGCCTCTGAGGAAGCGTTTAATGAACGGATGTGAGGAAATAGGGGCACCAGTGGAGGAGACTGAAAGGATGGACGACAAAGTGGACGCATGTCGACGTAGAGTGTTGGGTCTGAGTCCCATCATAAAACCGCTATGGAGATATTGCAGCACCTGATGCACAGTGGCCTGGGATGGGTCGCAGTGGTGAGACTGGCACCACTTGGAGAAAGCCACCCAAGTATGTTGATAAATACGGGTGGTAGATGGTCGTCTCGAGGCTAAGATAATATCAATAACAGCGTCAGACAGTCCAGCCGACCTCAAATGTCCCCGTTCAAAAGCCACGCTGTTAGATTGAGCCAAGTGGGGTCCTGATGCCATACTGGACCCTGGGATAGAAGATCTGGCCTGACTGGAAGTGTCCAAGGATCCATCACCGACACTGCAAGAAGATCCGAGAACCACGGTCGGCGTGGCCAATATGGTGCTATCAGAACCAACTGTGCCCTCTCGCTCCGCGCCTTCCGCAATGTTTTGGCTAACAGCGGTATAGGAGGGAAGGCGTACAAAAGACCGTCTGGCCACAGTATGGACAGAGCATCCACTGCTTCCGCTGCTGTGTCCAGGTATCTGGGAAAGTATCTGGGAAGCTGGTAATTGCGACTGGAAGCAAACAGGTCGATCGAGAAGACACCGAACCGATGCTGGAGACGCTGGAATATGGTCGGATGAAGTTTCCATTCTCCCGGAATGACCTGTTGTCTGCTGAGCCAGTCTGCTGTCACATTCCAAATCCCTCTGAGATGCTCCGCTTTTAGGGATTGTAGATGTTGTTCTGCCCAGACGAAGATGAGGAAAGCTAGGTCCTGCAGAGGACGGGACCTGGTGCCCCCTTGTCTGTTCAAATGTGATTTTACACACGTGTTGTCTGTTCGAATGAGGACATGGTCCAAAGGGAACAGAGACTGAAAATGAAGCAGAACTAAGTGGACCGCCTTGAGCTCCAGCCAATTGATGTTCTGAGCCTGCTCTGCTGTGGACCAACCCCCCTGAACATACTGGGAGTTGCAGTGTGCTCCCCAGCCGATGAGACTGGCATCCGTGGTGACAACAGTCCTGCAAGGTTCTCTGAACAGAGTGCCTCTGGAAAGATGTTGGACCCTCGTCCACCAGCGGAATGAAAGGCGCAGTGCGGGGCTCAGAGGAACTGTGCGATGATTGGAGTTGGCAATGTCCTGTTGAAAGGGCAACAAAGCCCACTGAAGGTGGCGAGAGTGGGCTCGAGCCCATGGCACAATGTGGATGGTAGAGATGAACATTCCGAGCGCCCTGGCTGGAAGCATGACGTCTGCGGTAGTTTGTCGCATCAAGGACCTCGCAATGTTTGTGATGGCAGTTATGCGATCTGGAGACAGAAACACCATCGCCTGCAGGGTGTCCAACATTGCCCCTACATGTAGTAGGCATTGGGTTGGTTGAAGATGGCTTTTGTCGAAGTTGACAAGCCAGCCGTAGGCCTGCAAAACATTGAGGGTGAGCGTTAAATGACGATGAGCCAGCTTCTCAGAGCTTGCCCGTATTAAAATATCGTCCAGATATGGGTAGAGATAGACCCCTTGAATCCGGAGGTAAGCCACTAAGGTGAGAAACACTTTTGTAAATACTCGCGGAGCAGAGGAGAGGCCGAACGGCATCGCTCTATATTGAAAATGCTGGGGGCCAAAAGCAAACCGAAGAAACTTTCTGTGGGCTATGCAAATGGGCACATGGAGATACGCTTCCTTTAGGTCGATAGAAACCAGGAAGTCTCCTTCTTGCAGGCTTTCAGTGATGGAGTGGAGGGATTCCATTTTGAATCTGCGGTATGTTACAAAACGGTTGATGAACTTGAGGTCCAATACCGCCCTCCATGAGAAATCTCGTTTGGGCACAGCAAATAGGAGGGAGTACACCCCTTCCGACCTCTCTGTTGTAGGGACTGGCTCTATCGCCGCTATGTCCAAGAGGTGTTGTATAGCTGTCTGCATGATAATGTGCCTGGTCGGCGCCCTGGGGCAAGGGGATGGCTGGAATTTGTCTGGTGGAGTCGCCCAAAACTCTACTGCATAGCCTGAACAAAAAAGGTCCCTGATCCAGGCGACCTTAGTTAGACGCAGCCACTGGTCTCCAAACATAAGTAGTCTGCCACCAACAGGAAGTGCATTAATACTGTTTGCGCTGGCGAGACCCTCCCCTATATGAGGACGATGAGGTACCTCTGCGCCCTTGGTACTGACCTCTGCCCTGGAAACGTCGGTTCCAGGTTCCCCTGAATGAATTGGAGTCATAGGATCGGGAGCCGCGGCCTTGTCCTCCTGGCAGTGTTCCTCGAAAGGGCTGGTTAGTGCGGAAGGAGGGAAATCGCCTGAAAGGCCTATGATCGATGTTCTTGACAGTGGCCAACACTGGTTTGTGAGCGTCTTTGGGGTCAACCAGCACTGCCTTTAGAGCTTCCTCGCCGAAGAGCAAAGAGCCGGAGTAAGGAGCCCTAGAAAGATTCACTCTGGCCATAGAGTCAGCTTGCCAGTGGCGCAGCCAGAGGGTCTGTCAAGCGACTATCTGAGCCGTCATGGCTCATGCCCCCAGTTGAGTGGCATCCAAAGTGGCATCAGCTACAAATGCCGCCGTCTTGCGCAACTTTATCAATGACCTTCTGAGAGAAACAGGATCAGGGGTACGGTCCTCTAGAAGATCATCTATCCACATCATTGCTGCCCTGGAGAAGATGGAAGCTGATGCAGAGGCTCGCATGGAGAAAGCGGTGGCCTCATGATTTTTGCGGAGACCGAAGTCTAATCTTCGCTCAGTAGCATCCTTTAGTTGGGATTCTCCTTCCCTAGGCAAAAGAGATCACGAAACTAGGCTAGCGATTGGCTCGTCTATGCCAGGGACGGCCAGCTTGTTGGCAAAGTCAGGAGCTAGGGAGTAAAGTTTGTCAGCCAGGTTCTTGAAGCGGCGAGTTTGGAATGGATGAGACCATTCTTCGGTGGCCAGTTTAGCAATGGGATCCGGCACCGGGATGTAATGCTCAGTTGGTGCAGGGGATTTGAGAACCCTGGCCCCTTTAAGAGCTGGAGCAGTAGCCGTTGAGGGCGCAGCTTGGAGACCAAGGGTGTTAACGACCCTGTGAGCTAGGGGCTGATAATCTGCGGTATTAAACAAGCGATACGATGTATCCTCCTCGTGTTCCAAATAGTCGCTCCATTCATCTCCTTCAGCCTGATCAGCAAAGGTTGAGCCCTCCCCATACGAAGCGTCCTCAATACATCTGCCTCTAGCTACATCAAAGGGATTTGGGGAGCAGGAAGGATTTGCCTCATGACATACATGTGGGTCCACAGTGCGTTGAGGTATGGCGGGGACTTGTGGTGGTGACTGCATTTGAAAGAAAATCATGAGACAGCTGCAGCCCCGTTGAAACAGATGGTTGTGCCTGAGTAGATGGCTCAGTGGGCTGAGTCGGAGGGTAAGCCCTGGGCGGCAACACGGGAGGAGGATGGCTAAGTGTTGGCTGAGTAGGAAAACCAGCAAAGTCCTCCTCGTCAGAAGACGCAGCGGGGGAATGAAAGATATTCGTTAGCTGTTCCTGGGCTGCTGCGGTGGGATTCGGAACAGAGGCATAGTGTGGACGCTTGGGCTTGCTGTGGCTGGAAAGATGTTTAGTCTTAGCCAGTGCTTTGGCATGCTTAGGTTTAGTTGCCTTAGCTGGTTGTGGCTTGGCTGTCTGAGACATGTCTGGTTGTTCCGACATCTTATATTCACTATGGGTGCAGTACACGGCCACAGTGGGGGCAGTATGTAGAGACCCGAACAGGCACAGTACACGACCACAGAGGGGGTAGAATGCACTGGCAGATGGCTAAGTACACGGCCACAGAGGGGGCAGAATGTACGATGGTAACAGCGTCAATGTAATGCAGACTAGACTTCAGGCTTGGTACACGGCCACAGAGGGGGCAGAATGTATGAAAGTAACAGCGTCAATATAATGCAGACTAGACTTCAGGCTTGGTACACGGCCACAGAGGGGGCAGGATGTACAGTATAGACCGCCCTGGTACACGGCCACGGAGGGGGCAGAATGTACAGTTCAAATAAGTTGTTTTTAGTGCAGTAGGAACCGGCTGGGCGATGGCCACGAGTTGAGGTACGATCAGAGGCTGCAGAGGGCCAGTGTTGCAATAGGCAGCAGTATGAGTTAGTGAGAGGGGAACTCTTGTAGGGCTAACTAGTCCTATCTGAAAACTCACATACAAGCAAGCCTGCTCAAGGTAAGAAGCCCCCTTTATTTAGTTCAGGACAGATGAAACAAAAAGGGCGGGGAAAAACGGGACAAACAAAATGGCGCCCGTAAAGGGGACGGAAAAAAGAACACTAAAAATGGCGGAGGGAGAGGCAGTAATGGTGGGCGCTGAGACAACAGCTAACTGACCGAAAAAAATAATAATAAAATAAAATAAACTGCCTAACACAGTGTCAAGAAACGTGCGATGGCTGTTCTGAAGGGCGCAATCGCGGCTCGTAATAGCGAGCACCGTAGCAGCTAAGGGAGCTGTAGTGTCAGCAGCTGCCACCGCCGACTACGGAGGCTTTCGCGGTGAGAACTTAAGGCCACTAGTCTGGCACCGTAGCAGCTAAGGGGGCTGTAGCATCTAAGGGAGCTGTGGCTCCATGCCTTTTCCCTGCCCGGCTATAGCGATCTAGCTCGCTGTCTAGCCTCGATCGCTCTTCTCAGAGCTCTTTGGAGGCAGGGCAGTCCAAACAAAGGAGCACTGAATTAGAAAGAGCCGCAGCCGCAGGCTCTGGAGCTGCCGTGAAAAAGGCGAGAGGCGGCTCGAGGAAGAGAGCTGCAGCCGCAAACTCTCGGGTTAAATCTGCGGCCGCCTGCAAAGGAAGGAGAGCCGCAGCCGCGGTCTCCCGGCAGCGGGAAGGGAGCAACCCCAAACAGCCAGGGACAAAACAAGCGAGTCATGAACTCGGAAAGGCACGAAAGAAGTGGCGAGTAAAGCAGGGAGCTGCAGCCGCAAGCTCCCGCCAGAGAAGAGAGAGAACCGCAGCCGTGGTCTCTACAAGAGCCGTTGGGCTCAGAAGCTGGGAAAAAGAACGGGCAGGGCCAGGAAGGATCCCCTCAAAATTTCCCAGGAAGCACGAGAGAAACGATTAAATACCAGACAGAGGGAAGGGAGAACATGGAATACACATAAAACAACCTCCACCCCTGTCAGACAAACACAGAAAAGACACACAAAACTTAGCTAAAAACTACGCTATCTGCAATATCAAACTTGTTCGCTACGAAGGCAAGAATGAACTGGAGAGTAGGAGGGGCCTGACGCCCCTAGTCTTGACTTCAAAAAACATTGTTGCCTTCGCACGATAGGTGGAGCTAACACCCGCAGTGATGGCCAGCCTCATATGGAAAATAAACAGATTAGTGTCATGGCCCCTTCGGAGGACTCGTCAGACAAGGACGACTCAGGAGTAACAGCCACAGACCCAGAAGGGGAAACAGAGGAAACTCCTGAAAATGCAGCTTCTACTCCCCCTCAGCTGGAGAGCGTCCAAGATACAGCTGAAGCTCTTCAGCCCAAATCAGGCAGTGACTAGGAGACTCCCCTCCCACCTGCAGAGCGGAGGTGACAGAAAGTCAGGCAGCAGAGGGGCCGCCTGTCTGTTTAAGGCCGGCACGCTTGCAGAAGCCAGAGGGGTGAGTGTTCCCACCTGTCTGCAGAGGTGTTCTTTAAAAGACAGACCCTGGCTTCAGCGTGTTGCTGACTACAACGTCGGGCATGACCTCCACTTGAAACGTAGTTCGCAGACTCCAGACCCTTCGGACTGAACCCCTGGCTTTCTGAACCTAGCTTCCCCACCTCGATGACGCTTACGGACACTGCTACTGGTACAGTTGCTAGAAGCATTCCTTTCTCCAGCCAGCTCCTGTTATCTGCTGGCCTTGGCAGATTTATGACCTAGCTAGCTGCCAGCTGCTTAGTTACAGCCCAGCTTCCAGCCCCAAAGCTGACAATTAGGTTGGTTCTACCTGGACTAGGGTTTTTCAATGAACTTTTATTCATTATCTTGTACAAACCCACCTTTAGCTGATCCAGCTGAAGTTTGTTTGCATTTTCACATACAACAAGTACATTTTGCAGATCTACTGAGGCCTCAATGTACTGGACACACAGCTGTTCCAATCGTGAGAGTTTGAAATTAAGGGCCAATTTGTAGACATCCATGATTAGCAGTACATCCTGGACATGCCCTGTACAACACAAAAATCAATTCATTCCATATACTGAAGAAAAAGCAAAAGGTGTCACAGCAAGCAGAGAAGTTAGTTAAGGCCCCACTCCCAATACTAAGAATGTTCCAATGAGGCTCTCCTAGCTGAGTATTAAAATGCCCTTGAAGCACTACATAAAGTAACGCAATGTAGACAAGTGACATGTTGTACTATATGGTGGACCTCTTAACCCAGAGGCTGCCAACCTTATTGGACCAGAGGGTACATTTTGAATTTTGAGAGACTATTGGTGGCACTAGTCACAAAATGGCTGCCATGGGGACATGGCATAACACCAAATTAGACAGTAATCATGGTGAAGCTTTTCCCATAATTGTATTTCCATAGTAGAAAAGGCTTGACCTGTTGAATTTCAGCCCGCCATACAGCTGTTAAAGGCGCAAGAACCCTGTTTTTCCCCAATGTCAACCCTAAACCAAAGTCTATCCTGTACCCACTTACCTGGAAATAAGCCTCATTAAACACAAAGAGACTTACTTCTGAGTAGATACGTATATGGTTCCTATACATTGAATTCTTAATGAGTCCTTGGTCTTTAGCTCTTGCAAAGCAGGAGACATGCCAAAGCCTCTCTGCAAAATTTTCACATTTGCTTTTTGGGGGTAGGGGGATTCTTTAACATTCACCCACACTTATAGTGTAGTAGTATTTTCAGAAAACAACTTCTAGGCACTACCTGATCGCAGGCGAACCCACAACAGGAAAATGCATTCTGGCTGCTAGGGAAAAAGGAAGTGCTCCTATCTAGGCCTTTCCATTGGTGCCACAGTGCCTGTAGGTGACAAGCTGATGATCCCTGTCTTAACCTGTGGCTCTCCAGAAGTTGTTGGCCTTCAACTCCCATCAGCCCTACCCAGCATGGCTAATAGTCAGAGACAACAGGAGCTGTAGCCTAGAAACATATGGAGGGCCAAAGATTATCCACTCCTATGCTAAATGCTAAAAACTAAAGCCCCTTGTAGTCATGAGGTGATTATTTTTAAAAGCAGGGCTGCACACCTGGAGAAGTAAGCAGAGAGAACAACAACGTTATAACCTCTAAAAACCTTGGGGCCAGATAATCTTTAGGACTGCCTTACCTTATACCTGCCACTTAGTCATGCTGTTCTTTGGGAAAGACATTCTTAGTAATGCCATATGTAAGAAGTTTGCCTTAGGCTTTCAAAAAACAGGGCTTTTGGTGTTGCAGCGCCTGCCTTTGTAATGCTCTCAGTAAACAGCAGGCAGGTGCTTCCTGTATTGGCATTTGGGTGCCTGCTTAACACACATTTGTTTACCTGGGCTTCCCTGAGGGGTGAGCCACTTGTTGAGTTATTAATCTAGTTCACTGATGTGTTATTTGTAATTTGTTTTTATTGGTGATGTTATGTTATTCACTGCAGTATAGAAATATTTGCAAATAAAAATAAAGATCAGGGTGCTGCTAGGCTAGTTCTCTTCTGAAAGGGTTTCCTTCCCCCCTCCTTCCCCTAGTCATTTGTTCCTCCCACTGGAGTTCCCTCATCCCCTGAGTACAAATGCAAAAAGTGCTTAGTGCACACCAATCTTAAGCAGGAAAAACAATGCTAAGGGCTCCTGGACAAAGTGCAGTGACTATGCAATGCTAAAAGCAATGGTGAAAGCAGTAGTTCTATCTATTCTGTCCAAATGTTTTAAAACAAACTTAATTGCTGAAAATGTGCTGCTAATTCATATCAGCCAGAGTCTGCTGCTAGAAGTGGCTACCTTGTGGTTTTTGGAGGAATCCTGTACACTTGCTACAAAGGCTTTCTATGACATTAGAGCAGAACACCTCTTAGTGAACAAGTGAGCAACTATAACAGCCATTTGCTCAGGATCCCTAAAGCAATATCCATTTTGCTTAATGTTCCAAGAATGTTGGGGACAATATCATGCAAAAACAATCTGGCCACAGTTAACATAAAACAATTAAGTCTTTTGAGTTAAGATTTTCATTGTGATCATCATCATATATTCAAAGCAAGTTTTGGAGTAAAAAATGTTGGGGACAAAAGTGAGCTTAATATGCTGGTATATTACTCGGAGTACAGGGATATATTAATTGGATTGCATTGGGCTTTAGAATTATAAGCATCTGGGATGTTAGACCTAAGTTTTAGTTGTTTTTGGCTGTTCTGTGTTAACAGGAAAACCAAACAGATAAACGACAATGTGTTTATGGATTGGAAATACATAGCTGTTATGTGAAAAAACTCTGAAAGAGACATGAAATATACACCTCCTCCTAGGAGGCAATTCCGCTATCCTACCTCTGCGTGGGTATTTGATCTTGTCAGTGTAGAGGAACTGCATGAGGACCTCAAAGGGCTGGGCTTCAGCTTCCCGGATAGTCACCTCCAGCAGTGGCTGTAAGCGGCATGGCTTGACATTGTTGCCTGCTGTCTCCTTCTGGGGTGTCCCTTGTCCTTCTTCATCAGTCTCTTGCTTAGATTTCTAATAGCACAATGGGGAAAAGTCAAGTCTGCACCACATGGGCAATCCTACAGCCTAACACTTTCCAAAATCTATTCATACATCCAATCATGTACAGATAATACTAAGCAAATAAATTTTTGTTTTCACCTAGTATTATTACTAAAAACTTAGAACATGTGTAGCCAATGTGGTGACCTCCAGATGTTGTTAGGCTAGAACTTCTATCAGCCCCAGCCAGTATGGTCAATGGGCAGGGATAATGGGAGTTGTAGTCCAACACACATCTAGAGGTCATCATGCTGGCTACTCCTTCCCTAGAACATCCCATTTCTAGAACTAAAGAAATAATGCCAAAGTAAGTGCTTATCCAAGTTAATTAAATCCAGTCACAGCCTCACTTTTTCAATTAACCAAGACACCTGGATAAGCGTCCAATCATCTGACACTTTTTTCAACAGATGTAGCTATGCCATGTGAATGAAACTGCAAATCTGGAAGTCATGAGATTAACCACAGAACCAATTCTTCAAAAATGTTTCTCAAAATGCATGTCATGACAAATGACGGCTATAACAGCAACTGTCCCACAAGGAAACCTTTTCTCAGTAAACCATACCTGCTTCAGTCTCTCTCTTGCCTGTGTAATTTTCTTCCTGAGCCACTTACACCGAGCTGTGACAATAGCTGTATGCCCTCGAACCCTTTCTTCCTTCTGTTAAAACAGTGGAGAGAAAGAATTGCATTCTTTGACCATTATAGGATCTGACAGACAGCTTTTCTTGAAAATACCAGTGTTACCTACCAAAAATAGTAACCTCTCACTGGCTGTTACTATGGCAAGTTAAAACATTTTAAAATTCAGTGATGAGATCACTGCATATGTACAATTGCCAGTATAAAGTTAACAACCTTAATATTTTCCACCATTAATATTACACCATCCATGTTTATGTTATGCAAACTTAACACATGTTCTTGACAGCAAGTTTAGAATCCTGAAACTAGATGTATGAATGCCCAAATGCTTTGTATTTTCAATGTTTGTTGCAAGCCGCTTTGGGCACAGGTCACTGTGAAAACATGGCATATAAATGCACTCGATCAATCAAGAGCAGAGATGGCAAATGATAATGGGCAATATCTAAATCATACAAAGAATGCAGTGGAACTTTTCCCTATCAATGGTGCTCCTAACATCTCCTAATATAAAGCTGCAAATGATAAGAACAGGGGTGGGCAGGCTTCAAGCTTGCAGAATCTATTTTGTTTTACAAGCACCCCAAAAATCACAAACTAAAGCCTGGTGCAAAAGACAAACATCTAGAATTAATTCCGAGACCAGGAATTGGTTTTGAGTATCAAAACTAAACACAGCTTATTCCTTCCACAGAAACAATCAACTCCTGGTTACCCCAAGTTTTCTTCATTTCAGCAGTATAATGTAGGGAATGTGTGGGAGGGGAAGAGTCATTTTATGGCTACTATTGTTAAATAATTGGGAGTCAGAAATCCTTGCAGATGTACTGCAAATCACCTAGAGATCTATCAGAAGATCCAGGTCTACGTTCTTCCCATACCCAATTAAAAATAATTCCAATCATGTTGTTTGGTCTATAACACAAATAAGAATATAAGCCAACTAAATAGCCAGTTGGTAAGTTCTATTTCTCTACACTTCCATCAAAGCTGGCAAGCCTTTTGCAGTAGTATATAATAAAAAGTATTTGATATAACAACTATATTTCTTTAGCCAGGAATGACACAACTTCTATTTAACATTTTAATTAGAACTTGCTCACCTCTCCAAGAACAAACTCCAGATCACTGAATTGCCTGTTTTCCCACAGTCTTCCATAGTCATCATGTAAAGTGCATTTGGGATAACAAGAAAACTGAAAATGAGAGTTGAACTTCTGTTAAGAGTCTGAAAGGTTCGAATTCCCATGAAGCTCACCGGGTGACCTTGGGCTAGTCACTGCCTCTCAGCCTCAGAGGAAGGCAATGGTAAACCCCTTCTGAATACCGCTTACCATGAAAACTCTATTCATAGGGTCGCCCATAAGTCGGAATCGACTTGAAGGCAGTCCATTTCATTTTCATGTTGCAGAACTGCAATTATTAAAGTTGCCATTGGATCCAACACATTGCTCCACTATATAGCAGTCAGCTATAGAAGGACTCACTGTGCTATACAACATTTGAACAGGAGTAGTTCAATTCACAGGCCGATTCACAGGAGCTAATAATGATGTAGATGGCTCTTTGAAATATAACCAAGTAGAGGCAATGCTACATGGAAAGGTGTGTGAAATATATGCAGTATTAGTGATTCTCAACACAAACTACACACAAAAAAAGAAATATATGAATAGCTAAAATAAATAGGTATTTTACATAAAGAGGTTGTTGCACTGAGCCAGAACAGCTATGTTTAAGCAGCCACCCACATCATTCTTATACTTGTGAATCGGGTCTCAGCTAGCTAGGGAGAGGATGACACACTTCCATGACACACTTGGGATTCTATGA
Source organism: Rhineura floridana (assembly GCF_030035675.1). Taxonomy (NCBI): domain Eukaryota; kingdom Metazoa; phylum Chordata; class Lepidosauria; order Squamata; family Rhineuridae; genus Rhineura; species Rhineura floridana. The sequence goes on from NC_084485.1 coordinate 49,881,984, forward strand.
TGAGATACCCAGGCTCAGGTAGAAAGATAAATGTACTGGCAGCAAAAGTCAGACATGCTAGCCAGGTGCAGCAGGGATAAATATGAAACTCGTGTTTCACAGATAACAAAGATGCTTAAATGTAAGATCTATTCAAATTGGTGCAAACAGGGCAAACATACTGGGTTCAAAATAGGTTTTTTCAGACCTGCCTAAGGGTTTTCATATGGATATGAATGGTGACAGATGTGGCATGCTTCAAGATGACAGTTCTTTGAACAAAATTGTTTGAAATGTTTACGAAATGGTTGAACTTATATTGATTAAGGTTTCCCTCCATAATTTAGCAGGAAGTGAAGCATAAAAACTTTTAAAAGAAATTGCTCTTTGCTGTTAAACTTGATTAACGTTAAAGTAACCATTTATTATGGATTGTATCCAACTAAGTTTTACTCAGAGCAGACCCACTGAAATTAATGGACCTACATTAGTCATGTTCATTATTTTCAATGAGTCTACTCGTGAGTTGAAATGGGATTGGACACAACCCCATCATCTTAAATGAATTGAACCCCAATGCTTTTAGCATGTTACCTGGAATCTATACATTTCTCCACTCCTAATGTTGTTATCCACTGTCCCACCAAAGATGTACATTGCATCACAGATGACTGCTGCAGCATGAAAAAGTCTTCCAGTCGGCAGCTACAAAGTTAAGAGGGAAAAACATGCACAGATATTGTATCCATCAAACATATAGAACAGGGATGGGGAACCTTTTTCAGCCCAAGGGCCGCAATCCTTTAGCAGCAGCCTTCTGGAGGCTGCACACCAGTGGTGGATGGAGCAATGGGTGCAACTCCTACCTTTGTACCATAGGCTACACTGCAGCCATGCAGACGTCAGAGGTTTCTACACATACGCCTTTCCACCCAGACAGTTCAAGAATACATTCCAGCTAGGCAAAAGCATTCAAGAAGGGTGCAGAGGAGGGCCAGTGAGGGGTGTAGCCAGGGGAGAATTCCAAGGGCTGGGAAAAGGCCTGGAAGGAAGCATTCAGCCCCTGGGCCTGAGATTTTTCACCGAATATAAAATAATGGTGATATCTAGCATCACCTTCTTTCACCCAATTCTTGCTACTCTGTGAGCAACTCTTTGTCAAGGAGAGTTGCTTCTCTCCCTTCATTTCTACAAGAAGTGTTTTCTTGAAAACTGTCTTTCTTGGCACCACTGAGCAGACAGTCACACGACTTTAGAATTCCTCTCATAATCCTTCTTTATTGCATTGTTAAAGACTAAATCTCGTCCCCTCTTTTCATCACCAGCCATTACTAATTTAATCATGTTGATTTTTCAAAAGTCTAGTTTTTCTGGCATAAGGAAGAAACCTATTTACCAGATAGAGATGGAGGATTCCTAGATAGGCATGACGACTCCTACTGGACTGACAGGCAGGGTCTTTCAAGCCTTTCACCTCTTCTCCAGAGGGAGGAGTTGTCCTGTCCTACAGACAGACCCTGTCTTTGGTCTGTGAAGGTTGCGTCTTTCTGTCTCTGTTCTCTTCAGATTCTTGTGGCTATTCTAGTTGTAATGCCTCCTCTCCCCGTTTGTTTGTGTCATTCCTCCTTCCGTGAACTTTTGTCTTTGTTGGTTCTCTTCAGGTCTTTCCCCTTGCCTCACACCAGTTCCTGCCTTTTCTTAACTGTATCTCTTTCTCCCCTGTGGCCTTCTTAGTCCCCCCCCCTCTCCACAGCCTATCCCATTGGGGTGTTAAGTATTTTCACTAATTGACACTACCATGGGCTCTGGGGAAAAATAGTTTTCCTGAGTGGTTGCCACTGCAACCCAGAGGCAGCAGAGTTTGGCACATCCCAATTCCCGATACAGAAGGAGGACCACCGTTTGTGCCATAGCGTTATCCCGGCACAACTTTGCCAGACAGCTGCAGGGTTGTCACTCACACTTCTCTCCAGCCCCATGCAGGTTAGTGGTTACCCAGTGTCTCCCCTCCTCCATTTCTGGCTTATCAGTGTGGGAATTCAACTGATATTCTGCAGGGGAGGGGGTTCTGTGGTGCCTGCTGGTTATGTTCAGCGCCTTTTGGACAGGCTTCCATACTTTTACTCAGTACCCAGTGCACTGCATTGTTCTGCTCATGGCTTCTCCCATTGCTTCCCTGTTGCCTGCCAAGGCTCTAGTCAAGCAGGGGAGCTATCTGAACGATCCAGAATGAACATAGGAGATAGCTCACTCTTGCCAAGTGTTGCTGGGGTGGGGAGAAGAAGGGCTCTTTTTGCCAGCTGGCCAGGGCATTTTTCCTTTTCAAACTGAGTTCTGCTTCTAGACATGCTTTGTGCTCTGAGAAATACAGGGGAAAGCGATGGGCACTCTGCCCCTCAGGTGGCCTCTTCTATCACTCAGCCATTATACAGTCAGTCCTCCATTGGTGAACTTGGAACTGCACACACCACAGTAGTTCAAGGGGTGAACTTGTGAAGGCAGAGATGGTTTCGGTTGCTCCCTTTTGGCCCAGATGCCTGTGGTTTCCGGACCTGATAAACATGTCAGTGGGGACCCTTTGTGGCTCCCACCACAGCAAAACAGGTGATATTTGAAATTTTAAAAACACAGACTTGATCTAAGCCTTACACCTTTTTTACCTCACTGTCTGGACTTGGTTGGATAACTTCCCAGGTCTGAGAATCGACATCATAGCAATGAAGTTCATTAGGCAATGTGTTGTCTGCAGCACCACCAAACACATAGAGATGGCGATCAAAGGCAACCATAGTGTGGCCGTATCTCCGTTGTGGAGGAGGAGGAGACCCCCGTAGTAAATGCTCAGTAGGAATTCTTGTCCAACTGATACAGAAAACAAAAGGTAGTTATAAAATGAGCACTTACCTAGGAATAAGCTCTACAGAACACACAGAGGATTTTATATCTGAGTAAACATGCACACAGCTTCAGAATCTCCAGGAATTTTACATTTCTAACTTAGAAGCTTTTGGGTGTGGATTATAGTGACACACAGCATATATACTGAACACAGTGTCTAAGAATTCAAGCAAGTGCTCCACACAGGCTTTAGATTCATGGAGCTCTTCTTTTCTGATCCATCTGATAACAGATATAGACAGCCAACTGACAACTGGCTATAGCCTCTATCTCCTCTCTTTACATTTTTATTAGTATTTTCATAATTTTCTCCATAGAACAAACTTTTTTCCCTACAACTGACAATTATTTTTGTGCACAAATTATAGAAATCACATTAAATATCTCAAATCTATTTTACAAAATTGTTTTTTATTTAGCAACAATGTAGTTCTGGCTGGTTATTTTGATACACACATTTTTTCCTTGAATTCAAACTGAAAAAGATTATTGGTGATCTTTGCTCCACTCTGGCCAGAAAAGACAAACATCTTCTCTTTGCAAACAGCTACAGGAAAATTGCAACATGAAGGAGGAATCTCACCAGTTTGTTTAATCTGAAAAGCAGCAACACAAAATAAATCAACAATATTTCATTTTGAATTTATGCGGAACTGTGCATGGTAAAGTCACTGTCAATATAAAGTGTAGACTACTTACATCCTTCTCACTCAAAATATATATAAACACTATGGTCTTAAAAAACCATTTCATTCGTAGCTTGTCCAAAATGTATCAAAATTTCAAATCGTATTAGTATCTTGCAGCACAATCTTATACATAATCACTCAGAAATATGACTGAGTTCAATGAGGCGTATTCCCACATAAGTGAGTACAGCATTTCTTAAGGTACTATCCATCAGAAAATATATAGCTGGAATCCAAAGAACTGTACACAACTAGTTCTGTACGTTGGCTCTTCAATATCTATGTCACATGATAAACTGGCTTTGAAACTTTGGAGGCTTCAAAAAGTAGTTTGTGATTTGGCATGCTATTCAATGAAGAAAAAATCCAATTGGATACGCCCAAGCCCTTGAACATGCCTAAATAATTCTTTGGACCCTGGAGTCTATGTGCAAACACTGCTGAAATAATAGTATCTAAACAGAAGCAGCCTAAGATCTTGTCAATAACAGTTTTAGCATTCAGTGTTGTGGGTGATAAGCTTTATTGTAAAATGAAGCACATGTCAAGAATATGGTTGGCAAATTCAACTATTATTTTCTTATTACTACATCAAAACATGTGAAATTGAATCAATATTTCACCTAAACTACTGGTGAAATAGTAAAGATATAAACTGAGAAGGATAGCAACATAGCTGTTGATGTCTGGCTATATGAAAAGTTAAGAGTTTAGGTCCCCTGAACTACTCAGGAGCAGAATTCAAAATCTTGAAAAAGTTTTCAGCTTTAAAATGTTCAGCTTTAATGAGTTTCTTATCTTTACAGTTGTGAAGAAATGTATGCAGGCTATATCTATGGATGGCTCAAACTCTTTGAATACATTTCCCCTTCTATCAAATCTACAAAGTGTCTCACTCTTTATTTTCCCAAATTGGGAATGATCCAGACAGGCTTACGTGTCCATAGCTCTCTAGCAAGGGCCCTTGCTCAGTGCCAAGACACCTTTATTTCTCCCAGAGGAGGCAGGAGAAGTGAAAGCTTTTTCATGGCGTGCTACAAAGCTCTGAACATGGCAAACTCCTTCTTCCCAAATTATCTCACAAGTACAGAGAATGTGGAAGAGAAGGATCTGTGCCAAACCCAAGCTAATCCATAATTTATGGACCCTTGGATCCAATAAAATATGTGTGTGGGACCTTTGGCTCTCCAAATGTTGCTGAACTACAATTCCCATCAGCCCCAACAAGCATGGCCAAAGACTAGGGATGACAGGATTTGTAGTTCAGCAATGTCTGGAGGGCCAAAGGTTCCCTACATCTGCAGTAAAGAATGTGTGGCAAACAAAGCCATCGGGTTTTTTTTGGAAATTTTTACATTTTTAATCTTACCCTCTTTTTTTTGGTGAATAATTTTTCCAGTGCATTGAAGCTGGAGACAGGGAATATTCTTTCAATGAGTTAACCATTTTTGAGACAGATATTGTGTCCCATGGGGCACACACATTTCTCCTGTCCCACTTTTACATATGGTCAAACAGATATGGCAGATTTGTGAAACAATACAAATACCTATTTAACAGAGGTGAAAGTGAGGTGAGTGCACATATGATAAGGAACCATTTCACTCACCAGAAAGGCTTTTCTCTGTGGGCACCAGGGCACCGCCAAGTGGGTACTGTCTTCCTTTGCTAGAGCTTGAGGCAGGAAAAAGTTAACACTTCAACAGACAGTCACCACAGCCTCTCCCATGGAGTGCTAGGTCGCTGTCTGGTCAAGCTTAAAAATATAATTTTATAACACAAATAGAAACACTAACAACATTAAATCAACCATAACTAACATGAAACTAAGAAGTTGCACACTGCTTGCTAGGTCTGTTCACTGACCCTTTAGTCTCCACCCATTTTCTTTATAATGTTTACACCATTTGCATCCCAGGGTGGGCTGGGGGTCTCCTGGTGCCCACAGAAAAACACCTTTCTGGTGAGTAAAATGGTTCCTTCTCCAGTGGACACCAGGACACCCCCAAGTGGGATGTTCCAGAGCTGACCTATTGTATGGGCGGGTACAACTCTTCAATGAATTTTTAGCACTTGCTGGATAACTTGCCTACTGAAGGCTGCTTCTGCAGATGCATAAATGTCTATCTTATAATGTCTAGTGAAAGTATTTGGGTTTGCCCAGGTGGCTGCCTGACAAATCTCTTGTAGAGGTGCATTTGTCGAATATGCTGCAGTAGCAGCTGCTGCTCTCGTTGAGTGTGCCACAATACCTGGTGTCAATGAGATGTGTAGCGAACTATACACTAAGGCAATGCAACCCTTAATCCATCTTGCAAGAGTAGAAGATGACACCTTTTTACCCAGAGTAGTTGAGTGGTAAGAAACGAATAACGAATCTATCTGCCTTATTGATCTTGACCTATTCATATTAACCTTAAGGGCTCTCTGCACATCTAAGGAATGCCAAGCACACTCTAGAACATGTTGTGGTGATGGGCAAAATGTTGGCAATACTAACTTCTGCTGATTGTGAAAGACTGTATTAACCTTTGGAATGAAAGCAGAATCTGTTCGGAGTATGACTGTGGAAAATACAGAGATGTTCTGCTACTGAGAGTGCTCTCAGTTCGGACACCCGTCTAGCTGATGTTATTGTCACCAGGAATAGCACCTTGAAAGACATTATTCGCAGAGTGGAAGTTTTCAGTGGTTCAAATGGAGGTTTCTGGAGAGCTGACAACACCTTGTAAAGGTCCCACATAAGAAACTGATGGTGAACAGGCACCGAAGTCAGAGAAGCCCCTCTTAAGAACTGTTTCAGATATGGATGCATACCCAGTGACTCAGATGAAGACTTACAAAGCACTGTTGCCAATGCTGACGCTTGTCTCCGCAAGGTGCTGGGTTTCAACCCATGCTTACATCCATCATTTAAATCGGGGTACCGTAGAGGCACCTGTAGCACCAAATCCAGACAAAGAGGCAGAGACCATGGGGGCTCGTCAGATAGGTTGACTAGAATGACATTGGCCTTCTCTAGCCTTCCTTTCTTCAGCCCTTGAGCCAACAATGGGAATGGGGAAAAGATGTAAAGTGTTCCTGTTGGCCAAGGAGAGTTCAGGGCATCTACACTTTCCGCTACCAAAGACGGGTATCAAGTGTAGTACCTCCTCAGTTGATGATTGACATCTGATCAAAAAGGTCCACATCTATCCTTCCAAACCTTTTGCGGATCTGTTTGAATACCTCTTTGTGAAGTTGCCACTCTCCCGGCAACAGACATCCTGTCTGCTTAACCAGTCCGCTTGTACATTGTCCACTCCCCTTAGGTATTCTGCTGTCAACAAGTGCAGGCCCCGCTCTGCCCAGGATAGCAATCATGATGCATCCAGATGAAGCATCCGTGATTTTGTCCCTCCTTGACAGTTTATTAATGCTTTCACAGAATTGTTGTATTCCTCAACATCACATGCTTGAGATGGAATAATGGCACAAAATGCTGTAGCACCAGTTGTGCTGCCCAAAGCTCCAATAAGTTGATACCTTGTTTTGCTTCCTGTGGAGACCACGATCCCTGTAGAATCTGGCCTCTGCAGTGAGCACCCCACCTCAGTAGACTTGCATCTGTTGTAACAATATCTCGTGGTGGGTCCTTTAGTGGGACACCTCTGCGTAAGTTGCAATCCTTTGTCCACCACCGTACAGCTGCCCTCAGTTGTGCTGTTATTGGACCTGGAAGTGCATGGAATGTGCTATCTGCCACTGGTAAGGTAACAATGTCCACTGTAGAGGCCAAACATGAAATCTGGCCCATGATGTAACTAGCATCCCCAAAAGCTTTGCTAAGACCATTAGATCCTCTGTGGCTCTCCTCAGCAATGGTTGAACAGCCAACTTTATTTTCTCCACTCTCTCTTCCGAAAGAGATATTGGTTCCCATTCTGTGTCTATCATTGCACCCAGATGCTGCAAATGTTGCTCTGGAAACAAATGGCTCTTCGCTACGTTCACCAGGAACCCATGATCCTTGAGAGCTGCTAGGGTGACGTGAATATCCTGATAAGCTGACTGTATTGTCTGTGACTAAATCAAAATGTTGTTTAAGTATGGGTGCAGATGCACCTCTTGACAGAGACAAGCCACAAGGGTCACCATTATCTTTGTGAAGATCCTTGGAGCTGATGCCAATCCAAAAGGCCAAGCCTGTACTGATAGTGTTGATTGCCGTAAGTGAAGCGGAGGTACTTGCAATGCTGTGGATGGATTGGCACATGGAGATACACCTCGGTTAGATCTATGGAGGCTAAGAAGTCTTGTGGCTGAAGCACTTCCTGTATTGAAACCAATGTTTCCATGCAAAATTTTCAGTATCTTACGATTCTGTTCAGGAATTTTAGGTCAAGCACAGCTCTCCAGGTGTTCCCTTTCTTCAGCACGATAAAGAGCAGAGAATAAACACCACAAAATCTCTGGTCCTGCTGAACTGGTTCTATGGCCATTATCTGCGAGAGATGGTCTATTGCCTCCTGTACTAGTCTGCACTTCTCTGGATCCGACAAAATTGATGATGGGATAAATCTGCTTGGAGGCGTAGCCTGAAACTCTATTTGATACCAGTGCCGCACCGCATTCTTGACCTAGCAGTCTGATGTTGTGGCCTCCCACCGCAATAGGAAATGAGTCAGAATGGTCTTTGTTGTCTTCCACCCTGTTGGAAGCTGCACCTGCATTTTGCGCTCCTGCTTGCTGTTGGTTGTGCAACTGGAATATAGGACGGACCCAAGCTTGTCTGTTGTAACGATAATCTCGCCCTCTTCCTGCAAATCTAGATGGACAAAATGCCTGATATGGTCGATAGCGCCAAAAGGAATGCCAGTAATCCTTTCTTTGGCTTGTTACTGGCATTACCTTTTTCTTTTGTTTTGTTTCTACTAATACATCCTTCAAAACATCCTCACCAAACAATTTCTTGTCTGCATTCGGTTCTATAGCCAGCACCAGATGGAAAGTAGCATCTGTCTCCCAATAGTGAAGCCACAAGATGAGCCTAGCCACCACTGTGGCTGCCATAGCCCTGGCTGTGAACTGAGTTGCATCCCTTGTAGGATCCGTTCTCGAGACCTTCAGAATGGTTTTCCTAAGTCTCTCTGGCTCCTGATTTGGATTGTCCAAAACATTTCTAACCACAATAATGCTGCCATTAAAAACACAGATGCTGCACTAGAAGCATGTATAATTAATGCTGTCGCCTCATGTACTTTTTTAAGTGCCATGTCCAACTTTCGCTCTGTAAGATCCTTCAGCTGAGCATCCCCATCCCTTGAAAGGAAATTTCTAGAAACTAAAGCAGAGATTGAGGCATCAATGGCTGGGGTTCTCAGCTGCTCCATGAACTCTGGCTCAAATAAGTATAATTTATAAATATATGACACTGATCTTTTAGACTGAACTGGTGAATCCCATTCAGATTTCACTATTTTCCTGAGAAGTGATGGCACTTTAACCACCTTGTCACTAGGCTTTGTTTCTGGAAGAACAGTTGCTCCCCTTGAAGTGAAAGGTTCCTGTTCCACAGCTTAATCCTTTAAATCTAAAGCTAGCCTTGCATAACAAAGGCATATAGTAAGTGCTATGGAACAGTCTGGTGGACTGCTGCTCATCTACCTGTGAACCATCACTCCGTTCATCTGTATCCTTTTAATCTTTTAATTTTCTTAATCTTTCTACTTTTAATATGTATCCTTCTTAATTTGTGTTGTATTTCGTTTTTGTTGTGCTTTCTGTTGTTTGTTTGTACATGTTTTTGTGATTTTTTACTATGATGTATTGTATTTTACCTTGTTTGTTCACCGCTCTGAGAGCTATTCTGCTAAGGGCGGTATATAAATTGAAATAATAAATAAATAAAATAAATCCTCCTTCAGAGTAATAACTGAATCATCATGCACAAACTGTTGCATAGCAGCGGTTGGCCTGTCAGGTCTGTGTGCTGCAAACCCCCATGTTCTACCTCTGCCCACATCATATGGATCTGGTGAGTCATTTGCATGTTCTCTCTGTAGCCCCTGTTGCTCATCATCGGGCATACTTGCTTGACCCATCTGAGCACTGCACTAGAGCATATTGGGTGGCAACTGACTATCCCCTGTTGCTTGACATGATTGTGTGAACTGTGGTATTTGTACAGGAGCTACTTGAAAAGACTGGTGAAAAGCAGCTAGTTCTGCTAAAATGTCATCCATCAGAGCTCTTCTAATATGATTTAATTCAGCAGGGCTTAAATCAAAATATTCCACCTGCTGAAGTTCTTGATTGGAACAGGAGGTGGCAGCAGAGACCACATTAATTGACTGTGCTGAATTCGTATTGTGTTGCTGATGCTTATTTGTATTTAGTAAGACTCTATGCTTTTTGACCAGAGGTGGCAGTATTACACAAAGGCACCGTGGCTAAACGGAAAGTTGGACTTACCGTGAAGTGTCCTTCTGGTCAGCAGAGAGTGGAGCAGACAGGAATGGGTTAACTCTCCTGGAGGCAGGGTCAGCACTGTAACACAAATGTTTAGCTGGTGGCCAGCCGCAAGGGGAGGAACCTTCTCCTGTTCTCCAGTTTGTGACACAGCTGTAAAAAACCAAGTACTGAGCAGCCGGCCACTCCACCTACATGAACTTGAAACTTGAACAGGGGATAGAACAAGAAGAAGCGTTAACAAATCAGCACACAGTGCCAGGAAGGGATGAAGGGAGCCCTTACTGCTCTATGCAGGGGGTGAGTGACCGGCAGTCGCCAGAGGGTTTCCGGAAGGGTGCCCTCCCCACCCCACGGCCTAGGTTTTGCTGCAGGGTGGGGCTGTCTGCTCCACTCTCCGCTGACCAGAAGGACACTTCATGGCAAGTGCAACTTTCCGTTCTCGGTCAGCGGAGGAGCGGAGCAGACAGGAATGGGATGTACCTGAGCAGTGACCCCCTCAAACATCCTTGGGTGGGAGCGAACCTAGGCCACCACCCTGTGAAGAACCCTTCTGCCGAAGGCAGCTTTGACAGCAGCAAATTTATCCACCTTGTAGTGTTAGATGAAGGTGGATGTGTGAGCCCAGGTGGTGGCTTTGCAGATTCCCTCCAGTGGGGCATCCTTGTGGAGCACCGCCATGATGGCAGCCCCTCTAACTGAGTGTGCAGTGATCCCTGGAGGAAGAGCTCTCCCTTTTGCCTGATGGGCCTTAACTATGCAATCCCTCACCCGGCGGCTAATGGTGGACGTGAACACCTTTAATCCCTGCGCCCCTTGTTTAAAAGACACAAACATGGCCTCAGACCTCCTGAACGGTTCTGTACTGTCCAGGTAGAACCGAAGTGCCCGCCTGACATAGAGATTGTGCTACTTCTCCCTGCAATGAACCAGGTTGGGGCAGAAGTTGGGGAGAAAAATGTCCTGTCCCCTGTGTAAAGAGGAATTGACCTGGGGTAGAAAAACTGGGATCAGGACAAAGAACCACCTTGTCTGGGTGAAAAATGCACAGCTCCTCCTGGATGGAGAGGGCCCCCAGTTCCCACACCCTCCTAGCTGAGATTATTGCCACAAGAAAAACTGTCTTAAGGGTGAGGTCCTTGATTGTGACGGTTGAATTGATTGAATGTGACGGTTCAAATGGATGTTGTGAGAGAGCTCCAAGGACTAACGAAAGAGCCCAGGAGGGAAACCTGTGCTGCATTGGAGGTGACAGCAGGGTTGCCCCTCGGAGAAAGCATTTGACTCAAGGGTGAGAGGAAATGGAATGGCTCTCCAATGCTGGAAACACACTGCCTAGGGCCACCACCTGTCTCTTGAGCGTATTGGGGGCTAGCCCCTGGTCCAGACCGTCTTGCAGGAAGTTGAGAATGGTGTGAATGTGGCATTCCGCAATAGGTAACTGTTTGCGTGTACACCACCTGTTGAATGCCTTCCATGTGAGGTCATAAATTCTCTGGGTGGATTGTTTGCGAGATGCCAGAATGGTGGAAACAACCCTCTCAGACAGCCCCTCTTCACTTAGCCACTGTTGCTTAGCCTCCAAGCGTGAAGCCAGAGCCACTCTGGGTCTGGGTGAAGGATGAGTCCTTGTGAGAGATCTGGTCTGGAGGGAAAACACCACGGCAGACTGGAGCTGAGGTCCATTATGTCGGAAAACCACGGTCTCCGTGGCCAGTGTGGAGCCACCACTATCACCTGGGCCTGGAGAACTCTGATTCTGCACAGCAGCCTGGACAGAAGAGGTAGAGCCGGGAAGGTGTAGATGAGTCCCTGAGGCCAGGGGGCTGCCAGGGTGTCTATGTCCTGGGCGCGTGGATCCCAGCCTTGTGCCATGAACTGGTCCAGCTGGGCATTCACCGATGAGGCAAACAGGTCCATGACCGGGAGCCCCCACTTCCGAGTGATCTCTAGGAATGCATCCCGGTGAAGGGCCCACTCTCCCTGGTGGACTTGTTCCCGGCTCAGTCAGTCAGCTTGTGTGTTCAGGGTCCCCTTTACATGTATGGCCAAAATGGAAGTCAGGTGCCTTTCTGTCCACTGGAACAGCAGGTTGGTCTTCCTCTGAAGAGGGCCTGATTTTGTGCCTCCGTGTTTGCAGACATGTGATTTGGCTGTGACGTAGCCGGTGCGTACTAGCACATGAGTCTGATAAATAAGAGGTAGGAACTCCTGCAGTGTTAGTCAGAGTGCTCTGAGCTCCCACCAGTTGATTGACTGGCACCACTCCTGCACTGACCACTTCTCCTGTGCGATGTTGGAGCAACAGGTCACTCTCCAGCCATATAGGCTCACGTCTGTGGTGGCTATTGAGACTGTTGGAGCTCTGAGGGAGAGGCCGTTCTCCAGATGAGCCCCCCCCCCACTGGAAGGACTCCTGCACATGCCTCAGGAGGGTGATGAGCCAGTTCTGGCACAAGGTGATCTGGTCCTGATATGGAAGCAGCAGCCACTGCAGGGCTCTAGAGTGGAAGCGTGTCCATGGCACTGAGTCTATGGCCGCTATCATGGAGCCCTGCAGCTGAGCCAGTTCCATCAGAGAAGCCGAGCTGCCTTGCAGGCATGGGCGCAGCTGGTGCAGGAGCTTGTCCGTGCGATCGGTGGGCAGGAACAGCTTGCTTTGAGCAGTGTCGATGACCACTCCCAGATGTTGAAGGTGCTGGGTGGGTATCAGATGGCTCTTGTCCCTGTTGATGATGAAGCTGTGGTTCTCCAGACACTGGATGGTAGTCTGGAGATCCCGCTGCACCACTGTCGCTGAAGAGGCCCTCACTACTTGGACTCCCTGAGTACGAAGATGTGCCACTACTGCTACCATTATTTTGGTGAATACCTGCGGGGCCAAGGAGAGGTCGAAGAGCATGGCTGTGTATTGAAACTGGTGGTGGCCGTGCGCAAAGCAGAGGAAGTGTCTGTGCTGCTGGAGAATGGGGACATGCAGGTACTCCTCTGTGAGATCTATAGATCCCAGGAAGTTCCCAGGTTGAATGGCTTCCGCAATAGACCTGAGCATCTCCATCTTGAATTTCTTTGTCCGCAGGGAGCGGTTCAGAAAATTTAAATTCAAGATGTCGTGTTAACTGCCATTGAGTTTGGGGACTGTCAAGATTCCTGAGGACCGCTGATGCTCTGGCACAGGTTCTATGGTGCCTATCTCGAGGAGGTGAGAAATGGCATCCAGGGTTCTCTGCAGCTTCTCCAGCTGACGAGATGGAGGAGCTGTCCATCTGTCCTATGGGATGGTGGCAAACTCTAGGGAGTAGCCAGACTGGATGATGCTCAGTATCCATTTGTCTGAGGTGGAGGCTGCCCAGGCATGTGCATAAAAAATTGAAGTCTGTCCCCCACCTGGGCTGTCCTGGCATCATGGATGGCTTTGCTTGATGCTGGGCTTGGGGTTTTGACAACGTTTGTTGCCTCCTCCACCACTGGAGGGTGTGGAACAGGAGCGCTGGCAGGAGGGATTCCAGGAAGAGTTCCAGGACCCCAGAAGTGACATGTAGTCCTGTAGATAGCTGGATAGCCCTTGGGATGAAAGGAATGTGAAGCCTTCTTATGGGATTTGTCATCCTTCCAAGGAGCGGAAGGAAGAGCCTTCTTTTTATCCTTGGTCTCCACTAGGTGGTGCTCTAGAAACTTGCCCAAAAGGTGCCCACCTGAGTAGGACAGAGCTGCAAGACTGGCTTTGGAATGACGGTCCACTTCCCAGTTTCAGCCATATATTGCGTCTTATTACCACTCCATATCCAAAAGCTCTTGCTGAGTACTGTAGGCCGTCTAAGGAGGAATCTGCTAGGAATTCAGCTGTTTTAGCCAATTTGTGCAGCCCCTCCCTGACGTGTCTAGCATCAGGAGGCACCGCTTTAGCCCACTTTACCGCAGCCCATGCGAGGAAGGAGTTGGCTGCCGAAGCTCTCATGGCGTTATAAGATAGCCTCACTGAATCTGTCACTTTGGTCTGAAAGAGTATCTGCTCCTTCTCTGGGAATAGCTTCTTGGACAGAGCATGTGGAACTTTGGATTTGGCTGGATGAACCCATTCTTCCTTAACAATGTCCTGGAAGAACTTTGGAAAGGGAATGACCACCTTCTGATCCCCTGACCTGGAGAAGATGTCTGAAGATCCCTATTCCCCTTCCTTTAGTTTCCCCCCCCCCCGAGCAGTTTCCTTAGGAGGGTCTACCTGAAGGCAGGCCATAGCCGTAGAAATCAAAATAGGATAGGAGACAGGAGAATACAGCCTCTTATGCACCGGGGATATCATAGGGGAATCCTCCCGAGAGTTCCCCTTCTTCCTTTTCTGAGTCTGATGCAGCAGATGATGGGGGGCACCTTCCGCCCAGGAGCCTGAGCTGAGGGAAAGATGGTCAGGTGGGAACCCAGAGCTGGAGCATCTTTCGCATTTATCCTTATGTGGTTTAGGCTTCTGTAAGGGGCCCCTTCTTTTATTCTTCCCCTTTTTCTAACTGGGCTGGCCTCCCAGGAGGAGGAGGAGGAGGAAAATGATTAGAAATCATAGCAGCGTGCCCTGGAGTGGTTGGAGCCTTTTTTCCCTATGTGCACGGGTCCAACACTTGGCTAAGGAAGTCCCTGCCTCCATCATGGCCTTGTTAAGCCAGGCCAGCATGGCCGAAGAGGTAGAGGGCTTATCTAGATGGTGAGATTTGGCTTTTTTCCCTGCAGGAGGCACATATGCATCTTCCCCTCCCCCCGGCTGATAAGAAGGGAGGTGAGGAAACGAAACTATTTCACATGGAGAGTCTAGCATGCTTCCCGCCACTAAGGCGAGGGTGACTAATGGATTGCTTAATTGAGATGTAGTCCCCCCCCCCACTCAGGGACATCTTCCTCTGCAGAGGCATGAGAAGGGCTGTCTCTTCCCTCAGGCATAGTTAAAATCCCAGCTGAAGAGGGAAAAAGGTCAGGGCTGGAGCTCCCCCCCCCATTAGAAAAAGAAAGCTTAGCGGCTTTACCTGAGAACAATGCGGCAAGGAGGCCAACCATGCTTAGTGGAGGCCCGTTGCCCCAGGGGTTTTTTGAATCAACAAAATGCCTTGGATAGCAAAAGACCAATCTCTGCTCCTCCAAGGTCTTAAAATGCTCCTGAAAGCTTCCCTCTCCTTGGGACATGAAAGAGCATTCGATAAGGACCAGCAGGGGGAGGCGCAAGACAGATCCTAGCCTCCGCGGCTTCCAGGAGTTGGATAAGGGACAGCAGGAGGAGGCATGAGACAGATCCCAGCCTCCACAGTTAACAGGCTCTGCAGGTAGAAGTCTGTATGCTTCAACTGCAGTTGAGGATGATAAGCTCTCTGAGAAGAGCAAAGAAAATAGCTAAACTGTTCCTGAATCCCTTATGGGGACCCAGGAGGAATAGGCTGACTCTGTTGCTCGCTGAAGGTAGAGTAAAAAACTGGAGAACGGGAGGAGGTTCCTCCCCTTTGGCTGGCCACCAGCTAAACTTTTGTGTTATAGTGCTGACCCTGCCTCCAGGAGAGTTAACCCATTCCTGTCAGCTCCCCTCCTCTGCTGACTGAGAACTGTTGCACAAATTCAGGCTGCTGTAAATTAAATCCCGTAAATTTCTCTTCCTCCTCATCTGAATCTGAGCAAAAACGGACTGAGGGATCTGGAGCCCTTTCCTCCTCTGAGAGCATTTCCTCATTTACTTCCAGCCACTGCTGGCTTAGCTCTCCCACATAAGCTGCCCTTCTGCACTGTAATGATGTTGGTAAGGCTGCATCGTTGTCACTCCGTTTTCCTCAGTGTGAGATCCTTCCCTGCTTGCTCTGCTACCGCATTGCCTACAGGGGTCACTTTACTCTTGGTTTTAGCCACGTTTCCCCCCGATTGCTCTGCTACAGCATTAATTAACAGAGTTAACAGCACTTTGCTGCAGATTACTGGCCACTCTCTGTGCTACCACAAGAGTGAATGGGCCATGCGCTGACTGTGAGGCTGCTTGTTGTTGCTTAAAATAGCAGCTGCCTCTGTGTGCACTGCTGCAGCTTGTCTTTTTAATCGTCAGTTTGTCTAAGTGGGCTGTAGGTGCTACCGCACCAACTGCTCCTGCTGCTTTGTGCCCTGATTTTACTGTTTTAGAGTGCTCTGTGGAGACCTTGTTATGATCCTTATGCATTTCGCCATTAGCAGGAGAGGTTTGTTTGGTTCAGGTTTGTTTTTGTTTTTTAAACGGAATATACTGCTCTTTAAAAATGGAGGAATCAACCCAGCAAATTCATTACCTAAAAATCCTCAGCAAATCACCAAGATAATTAATTTAGGGGTTCAAATATTTAGAATAATTGTACTATAACTTAATTAATCAACAGACCAACGGTCAGTCAACAGTTGCTCAGCCACTCACACCAATTCATTAAAAAAACTGTCTGAAACCTTCTATACACATTCACACACAATTAATTTTCAACACTGAATAATAACGTAAAACTTAAATAAGGATATACGCTTGCCAGACTGAACAGCAAGGTGAAAATCAGCACTGCTCAAGCGAGGCAGGGAAAACGAACTAGCATGCCATGGGAGGGGCTGTGGTGACAGTCCGTTGGAGTGTTAACTCCTTCCTGCCTGAAATGCTAGCAAAGGAAGACAGTACCCACTTGGGGGTGTCCTGGTACCCACTGGAGAAACAATGATCTCTTTTTAAAACAATCTATCATCTTTTTCCAACCTAAATGAGTGAAGGGCTACAATCATATATACACTTACCTGGGGTTAAGTCCCACTGAATGTAACGATACTTACTGCTGAGTCAACCTGCACAGGACCATGCTGCATGACTTTCGTAATATATCATGTTGGTAAGAAACCTCTTTCTGAACTTTTAAAAATGTTATCCAAGGTTCCTCATCTCATCATAAAATTTGTTAACCTTCACTATCACCAAGGAACTACATTTTGACAAGACTAAGTTTTTATAGATTAGATAAGTATAAACTATATCACCTACTATGTTACATTTCCCCCCAATGTTCAATCCACTTACCTCTTCCCAACAAGTCAAATCCCTGTCTTGCAAACTAATAGTCCACATGTCATTTAATCTGTATTGGGGAAGAAAAATCAAATTTAAAATACTATTTTAAGAAAATTGATAATAACCAGGCTTGAACATCCTTCCAATCCCTTCATTTATGCAAAAAGACTCCTTTTCAATTTGGAGATTGACCAAAGGCCAAACTAGAAACTACAGATACATGCATGCATGCAACAAACCTCTCAGGTTTTGTTTTCCTACCCACAAAAAGTAGCCCTTGGAAGGGGGCAATGTGAAGTAGAGAAGCAGTATGGAAATCAGCCACTCCCTTCCTGCTGCTCCAAATCACCTGTCCCATCCAGAGCTGGAACTACGAGGCTAAGATGTGGGTGCAATGAAATCTCGTTTTATTAAAGTAATGGATACATCAAAGGTATTGCGCTTCATAGAAAAACCTGCACTAACTCACTAAAATCCCTAACTACACTCTAGACATGCTCTGTGGCGTATGAAGGAAGTTGACACAGCAGCTCCCCACTGTAAGCGGTAAGCTTAAGTAGGGAACACTTTCGATCGTCATCTCTGACTCCTTCGCAAGTCCTGTCTCTGCCCTGTCTGTTTCTCGCAGCGGCGGGAGCAAGGTGACGGGGGGCGTGTCTCTAATGGCTCATCGGAAGACACCTGCTCCTGAGTAACGGATTCGAGGTCAGGGGGCTGCATCATGCTGGTGGCATCCTGGGAACTGTTTGGTAAGGGAGGAGTTGGCACTTTTGCTGGAGCTTCCCCCAAGAGGTCCTCAGCAGCAACTGGGGGTGGCGCGCTCTCCTCCTCAGAGATCACGCCTTCCGTGGGAACTGACTGGAATTCAGGCTTGCTTCTCCCCCTGCAAGGTCTCGCGCAGACTCAACAACTCCCAAGTCTTCTGTGTCTCCTGGCAGCGGAGGCGCCTGAAACTCATGCCTCCCCCCTTCCTGTCCCTTGTGGGAGAGCTGAGGCTCAACATCACCCCACAAGGAGCTCCCCAGTACAGAGCTCCAAACACATGATCCTGGAGCCTACTCCAAGAAACCAGCTGAGTAAAGTCATCACACCTGTCTTCCACACTAGCAAGTCAAGCTGAAGGTGAAACACAAGCAGCTTGTTTGAGATAAATACCTTCAGATGGACTGGAACTTCACATTCCCCTGAGAGTTTTTCCAGTAGAATTAGAGAATCTATGTCCCTTTAGAACTTCAATGAACTTCTTCCCGGTCTTGATGGGAGAGGATTAATTGGGTAATCAAGTACTAGAAGGCAGTGAAGTGCTTAAAGGCCCTTCCAGACATCCTTTTTACTATGCATTCATGGTGATTTGTGCTCATGAAGCCTTCAGAGCAGTCATTCACAATCCCACTTTCAATACTATTTGCACCTGCAAATTGGGTGGTCTGGGGTACTTCACTTCTGAACAGTGCCTATCCTGCAACTTTTTGCTGAACTCCTGTAACTTTTCAGATCACAAATGTTTTGTAGGGTTAATTTAAAACCCCACTTTTGTTGTCCTATTGCCCACTTGGACAGTAATAATGTGGAAGCAATAGCGAAGTATCATAGAACTAATAAAGCAAAATAAATCTACTACTAATGCATTATTATTGTGTAAAGAATATGTTGCAAAATACATCCACAATAAAATGCTATTTTGGAGGAGCCATATATGTATTTGGAAAGGCATTTGGAACAAAGTATATTACTTCCTGTTAGTTCTCTTCTCACGAGGCTCTAAAGGATAGGAAATACCATTTTCCGACACTGAACACATTCAGAACTGCTTTAAACATGTTATTTTATGTTTCTTCACATCAATTTCAGTTGCTCAATAAGCTACAAAGATGTCAGACTGGGTCTTATTAACTGTGAATTTCTGGATGCCATCATAGTTCGACACAAACCTTAAAATACCAATGAGGAAAAAGGTAGGACCCAGCACAGATGTCCTGAGAGAGAGTTTTTATTACAGCTCAGAAAGACAAAGAACTTGTCTCATATTTAGAAATACTGAAACTTGAATTACTGTGTGCAAACAATTAGGGAAAAGACCAGAAAAATGGTACCTACCGTGCATTCCCATCATATCCTGCAAAAATCCAGAGTTTGTCACTATAGACTGTTGCCCCATGAGCTGACCGGGCAACAGGCAATCTGAAACAAAAACAGACCAATCATCTTACTTGACAGTGTGACAACACATTATCATCATTATCATCATCTATTACCCACCCTTCACCCAAAGACCCCAGGGCAGGTTACAACAATTTTAAAATATGACATTAAAACAATTTAAAAAACAACCTAAAAATACATGTCCCAGATGTCAAAAGAAAGGGTAAATGGACCATTGGTCACATCTGAAGTGTGATTTTCACAGGAGGCCTACCATCAAGTGGGTATCATAGCTCCAACTATCGTCCGAAGGCAAGAATGTTCTGAAGTCAAGACTACGGGCATTAGGCCCCTCCCACTCTCCAGTTCATTCGCAACGAGTCCAGAGAGAGATATCTAAAGGTGCATGAAAAAAGGCCAAGAGGCCTACCAGCAAGGACATAATAGCAATTGCATAACAATACGATTCTAACATTACAATATAACATAATTAGAAGTCTTGACTTCACTAGTAAACCTAAACCTAATAGCCTAACAGAAATATATAGAAACAGGAGAAAAATATGTAGGTATCCCTCAACTGGGAGGGTCATGATGGCAGGCCTCCTGTGAAAATCACCCTTCAGGTGAGACCAATGGTCCATTTTCCACAGGAGTCCTACCATCAAGCGGGATGTACCAAAGCAGCCCATATCAGGGAGGGACCACCCACATCCTAATCCTTATTAAGAACCTGTTGCAACACCCGCCTGCCAAAAGAGGCATCAGCAGAGGCATACCGATCTATTTTGTAATGCCGTATAAACGAATGTGGGGTAGACCAAACAGCAGCTCTGCAAATATCAGCAAGAGGAGCATTGGTAGCAAAAGCAGCCATAGCGGCTGCTGATCTAGTGGAATGAGCTGTTCTTTTAGAGGGAATAGGAAGCTTAAGGGACTCATAAGCTAAGGTAATACATGCACGCAACCAGCGGGATAAGGTGGAATTAGCTACTTTATTCCCCATAGAATGTGGATGAAAGGATACAAACAAAGACTCAGTTCATTGTATATCCTGGGTCCGAGACAAGTAGGTCTTGAGAGCCCTCTGAATATCCAACAAATGCCAAGCCTTCTCCAGAGAATGGATGGGATTCGGACAAAATGAAGGAAGAACAATGTCCTGGTTGCAATGAAAAATTGAATTGACCTTGGGACGGAAGGATCTGTCTTTAGTACAACAGAGTCCTTGTGAAAAACACAGAGATGGCAGGCGGAAGACAATGCGCCCAATTCCGAGACTAGTCTCGCAGAGGTGATCGCGATCAGGAACAGGACCTTGAACGACAACAGACGTAATGACACAGTCCTGAGGGGTTCGAATGGAGGGCGTTGCAGAGCCTGCAGGACCTTCGACAAACTCCATGAAGGGAAGCGGTGGGATACAGCCGGCGAATGTAGAGCGGCTCCCCTCAGAAAACGTTTGATGAGAGGGGGTGAGGCAATACAAGCACCAGTGGAGGAAACTGAGAGAATATAATGTCAATAACAGCTTCAGATAGGCCTACAGACCGCAGATGTCCCCGTTCAAAAGCCACGCTGTTAGCTTGAGCCAATTGGGGTCTTGATGCCTGACTGGGAGTGTCCACGGGTCCGTCACTGACATGGCAAGGAGATCCGAGAACCACGGTCGACGGGGCCAATATGGGGCTATCAGAACCAGCTTGGCCCTCTCGCGTCGCGCCTTCTTCAAGGTTCTGGCTAGAAGTGGTATTGGAGGGAAGGTGTACAATAGGCCATCCGGCCACGGTAGCGACAGAGCATCCACCGCTTCCGCTGTTGTGTCCAGGTATCGTGCGAAGTACCTGGGTAACTGGTAATTGAGACTGGAGGCAAACAGATCCACTGAGAAAACGCCGAACCGACGTTGTAGAAGATGAAATATGGTTGGATGAAGTTTTCATTCTCCTGGGAAGACCTGTTGTCTGCTGAGCCAGTCGGCTGTTACATTCCTCTGAGATGTTCCGCTTTCAAGGATTTTAGACGTTTTTCTGCCCAGTCGAATATTAGGTAAGCTAGGTCTGCGCTCAGTGGCATCCATCAAATGAGAGTCCCCTTCCCTCGGGAGGAGAGATCGAGAAACTAGACTAGAAATTGGCTCGTCTATGCTGGAGACAGTCAGCCGATTTGTAAATTCCGGAGCCAAGGTATAAAGCTTGTCAGCAAGGGCAGTAAAGCGGTGTGTTTGTAACGGATGAGACCATTCATCCTTGGCCAGCTTAGTGGTAGGATCTGGCACAAGGAGGTAGTGTTCCACTGATTTGGGGGATTTCAGGACCCTGGCCCCTTAATAGTGGGAGTGGCAGCAGCAGGCTGTGGAGATTGGAGACCCAGGGTGTTCAAGACTCTGCGAGCCAGGGGGTAATAATCGGCTGCATCAAACAGGCAATAGGATGCATCCTCCTCTTGTTCCGACTGATCACTCCACTCGTCACCTTTGGCTTGCAGAGAATATGAGGTTTCCTCCACACCAGGAACCTCATCAACAAACCTACCCCTGGCAATGTCAAAAGGATTTGGAGAGCATGATGGATTTGCCTCATTGCATACATAATGGCCCAAAGTGTCGGATTGTCTGTGAACACTCCGCTGAGGAAGGGCAGTGACCTATGGCTGTGCTTGAGAAAGGAATGATAGCATGTCTTGTAGCTGTGATATAAACTCCTGAGACAGCTGCAGCCCCGGTGTGGGGGATGGTTGTGCTTGTAGAGGCAAAGTTATGGGCGGCTCAGCAGGCTGAGAGGATGAATGAGCCCTAGGTGGTAATATGGGGGGAGGGCAGCTGGCTGCTGGCTAGTCAGGAAACCCTTCGAAGTCCTTCTTAGAGGATGCGGCCGGAGAATGAAAAAGAGTCGTTAACTGTTCCTGGCCCGCCTCCTCAGAAACCAGAACAGAGACGTAATGTGCCTGCTTGGTCGTGCTGTGGCTGGATAGATGCTTAGTTTTAGCAACCGCTTTGACGTGCTTGTGCTTGGCTGACTGAGATTGTTTAGGCTTGGTCGCCTGAGCTGCCACTGGCTGTTCTGCCATCATATATTTTCAAAGGGGGGTTCAGTACACGGCCACGGATGGGGCAGAATGTACAGACCCAAAGGCTTTAGCACACGCCCACGGATTGGGGAGAATGTACAGTTCCAAACAGCCTCAGTACACGGCCACGGATGGGGCAGAATATACCGACTCAAAGGTTTTAGTATACGCCCACGGATGGGGGAGAATATACTGTTCCAAACAGCCTTAGTACACGGCCACGAATGGGGCAGAATGTACAATTCCAAACAGCCTTGGTACACGGCCATGGATGGGGCAGAATGTACAGTTCTAAACAGCCTCAATAACCAGCCTCAGTAACCAGCTTGAGTGTACGTTGAAACAAGAATGCTGAGGAACCTGTGCAGGATTATAGGTTGTTCTACCCTGTAGCACACACACAGTAACTGACTAAAAGGCCTTGAACAGGATCCTTTGCTATTGTAATGGCTAAACAGAAAGGGCGGGCAAAAGGGGAATGAACAAAATGGTGCCCGCTAAAAGAGCAGGAAAAATTAGCCAATCAGAAAAGCGTTTGAACGAAGAAGAAGCAATGGTGGTCACCTAAGAACACCAGTGACCTCAAACAGGGCTAACCGGGAACGCTGCCGAAGCAGAGCGGCCTCAAAATGCTCCCTACAGCCGCAGGGCTGAGGAAAGCAATCGCGGATTTAAGGGCCAGCCAGGAAACTCACTGTCGAGGAGGCAGGAAGGTCTGCGTGATTCCTACAGTCGCAGGGACACAGTCGCAGCTAGTGGGGGGGGGGCGGATCAGCCCATCGACAAACTAACACTGCAAAAAGAGAAGGAGCCGCAGCCACAGGCTCCTGAAGGCAGTCACGGCTAGGTTTAAAGCGCCGCGGAACGCGCCAGAGGGGGAGGGCGGAGCAGCCCAACTAAAATAAGGGCTGCCGGAGAAACCATAGGAGCCACAGCCGCAGGCTCCTGGTGAGAAACTAAGGGAGTCGCCACGAAAACAGGCGGCAAGGTTTTGAAAATGTAGGAAGAAATGGTGGTGCAGAGCAGGAAGCTGTAGCCACAAGCTCCTGAATTACAAGCTGTGTCCGCCGCCTGAGGGAGGGAGAACTGCAGCCGCGGTCTCCCAGTAAAAGAAGGACAGCGGCAAGCGCCGTCCAGCTAGGGACTGGGAGAACAAGGGCAAAGACCAACCCCCCTCAAAAAACCCAGCAAAATAAAAAACGAATACAGAGAAAAAACAATCAGTACCACACACTCTAAAGCAAAAGACAGAGGGAAGGAAACAACAAGGAAATACACACAGAAATCTCCACACTCTGTCACACAGATATCACACAAAACTTATCTAGAAGCTACGCTATTGACTACTTTCCAACTTGCACGGACGAAGGCAAGAATGAACTGGAGAGTGGGAGGGGCCTGATGCCCCTAGTCTTGACTTCAGAACATTCTTGCCTTCGGACGATAGGTGGAGCTATGATACCCACTTGATGGTAGGACTCCTGTGGAAAAAAGGTGAGTCTTCAGCATTTGTCTAAAACTGTACAGCAAAGTTGCCACACACACCTTAGTGAGAAGGAAGTTCCACAACTTAGGGTATCCAGAGGATGCCCTCTCTTGGGCCACCACCACCCCAAACTTCTGAGGGTGGTGGAGCTACCAAGAGCTCCCTCTGTTGATCTCAACACCTGAGAGGATCTGTAGAGAAGGAGGCAGTCTTTCAGATATTTGGGATCCAAATCATTTGGGGCTTTGAACACAAGTGTGAGCACCTTAAATTAGGCCATGAAACGAACTGGCAAACATCTATAATATATAAGGAAGGGGATGAGTGAAAGGTAACTTCTTGTCCCCTCCTCACACCCTGGCAACCTGCCGAAAAGACCTTGCTGAATGGATTAGGTTGCCACACAAAGGGATTGGGGGGGGAGGGTATTGCTAAATATGGGGCAGTGGCATAATTTATGAGTGGAATTTAATGAGTTCAAAAAAGTGCAAATATTCCTACTGCTTATACTGGCTGACCTAGCACTCATGTTTTTAAAAGCCAAGGACAGGAAATGGCAAAAGAGAATATAGTATTATTAGTATTATGCCTATATTTCTATAAAGAAACCATCTTTATAGTCATTACAATCATATTCACAATTAGTATGTATTGTTTAGGTTTCTATTAACTGATAGTTTTTAACTGATAATGTATTGATGAATTTTAGGTCTTACTTATTGTGCTTGTTTTAACTAGTTTTAATGTAAGTCGCTTTGGGTCAATTATGTGAGAAAAGCAACTAAAATTTATTATTATTATTACTACTACTACTACTACTACTACTAATAATAATAATAATACCACCAGATAACAATTGTTGTATGATTCATCTCTTTTTAAAAAGTTTTACTCTAACAAACAGGCTTTTACCTTCCTTCAATCTTCCACTCAGTCCACTGACCAGTTGCAAGCTTATATTCAAAAAGATCATTTTTGTTCTTCAAATTAGAATTGGAATAGATGTCGCCGGTATATCCACCTAGATGATAACATTATTACAGTAAAAGAGATATCAGGCACTATTTCAGAGTGAAAATACGGTTCTCCGATACATAGCAACAAGGAACAATTAAGAAAGGCAAACCACCTGGAGTTCAGATTGCTCTATAGCTATTAATAGAAAATGCAGCCCACAATACATGGGATTCCGAAATTTATTTATTTATTAATTGTGCTTTTACACCGCCCTTTAGCAATAAGGTCTCAGGGCGGTGTACAACAATAAAAACAGGTTAAAATACAAGTGAGTATAAATAAAATGCACTATAAAACATATGCGAAAACAAGAGTGCAACAAAAAAATTAAAATTAACATTTGAAATTTAAAATTTAAATTTAAAAAGCCTGGGCAAAGAGGTAGGTCTTTACCTGGCGCCGAAAAGATAACAAAGAAGGTGCCAGGCGTATCTCGTCAGGGAGGTCGTTCCATAATTTGGGGGCCACTACTGAGAAGGCCCTAGTTCTAGTTATTGCTCTCCGGGCCTCGCTATGCGTTGGAACCCGGAGAAGGGCCTTCGACGTCAAGCACAGCGAGCGGGTAGATACATAGCGGGAGAGGCGTTCCACCAGGTATTGCGGTCCGATGCCGTTAAGGGCTTTATAGGTAAGAACCAACACTTTGAATCTGGCCCGGAAACATATTGGTAGCCAGTGCAGTTGGGCCAGAATAGGTGTTATATGGTCAAATTTCTTTGTCCCAGTAAGAACTCTGGCCGCAGCATTCTGCACCAGCTGAAGTTTCTGAACCGTCTTCAAAGGTAGCCCTACGTAGAGTGCATTACAGTAATCCAATCTAGAGGTTACCAGAGCATGGATAACTGTGGCGAGGTTCTCCCTGTCCAGGTAGGGTCGTAGTTGGGTCACCAGCCGAAGCTGGTAGAACGCATTCCGTGCCACCGAGGCTACCTGAGCCTCCAGTGACAGGAGCGGATCTAATAAGACCCCCAAACTACGGACCTGCTCCTTTAGGGGGAGTGTAACCCCGTCTAGGGCAGGTCGGTCATCAACCATCTGGGCAGAGAGCCCCTCCACCAACAGCATCTCAGTCTTGTCAGGATTGAGTCTCAGTTTGTTAGCTCTCATCCAGTCCATTATCGCAGCCAGGCAGCGGTTTAGTACATCAACAGCCTCACCTGAAGAAGATGAAAAGGAGAAGTAGAGTTGCGTATCATCAGCATATTGCTGGAAACGCACTCCAAATCTCCTTATGACCTCACCCAGCGGCTTCATATAGATATTAAAGAGCATGGAAAATGAAAAATATCCCTAGCTAATTCCAGGAAAAGTAAATCATAGATGTTTGGAAGAACTTTTATTTGCCAAGGTGCACGTACCATGCACTCCTGGAGAAATTTCTTGTACAATCTGAAGGAAACCAGAGCATTTTCATGTATGTGCAAACAGGATGTTGGGTAAGAACTAGATGCCAAGGCAGTTAAAGAGAAAGCAATGGATTCATCCTTACCTTCACCTCATAACAGGTGACCATTAAGGCACTGTTGGAGCTGGGAAAAGATACTGGAAGCTGACATGATGAGGTGAAGGGCTGACAAGTAACCTGTGGAAGCTGGAAGTCCTCTGGGCCCCTCCAGACATCCTTTTTAGTGTGTATTCATAACCAGCCGTAGTCAGTGGAGCTGTGCAGGCATGCCTGGCTTCCCAACACTTAGCGTTGCTGCTGCTTACTGAGAGGGTATAGGTGCAGGGAACTCAGTGTGGTGCAGGCAGAGACAATTTGACACTGTTGCCACTCCATTCTTTTCTTGTTACTCTCACCTCCTCCTCTCAGTAAGCAGCAGCTCCAACAGTGCCTGAATGGCCACCTGTTACGCATGGCATTGGAAAGCCAGGCACATAATATTTCCTTCCCTGCCCACACTGCCTCACCCACCACTGCTATTCATGACCATTTGTGCTCATGATGGTACTGAGGCAGTTATATGTGATCTGGGTTTCAATACCGTTTGCACCTGCAGAGGCTTTGGGGCAAACATTCTGCTTCATTTCCAATCAGTGCATATCCCATAACTTCCTGCTGAAATCCTGTAACTTTTTATAGCACAAATGTTTGGAGAGGGGATTTGTCCCACTTTTGCAAGAATGTCCCTGCAGATGGCAATAATATGATGAACAGCAGGGAAGCATCATAGAACTAATAAACCAGAATGATGTGTGGGCTATTATTGCATCAATGAAATGTTGCAGATTATACCTGGAGAGGTCCTATGCTGTTTTGCCACATGAGATGAAACAGGGAAAAGAGGCGATAACCAAGCTCTGGGGTAGGCTCAACTGATACTTCTAGCTGATTTTTTACAAGGTATTTGGCATGTTTATCTGACTGAACATTAAGTTGAGGCTTTTAAAAAAAAACCAGTTTTGGTCTACTGAAACCTTGTTTTGGGTGTGGATGCCTTAAGGCAGCCTTTCCCAACCAGTGTGCCTCCAGATGTTGTTGGACCACAACTCCTATCAGCCTCAGCCAGCATTGCCAATGGTCAGGAAAGATGGGAATTGTAGTCCAGTAACATCTGGAGGCACACTGGTTGGGAAAGGCTGCCTTAAGGACTTTCACTGAGCCCAGTTGAACATCCCACTGCAGAGCTAATTCGGAAGGGGGAGAAGTGGTTTCACAACTGTCACAAGAGCCACTTGGATAGTTAAGTGTGCAGCCAGCTTTCACTAAAAACTAGAGATAGAAGGCCCAGGGAGGAAAAGATGGAAAAATTGGGGGAAATGTTTTTTCCCCAGTTTTTTTGAAGATTTTCCAGAAAAACTCAGAAATTTTTTCCGAGCCTTCACCTCTGCTGGATACAAGAAGAATGGGTTGCTCCTGATCTTGATTCTCTGAGGAAAACTGTACATGATTCAAGAAGGGTGCAATGCACAGCAGGCTTACCATTCAGTTTGAATGCACCCTAAATTCATACTCAAGTCTGAATTAATTTAGTGTGCCAAACATCTTTGGTTCTTACATTAATGGATTATTATATAGATGGCTTTAACAAGTGACACTTTCCCACCCACCCCCATTGCCAACTGGCGCTTTTTAACAACAAAACATTCTTTGTATTTCTCCATTGCTCAGTCTGGGAATGGTTAACACATTAATAGAAGATAATGTCTGTAGCTTCCATAGCTGAATATAACACTGATCTTTAACCACTTTCATAGATTTTAGTATACTGAATACATAAATTACTTATCAAAAAATTAAACAGCTATTCCTATGGATACCCACATTGATGCTACCAATTTGAATTAAGCTGTGTTCTCCCTCTACCAAGTTGTCAAAATTTGCAGATATCTGCTTTAGGTATGATGCCATAAGCACTTTTATGATTGCACTTGTCATTTCTTGCACTGGTGTTTATTGTGGACCTCGTTCACAAATCCAGCAAAACCTCATACCTTTATTTACTTAGACTTACTTACAGAAACGGATGTAGCTTCCTAATAACTTACCAAAGACAAACATACTGCTCCCATAGACTACAGCGGAATGGTGATACCTGGGTGCTGGAGGGGTCCCTGTGGTAAAAGCTCTGTGCAGTGCAACACAAAGCAGGCCATAATAATAGACAAAAGCAATAGTTCTCATTAATTTGGTAATATTTTATTTGCAAGGCTATTTAAATATTCATATTCTGATATATATATTAAGTGCATTTTCTATTACTCTATTGGCTCTAATCTGATTATCTAATTTGTCAATACTGCACTACATCAGAAGCACATAATCTATACATTTTGAGTATTTCGTTAGAACATATTTCACAGTACTAGAACTGTACTAGTACAGTGTTATAATACATTTTGTTTCACTACATGAAAATATATTTATTGAGAAGTAAATACTGATTTTAAATAAATGTCCAAGGAAACATGCTTTGCATTATAGCCTAATTTTATGAACAGAGGACCATGGCCTTGAACAAGTTTCAAAATTGTCCTTCTTTCCCTATCAACAAAGCTTCAACCTAATTTGATTACAAACCCACAGTAGACAGTTATCAAGTACACAAGAATCATTAAAAAAAGAGACAGCATGCCAAAAATATCTAATTTTGTCAGCCATTTAGAAGGTCTAATCCATTAGGCTTTAAAGTGGCTGACAAAATAATATATGAAATGCTTACAATAAATATAGTTGTACCTGCACCAAGAGCAGTCCTTCACATCAAATCTCAACAGGTCATTCAACATGGTTTTTCTTCAGAATAAGGGAAAGAAAATATATACAGTCAAATTCAGACACATGAAATATATTAAGAATCTCTACAGCTTTAATCAATGCAGATCTACACATTATTTGGCTTCTGGTCCCCAACTTTACTAAACAGCCAATAGTACAAAAGAGATGTTTTGAAATCCACATAAATGATTGCAAAACCAGTAACTCACATTGGCCTGGTTCACACATAATGCTAAGTCTTGTTTTGTTTAGCCAAAGTGTTGTTTGTCTGGACATTTGAGCAAGCCCAGACACTAACCACAATTTGTTTTCTGGCAACAAGTGACAATATGAAATCATTGCTTGTTGGTGGCTTACAAACCATGACTTGCTTTAACTATGGCCTGGTATTATGGCAAAATACAAAAATATTGATTAACAATGGTTTGTTTGCCCACTCAGTCCCAGACAGACGAATTCCTTTGTTCACAAACCATATTTCCTAGTTACCTCTGAAGTCTTAACCATCTCCTTATTACAGTGACAAGAGGGACAGCTGCTCACAAGAGATAATGAAGAAATTCAGGATTTTATTGTTGCAGTGATTTGTAAGCATTGTCCCCAATCCTTGGGCATTCCATAATCAAGGTGCCAACCCAGAAAAGGCCCTTTCTCAGCTTGTTGCATAGCACATCTCTACTGGCCTCCACCAATGATCTTAACACATGGACAAGTCAGTATGAGAGAACACGTTCCTTTAAATACCTAGATTCCAAATTATATAGGGCTTTATGAGTCATTACTGATAGCTTGAATTTGGCTCAATAGCAAATTGGCAGTCAGTGTAATTCTGTCAAAACTGGTGCACTGTAATACTAGTAGGCTGAACCACTTAACAGCCTAACCACTGCATTTTATACAAGCTGTAGCTTCCAAATAGTCTTCAAGGGCAGCCTCACACAAAACTCATTACAGTAATCCAACTGGGAAGTTATGTTATTTTTTAAGTGCAGCTTTTTTTACTTTTTAAAACTTACAAATTGCCTTGCTAACAGTTCCTGTTCTAGAAGAGGAGAAATTAACTGTACAATATTATTTTATACCCATATCGTGAGTAAAGATGGCAAATATTATGCCCATATTGCTGGGGGTCAGATGGGCTGAGAGAAAGCAGATTATGACTAATGTAGTCCAATGTAATTTTCTCCATAAAAATTGGGAATGATGTGGGAGAGGAGACAATCCTCAGTCTTTATTGTTATGAATAAAACACTGTAAACATAGCCTACTGCTAATATTCTCACATTGTAGATTTGAACAGTGGGAGAAGAGGTGCAGTTTACAACAATGCTGTCCAGTGTTATTATCCCCATATTACCTCCATGGGGATGCTCTCATCACTAACAGAGATTTGTAGATATCATATATCAGGAAACAAAAGATGGAGATTTTGTTTGTTTTTTGTTGCCTCAATGGAGTTTCAGTCAGAACCTCTTCATATTTAAGCAAAAAGCAAAACTTCAGGTTGATATCTATTCATCATAATTTGTGACAACTATTTTTTAAAAAATCAAACAAGTATCTCCACAGCAGCCTTACACTGCTTATATTAATAGATTTTCTCAAGCCACAGCTTGCTGTTAGATATGCACAGGCCAGAATTCAAAAAGCAGGGCAACAAAGTAGCTTTATGGGCTTTTTTTTCTCAAATAGCTTATGAGGAAGAAAAATTCGGCCTTCCCTCAGGGATCACTTGGGAATACTTTAATCAATAATCAGTATGCTTATGAAGCTAAATGGCTTTCTTTATTTTCATATATTAAGCTGCAGTAGCAAAGCTCCAAAGGAAATGGGATAATAGTACACTGAGACAGCAAATTAGGAAAAAAGCAGAAGTTGTGGCTAAGAGAAAGATTTCACATCTGGCAGGAATATTTAAACTGGAATTAACTAGAGTCATGAAAGTGTGTACATGGCATTCAAAAGGTACTCTTCACATGCGCTGGAAACCCCTCCTCTCATTAATATGGTAATGAAAATGCTTGCTTGCCATGGGTATATAACTGTGTGTAACTATGTCATAGGGAGAGAGACTTTCTTACTCTATTCTGATGTACATCAGTATTTTCAATAAATTGTAATTGCAATAAACTTGTCCAATTGACTGCTTCTCTTAAATTTTATTGTGAAGAGAATTTCCTTCCACATCTACATGCCTCATGATAAACTGCTTAGGAAACTGAAGAGTGCGGTCGCCTCCAGATCCCTGTCAGAATGCTGCAGGAGGGATTCAAGTGCATACCAGAAATGTAGGTTTGCAAGTTTAAAGTAGATTAAAGGGCTCCATCACCCTAGCACAAGAAATCCCCTTTTAAAAAAGAATCTTTTTGCTGTTTGGAAAGTGACAGGGAAATGAGAATTGTGGGATGAATGAATGAAGAACAGGAAGATGTATAAACACCCCATAAACAAATCAGCATGTATGGAGGACAAGGGCTCATTGAAATAACTGTGCCACATACAAATCAGAATGAATCCTCAATAAAGACCAGATATAATCTAACTTCCACGTAAGCTTTGTACAAGCGAATCATGATGAATCAGTTCAAAAAAAAGAAAAAAAAATCCCACAGGACAAATGCAAGCACCTTCAATGAGACTCTACAGCTCTTTGCATCCCAGTCACATTCCTTCAGCACACCCCCAGCTTACAAGACATTCAAGAATGATCTAGCGAATTTCTATTGTTGTTGTTGTTATGTGCCTTCAAGCTGATTACGACTTATGGCGACCGTATCAATCAGCGACCTCCAATAATGTCTATTATAAACCACCCTGTTCAGATCTTCTAAGTTCAGGTCTGTGACTTCCTTTATGGAATCAATCCATCTCTTGTTTGGTCTTCCTCTTTTTCTTCTCCCTTCTGTTTTTCCCAGCATTGTTGTCTTTTCTAGTGAATCATGTCTTCTCATGATGTGTCCAAATATGATAACCTCAGTTTCATCATTTTAGCTTCTAAGGATGGTTCTGGTTTAATTTGTTCGAACACCCATTTAGTTGTCTTTTTCGCAGTCCTCCTCCAACGGCACATTTCCCCTCCTCCTCTCCTCTTGATTTTTCTCATCTGCTTTTTTCACTGTTCAACTTTCACATCAGATCGGGAATACCATGGTCTGAATGATCCTGCTTTAGTATTCCGTGATACATCTTTGCATTTGAGGACCTAGTTCTCTCATAGCTGCCCTCCCCAGTCCTAGCCTTCTTGTAATTTCTTGACTATTGTCTCCATTTTGGTTAATGACTGTGCCAAGGTATTGATCATCCTTGACAAGTTCAATGTCCTCATTGTCAACGTTAAAGTTACATAAATCTTCTGTTGTCATTACTTTAGTCTTCTTGACGTTCAGCTGTAGTCTTGCTTTTGTCATTGCTCAGCTGCTACATCTGTTCATGTGGTAAGTTCAGAGAAGTAAATATATATATATTTCAAATACATTCCTTTTAAAGGACTCTCTTTCTCCTTTGCTATCTATTATTTATTGTTCATTTATTTCCTTGTACCTATATCCTACCATTCCTCCCAATGGGAGCACAGGCTGGCTAACAAGAATCTTAGGTACAATCACAAACAATTAAATAATCCATACAATAACATCATCATATAAAACACAGCAGTCAGGAAAGTTATCAGTTACATCCCATATACCTGAACAAATACAAGACTTTTCTCATTGGGCCTGAATCTGGGCAGTATGGAGGACAGCCTGACCCCATTCAAGAGGAAGCCCCATAACCTATTGCATCTGCAATCAAAACAGCAAAGAACTTACTTCTGAGTGACATTTAAAAGCAACAACTGAAACAGCTCACCTTTGTTGCCGCCTATTTTTTCTTTATCTATTAACATTTGATTTGCATTTTTCTATACCTATTAACATTTCTCAGGCAACGCTTTCTTCATCACTGCACGCATTTCAGCTTTAAGGTTGCTACTCTGTCTCTGCCTAGCAGGCTCCTGCACATATTAGTAGCTGCATGACAGGCAGAATTTCCACAAAGAAGCTTTTCTGCCCCGACGATTCAGTGATGAGGTTGGGCGCGTAAAGAGCTTCAGTCGTTTTGGAAACTATCGCACTGTTAACAGGCACAACAAGAATTCTGGTAGGGGACACAGGGAAAGAGGTAGCAACATGACCTCGGCCTGCGAAAAGAC
The DNA here is from genome assembly GCF_030035675.1 of Rhineura floridana. Lineage (NCBI taxonomy): Eukaryota > Metazoa > Chordata > Lepidosauria > Squamata > Rhineuridae > Rhineura > Rhineura floridana. The sequence goes on from NC_084485.1 coordinate 49,915,161, forward strand.
AGCCTGGGAACAATTGCTCAGAAAAAGCTATTTCCCACAGCGGGTATCAATAGGAGCAACGCGATTATCAGGACTCACCCATTATCGCCACCAAACACGTAGATAGCATCTCGATAGGCAACGACGGTGTGCTTACTGCGGCTGGGAGGGGGGAAAAAGAAAAGAAAGCGGCCTTATTTAACTCCTCCCCTCGTGGGACCCACAAGTCTCCTCCGACAATCCGTCCGCCGTCACCCCTCTGGGGCTTCCCCTCCGAAACCCCACCTGAGCCCCCTCACCGAGCCCCGACGAACTCATCGCAGGGCGGGAGGCGGCGCCACCGGTGTACCGTCTCGAAGGGCCCGAAGTTCAAAGTCAGGTATTCGACGCTGTCGGAACAACTGTGGTCGAAATCCACACTGGGCGCCACTTTAGAGCGGCCGCCCGAATTGGCCACAGCCGCCATGACCCAGGCTTGAGATGAGGCGGGGGAAATACGGCCGGTAGCCGCCAGAATCAAACATTAACTACATTTCCCAGCATTCCCGCCCCGCCTCCTAGGAACTGACGCGACTGGGATCACTTTTTTGCCCTGAAATCAAACTACAATTCCCAGCATGCCAGGCGAGTTCTGAGGAAGGAAACCCTAACACGAAACGAAATTGCTTAGTACGTCGTTTGAAAATGTCTTTTGTCTCTTTGCAATCTACTTCGGATTTCATAGATGCCCCAAAATAGGCACAGCAAAGGCTCCACCACAAACGCAAGCTGTTCAGATATTTGGATCACACAGCAGCAGTCCTACTGGGCCAGATACGTGGGTCATTCAACCCAGCATGCCAGACAAGATCTGGATAGAGTACTGTATTTGATTCATATTGGCATAAGAGTACTCTGCTGGAGATGTCAGGAAGAAAAGTAACAGAGTGAAACTATAGAATTTGCTACCACACGATATTTTGATGGCCACCACCTTGCATGGCTTTAAAAAGGGATTAGCCAGATTCATGGAGAATAGGGCTTTCAGTGGCTATATGCTTCCAGTAGTGGAGGTGGTACACCACCAGTTAATGGGAAACTCAAGCAAGGACAATGCTGCTGCACTCAGGTCCTGCTTGTGGCTTCCCATAAACTTCTGTTTGGCTGGACCAGGTGGGCCTTTGGTCTAATCCAGGAAGCAAACAAAAAGGGAAAGAATTAAGCATCTTAACATAAGAAGAGCCTGCTGGATCAGACCAGTGGCCCATCTAGTTCAGCTCCTGTTCTCACAGTGGCCAGCTAGGATGCCTATAGGAAGCTTGCAAGCAGGACCTGAGCACAACAGCACTCTCACTCTCCTAGTTTCCAGGAACTGGTACTGTATTCAGAAGCATGCTGCCTGCAACAGTGGAGATAGAACATAGCCTTATTCTCCATGTATTTGTCTAATCCTCTTTTAAAGCTATCCAAGTTGGGAGTGAATTCCAAAGTTTTGTTATCTGCTGTGTGAAGAAGTACTTTCTTTTGTCTGTCCTGATTCTTCCAATATTCAGCTTCATTAGATACCCCCGAGTTCTGGCGTTATGAAAAGGACAAAAACTTTTCTTTATCCACTTACTCTATACCATGCATAATTTTATACACTTCTGTCATGTCACCTCTTTCACTGAACCAAAAACCCAAATGTTGTAACCTTGGGTGGTTTTCAGCGAAATAATTGCATGAGTGGAAGGATTTCCACTTGCGTGACAGGACTCCCCCCCCTTCCTTCCATGCACATGCTGCACTATATTCCCAAATCTGTTTAAGGGTTGGGGGGAACCCCAGAACAGATTAGGGGGCACATGAAGGGAGAGGAAAATGTTCTGTTGTACAAGGAGAAGTCTTTGTGCTGATGGAACCTTTGCATTACCACTAGGTTGAATACAGCCTCTTTCTGCATAGGGGAATCGCTTCAGCCCCTTGAACATTTTGGTTGCCCTTTTTGAGGTGTGTTGATCAGACCTTTATACAGCATTCCAAGTCTGGTCACACCACGTAGTTGTATAACAGCATTATATCAGCAGTTTTATTTTCAATTCCTTTCCTAATGATTCCTAGTATGGAGTTTGCCTTTTTCACAGCCTCCGCCTGCCACACAGAGTTGACTTCATCAAGCTATCTACTATGACTACAAGGTCTTGTTCCTGGTCAGTCAGCACCAGTTCAGACCCAATGAGTGTACATGTGAAATTAAGGCTTTTTGGCCAGGTGTGCATAACTTTACACTTGTTTACACTGAATAGTATTTACCTTTTTACTGCCCATTCACACAGTTTGGAGAAATCCTTTTGGAGCTCTTTGCAATCCCTTTTTGTTTTAACCATCTTAACCAAACAGCAAATGTTCCTCTGTTCTATAAACCCCAAGGAACAAGTCTGATTTCCAAACTTTTACTAGAAGGATGGAATGCTGAGCCCTTAATATACGTATAGAGGAGCACCAGTCTTATATGAACTTTTTATCTAGGATTCCAGGCAATGCTCAGCTGATGGACTTTACCATGCTTGCCTAGGTCTAGTCAAACAAAAACATCATGAGAGGCACTGAGAGCTGTGAAAATGCAAGGTATTAAGTTCTTGTGAAAAGAGAGGAGATACAACTTAAGAGAATATGAAGAATGTATGCACCCTGTTGCTTTTTCACATGCCAGAATACACACAACCAGAGAATGTACGTAACTAGTTATATAATTTGTGGAACTTTCAAGAGCACCAGTTAAGACTATGCAAAATCTTGACAATGCAGCACATTCAAGGCTAGAATTTAGAGTCAAAGATTGGCAAGAACTTGTCCTACCTAAGAGCAGTAGAGCAATAGTTCATCAGTCGTTTCCAACAGAGGTCAGGCAGATGACCTAGAAATGCTTAGAGTATGATACAGAGATGGGGTTCAGTGTTCATCAGATACTGTGGGCAATGTGTACCCACAAATAGACTTAATTTTTAGGCATTAGTGCCAAGACATTTTTTAATTCTTTTACGCATCAAGCTAGTTAATCATGTTAAGCTAGGGTTGATGAACTGGTGGCCTTCCAGATGTTGCTAGGCCCCCAACTCTAGCTCCTATCATCGTGAACCATTGGCCTTACAGTCTGGGGCTGATGGGAGCTGTAATCTAACAATATCTGAAGGCCCATAGGGTTCCCATTTTTGTATTAAACCATTTTATGGAATTTAATTCCCTATTTGTGCATTGTATGAAGACATTGTATACTTCCAATCATTATTTGAGAGCTCTTAGGTAGCTTTGATTGCATTAGAACAGTCTTTTCCAACTTTTGGGTCCCCAGATGTTGGTGGCCTACAGTTCCAATCATACCTGACCATTGGGCATGTTGGCTGGGGCTGGTGGGAGTTGTAGTTCAGCAACATCTGGGGATACAAAGGTTGGGAAAGGCTGCATTAGAAATATCCCTGTTACGACTAAAGCACCTCAGGAACTAAGAATGCAGTCCTATGTACTTGGGAGTAAGATCCGTTGAACTAAAAAATACTTCTGAGTAAACATGCACAGAATTCTACTTAAATTGTTGTAATTGTGGTACTTTACTTGCTATATTGATAAGGTGGTACATACAAGCATAGACATTGCCCAGACAAGAAACCAAGTTAACAAAATTATAATCCTTGCCATAAAAGTATGTATACAGTATATCCAAGATTAGTCTAGAAGTCTAGAAGCAGCAGTTCCTGCATCATTTAAGTGAACGTATGTATGCACATGTACACAGGATGGCTTTTGCATGTAGAATAAATCAAGGCTTTTACATTTATAGAATTTATTACGTTTTATAAACACAGAATCAAGACACAAACAATATTTATGGATATCTATAGCTCAGATTCTAGAACTGCCTTTGACCTAATCCCTGTTCAATTTATATTAGAGTTCCTTAGCAAGATAAATACATATAAAATGACAAAAGTTGCTTGCATTTTCCTTCATCAAAGAGTCTGGCATAGATGTACGAGTCAGGCATTCATTTTAAGTAGCAAAAAAACCATGAGGTACTCTAAGTCCATTCTTTAGTGTGCAAAGATAGTTTAAGATTACAATAAGAATTACTGAAAAAAGGACAATGAATATATATGAGACAAAAACTGTTTCTAGTATCCTAAATAATAGTTTAATATGCTATCCTGAGCTATTAACTCCTGAGTTTACACTTTAGCTTTATGTACTTCAAACACAGGATGTTATTTTTACAGTTCTCTTAATGTAAAACACATTTTATAGACAAACTATAAAAAAGTAAACAGAAGAGTAAACCACTGAAGTATAAAAGTTTAATGCTTGGTCTTTAAAGTTGGTTGTATCACAGATGGTTTTCAGCTAACTGGCCTTTTTTCAAGTTGCCTACTTTGAGCACAAAAAAGCTGTTAAGGCATCTATTTTTAACAGTTCACCCAAATATTTTTGGTAAGATAATATAAACAGATTAGTTTTAAAAGTCAGAAATATCACCACTATTTGAGTGCCCTATTCAAAACAATAATTGGTGTTGACATTTCAGGCAAGCCACTGTTCCCATAAATTCAGCTTCAATTTAAAAATGGTTTATAAACTATGTAAAGTCTTGTTCTTGGTTATCTCCAGTCTAGCTACATGGACTGTTGTTACAGAGATAAACGGTAGGAATATTCCTTACTGTGTGTAACATATATAGTTTTTTCATTAGGAAAAGACATTTAAAGTGGGTACCTTCACAAGAACACTGGCTATATATATATATGACCTTGAAGACAAATCACTCAAGAGTCTAATCTATAGGTTTCTGTTGGCACAAAAAATAGTCCTAAATTTGTGGAGTGCTAGAAACTGCACTCCGCTTTATGTCACCCGGCAGAGAGGTGTCTCATTGTTCAAACCAGTGCTGTCACTTCAGCTACATGCCAAGCATATGCATGAAGATACATATGCAGTTAACTGCTATTTCACAGCCCTCTGGAAGAACTTTGGAGCAGTGTGAGGAGCAGGATCCAAGTTATTTTTAAAAAATCTTTACGCAATAAACATTTAATAATTATGTTGTACAATAATAGATGAAAATGGTATTGAGTGACAGTAGGAAAATAAAGTTGGTTTCTTATAGTATACCGAGTATTAGACATCCTTGGTTTATATTTACATTTTTTTAAAAAATGTTTATTTTTAATCCTGTAACTCAGGTAATAGCCTTCAAGAACCAAACAAATGCAGAACATAGCTTCAAAGAGATTTCTCCTTACCGGCAGATTGTGGAAACAAAGTATCATTATCCAGGGTTATCACTTTCACACACTTCAAGTCAAGCACATGTCTAATATTTATTAACTGAGGTGGAAAGAAATGCATCCTGCATATAGTATCTCAATTAGGTGTAATAATACAAAATGAACACCTATCTTCACTCTTTTGTATTGTTTTTGAACTGTTTTTAATGGTATGTTTGTAAATCGCCTATATGTAAAAGGTGATGAATAAATGAATTATTATTTATCTGGTCCAAGTGTGCCCACATATTCCAATTAATTTAGAGAGAAAAACTACAGTTAACATTGGTCCCTCAGTTAATGGTATCTTTCTCACACACATCGTGCAAAATTAAGTTTGGCCCTAACATTTTTCTATTCTTTTTTACCTTGCTGTATCACTACTGTTGTTTTCTCCTTGGTACCATCCTGTAATAATGCAGTTGAAGTCTCAAGTCAGGGTTTGCCAGCTACTAAACAAAACCATCCTAAAATGTCTACCTTCCTTTGTGCTAGAATGGTTCATGATATTTTATCCACTAACATGAATAAAGCAAGGTAAATGCAGAGCAGTTTTCAGACCTGGCAACCACCACTCTGCTTCATCAAACAGTTTCTAATCCAAGCTGACTGCAGTTGTGTAATACACACATGAAATGTCTCCATTGTATTTTTGCAAAGTTGGTGGATCATAAAGCCTTTAAGATTGTGTTACTGATTTTGGAAGACTCATGGAACCTTTAACATAAATACCAGTGAAACCAGCTATGTAATACCTCTTTATTTCCCCCTTCCTAAGACAAAGAAAGAAAGGAGCGCCTCAACTTAGTTTAGGAGATAGGCACACCATGCACCAGTCAGATTCATCAATGGAAGCTCTGTTAAACATCTGTGGATGACCTAGTTCAAAAGTCCCATTAACTCATAGTTAAAAACTGTTACCGAAAAGTTCTTGCTCTGCTCCCCCTCTCCCTCTGCTGCTGTCATCCAGCCAGAGTCTCGATTGTTGTGATGTCCAAACCCAGACTCATAGTTTTTCTTCAAACTGTGAGAGGCAACCAGTTTGTTCTTGACTTACTGCGCATGGTTTAAGGAAAACAAGGTGACTGAGGTTCAGGTTGTTTCTTAGCAGTGTGACAGCATTAGTAGTGAGGGAAGAACAGAGCAAGAACTTTTCAGCAGCATGGCATGCTGCACATTCACATTCAAGCATAGCTTGTTTTTAAGTATAGTTTTATGTAACATGCAAACGAGGCCACTATACTGAAATGCCTTGAACAATTTACTTTCTATGTGAAGCCAACACAGAAAAATTAATTTAGGATTTAATAATTAAGAAAAAAGATTTCCGCTTTAAAGCACATTATGCAAGGAAGAGAAGTATCATAAAAATTCAGTAGTCTCTCAGTCTCAACCTACCTAATGGGAGCAAATTAAATATGAAAATACACAATTCAATGCAGACGATGACAACTGGAGAAAGATACTCCCTTAGTGGCAATGATTTGTTTTTCATGTGTAGCATTTAAAGAATGACCAAAAGATGCAATTTTGTTACCTGAATCTTTAAGAAAGAAAGATACCAATGGATGTTTGAACAGTTTTATTTTAATGTTTCCCCAAAAGGGAGAAAAAGGCAAAGAGGTGTTGTGAGATGTATCACTGTACTTGCAGATTAGTCAGTAAATGTTAATTTTACTGCCCTATAAAAATACACATACTAATTTGTGGACTACAGCTTAGCCATTTTGGATAATTCATGTGTTTGAAGGAAGCAAAAAGTATTTGAGAAAGGCGTTAATGGAGGAAATAGACAAGTTAAATACAATCAAGTTTTTGTATAAAAAAGTTTGGTTACAAAACCAAAGTCATCAGTAACCACAGGAACTGAGTTTTTAATTTAGCAAGTCTACTCAATATGGGTGCATGATATCTTTAGTAAAGAATTATGAAAGTAAGAGAGCCCAAATGGAAGTCATTCACCCTCCATCTATGAATGGTAAACAATTAATTTTATTTTTCAGGTTTTAAACCAAACTCTTGTATTGTAAGTGGACTCCATTTTATTCAAGTGTCTATAAAAAGATGTCCTATGGTAAGATCAAGATAATTTACCCTGTGTAACAGAAGTGCAAAGTGGGACAAAACTTCCCAATTTCAATACACATCCGAACAAGCTATTGACAGCCATGCCGTCTTCCTCATTCCGTTAAGCTGTGCTGTGAAAAGTTAGAGAAGTGGAGAAGAAAAAGTTGGCTTTAGATCACCTTACTTTAATGATCTCTTGCAAAGCTGATCTGAAGAATAGTGTTCCCCTTGTGCGAAACCAGTGTGCAAAATTCTATGCACACCTGCCTTCAACAATCCTTCTCTTAACCCACATCATGATAAGATAAGGAACAGTACTTCAAAGTAAAGATAATCACATCTGGTGAATAATGGAAGGTGTTTCATGTTTAAGTCACAAAACATGAAATAAACCAGAAAGATATTATCCAGATATGTTTACAATTATCTGGTTTTATAAGCCAATGGTCTGAAGAACTCTTCTCTCGTTCTCATTTAGATGGTCGGAGAACATGGCATAGCAAGGTTGCTGTGCAAACTGACATAAGAAATCTGTAAGATAAGCCTAGAAGGAAGACAAGAGTTTATTCATTCACTTCAACAGGATAGTGTACAGTTACTTATCCAAGAAAAGATTCTATGATATGAAATAATATATTAATGCAAGACAGTGATCACAATGTAAGATACTTAAGACCTTCAAATGAAGATCTTAAGTACCTACAGAGAAATTAACCCCTGCAATTCTGCACTACTATTGGATGCACAATGCACATTTAAGAAACAGTTCTCTCTAGCGACATAATTACGTTCCCCTTCATTTCATGTTTCCTGGTTGCAAGACAAAAATCCCCATCATTTTAAATATACATAGATCTTACATACCACTTCTATTACTTAGTTATATTTCTATTAGGGCTTATCTATGAGGGACTTTGGGAGGAATCTAACCCTAACAAGTCAAAGAACACCATACTGATCCAAAACCTATTATATGGGTGACAGCTGATAGCAAGTAATTTCCTTCCAACACTTCTAATTTTATGCTAAAGCATCAGCCACAAAGACAGGAACCTCCTATACCAGAAAATGCTTACAGTTCATATTTACTTGGGAAGAAGTCCACTGAAGTCAGTGAGACATACTCCCAAGCCTGCAAGGGACCACAGCCTTAAGTTTCAGACACGAGTGCACCAAAATTTTCATTAGACCAGTCAAAGAGAACATATTTATGTTAACAAATTTATATTCCAATTAATCAAAAGAATTACCTAAGTGGTGAACAACGTATAAAATATGTCTATAAAAACTACTCAAATCATGAAAATATTCTGTGGCTGTTCACACAGCCAGTTTTAAAACTGCTGGCTGCTGATCTGTTTCTGAGCACACTTGAAGGTCCTGGTGCTTCCCTTTAAAGCTGTATATGGCTTGGGACCTAGGCATGTGAAATACCATCTTCTCCCATATGAACTTCCCAGGGAATCTTTGAAGATCCTTTTTTAGGTTTCTCACCTTCAGAGGAGAGGTGGGTGATGACAGGGGACCTTTTTAGCTGCTGTGCCCTTTTGTGGGAACAGTCTTCCCAGGGAGGCTTAGCTGGTGCCTACTCTGATGTCCTTTTTGGTTCCAGACCTTTTCATTTTTCCAGGCTGTTTAAAATATTATTCTATCACTGTTTTACCTTTATTGTTTCTATTCTTTTACTGTGCTTGTTTTCTGTTTTGGTTTGATTTTAGTAATTCTTGTAAATAAATAAATGATTGATACAAGGTTCTGAGAACTACATTTCAACCCTCAAGAGGGGTTTGATTAAAATTATAACTGAAATTAGAGTTAGATAAAACCTGCACACGTCAATTTCCTTAATCTTCTTATAAATTAAACTCAGCATCCTAGCTCTCTTGCTGTTCAGTTTCGTCTTTTAGAAAAAGTTTTTTATCTCCTCTCTGAACACATTCCCTCCACTCACAGTAACAACTCTATGGGACTAAGAACCAGTTTTCTTTTTTAAAAAATAATCTGTGCTGGGATATTGTAACAGCAAAGCAATGCAACGTGTCCTCTCGACCCTTGCCCTTCTTGGCTTATTAAAACTTGCCGAGGGGGTTTGACCGAGTGGATCCAGAGTGTGGTCAACTCATCATTGCAGGAGGGAGTGGTTCCGGGCGCCTTGAAGGAGGTGGTGATCTGACCACTCCTGAAAAAGCCCACCCTGGACCCATTGGTTTGTGACAACTACCGACTGGTTGCAAATACTCCCGTTTTAGGGAAGGTGATTGAGAGGGTTGTGGCGCAGCAACTGCAAGTACTCTTGGATGAAACAGATTATCTTGACCCATCCCAGTCTGGGTTCAGGCCTGAATGAATGAATGCATGGATGGATGTTTATTACGGTACATAGACCAGCAAGAAAAAAATACAAGATAAAAAATTCATAAAAAATAGAATATAAAATTTAACAATTAAAACAACTGAAACAATTAAGCCAAGGATATTGCTGGAGATAAATTCATGTTGAGATCAGTTCTATGTTAGTACTCTATGATCAGGCCTGGTTATGGGACTGAATCGGCCTTGGTCGCCCTGATGGATGAACTTTATCGGGAGGAGGACAGGGGGAGTGCGACCCTGTTATTCTTACTTGATCTCTCAACGGCTTTTGATACCATTGACCATGGTATCCTTCTGGGCTGACTTGGTGAGCTGGGTATTGGAGGCACTGTTTTACAGTGGTTCCGATCCTATCTCCAGGGTCGCTCTCAGAGAATAGCATTGGGTGACTGTCTTTCAGCCCCCTGGAAGTTGTCTGTGGGGTGCCGCAGGGTACCATCTTGTCCCCCATGCTGTTTAACAGCTATATGAAGCCCTTGGGAGCAGTCATCAGGAGATTTGGAGTGAGGTGTCAGCAGTATGCTGACGACACCCAGCTCTATTTCTCAGTAACATCTGAATCAGGAGAGGCCGTGCAAGCCCTGGACTGGTGCTTGGACTCGGTGGTGGGCTGGATGAGGGCCAATAAACTGAGTCTGAATCCTAGCAAGATGGAAGCGCTGTGGGTTGGTGGTTCCCGAGTTCGGATATTTGGTCAGTTGCCTGCTTTGGATGGGGTTGTACTCCCTCTGAAAGAGCAGGTCCGTAGTCTGGGGGTGCTCCTGGATCCATCTGTGTCACTAGAGGCCCAGGTGAGCTCTGTGGCTAGGAGTGCCTTTTACCAGCTTCGGCTGGTAAGACAGCTGTGACTGTTTCTGGACCGGGATAGCCTGACCATTGTTGTCCACGCACTGGTAACCTCTAGGCTGGATTACTATAATGTGCTCTATGTGGGGCTGCCCTTGAGGTTGGTCCGGAAGCTGCAGCTAGTGCAAACTTTCAGCGGCGAGACTGCTCACTGGGGCAAGGTATTGCCAACATGTCACCCCGTTGCTGAAAGAACTGCACTGGCTGCCCATTTGCTACCGGGCCAAGTTCAAGGTTTTGGTGTACAAAGCCCTATATGGCTCGGGACCAGGATACCTGAAAGACCGTCTTACCCCTTATATAACCAGCCGATCACTGCGCTCTGCAGGTGAGGGCCTCCTGCAGATACCATCTTATCAGGAGGTTCTTTCTGTACAATATAGGAAACAGACCTTTAGTGTGGCGGCACCTACCCTGTGGAATTCCCTCCCCTTAAATCTTTTCGGCGCCTTTTGAAGACTTTCCTCTTCCAACAAGCCTTTTAAGTTGAGGCCTATCCCAGTCTGCGTCTGTGTTAGAATTGCTTTTAATATGTCTTTTAATATCTTTAACCCTTTTTTAAAAAGATGTTTTTAAAGGTTTTTTTAAATGTTTTTAACGTTGTTTTGTTTTAATGTATTTTAAGGTCTTTTTATGATGTTTTAAAGTGTTTTTAGTGTTTCTGTTTGCCACCCTGGGCTCCTGCTGGAAGGAAGGGCAGGGAATAAATAGAATGATAAACAAACAAACAAACAAAGCAATTTTGGAAGGAGGTGGGGGAAGCAGTAAGAAGCTTTTCAGCTATTTTTCTCCTCAAAATCACAACTCCAGATGCTTCCTGCTGCAGGATTTGAAAATCTTTGCTCTTTTAAGAATAGCAGCAGAGCACTGTTACACCCCCACATTTGGGACTGCTATTTGGCATCAAGGAAAAATCTAGTTTTTTCTCTCTGTGCCATTTTATTTATTCATCACCATGTGATGGATATTCTGAATTTTTTTTCAAGCTTGTGCATGGTGCTATTAATTATTGCAACAAAACTCTGAAAATTTAATTGCAGGTCTTATGCTGTTGTAAGGGTATGATAAACAGACAAGGTGAATAAATATTTAATAGTACTATTCTAGATATTAGAGCAAGCATTTAAAATATTAGTAAGCAGCAATGGAAGTTAGATTGCAAAGCATACACTCTCTCAATTTACCTGTAGGTCTATCTGATACAAAGGATCCTTCAGTGCATCTGGATCATCCTCATCATCATCCTCGTAATAATCTTCATCTGTGAAACAACCAAATTCATAGTGATATGTCAGCCATCATATTGGGCAAAAAAAAGATGCACAGTCAAAGAAATCTAAGGCATGGGTGTCTTTTTTTGTGTGTATTCATTTCACGCTGAAATGAACTGCCACACTTTTATTTAAGTGCTGAAGACATTTGGAAAAAGAATGTCTTCTACAAGTCGCATTTTCAAACTACAGTGAAAGTGTTTAGTTTGTTTCTTCTATTTATATAAGTGTACCCATTTCCTATTTTTCACTAACACATAGCTGTCTCAAAACAAGATTTACTTGGCTTTATCAACTCTACTACCTCACAACTAAAGCTACACTTTCATTCCTGAAATACTTCTAGAATGAGTGAGAAAACTAGTCTCTGAAAGGAGCTTTATGAAGCTCCTTAAACTGGCTTGTCTTTATGGAAAGTGTAACAAACCAAGGCAGCCTAATTTATAGATACATAGTTCTTAGAACATGTAAGTGGAATTCCTTAATGAAGTCCATATACTTTGTTAATGAAGGAAGACGATTAATAGATGAGGGTTTCTCATCTCTTTCCCCAAATCTAATTTTCAATCTGTTCCTAAGGCTTGGGGTGACATCTAATTGTGATGTCCTACTTATGCAACAGACTTCCACTTGCACAAATGAGACTTGCTGTTCTTCCCCTCACCACTGGAGCCCTCTGCTTGGGGACCCTCTGGAGCAGACTGGAGGAGTGGTGCAAGGGGAATTCCACTGGATCTAGTTCTCACTCCTAGCTCTCACAAACAGTATATGAGGGAATAAACCTGTATCTGGACTAGGGATGTAAGAAGGCATCATTTTCCATTCCACTATGTACTCATCACATACAGCAATATTTCTGTTCCACTGCAGCTTGTCTCCACAAAAAACTACATTATTTGTCTCACTGTCCATTGCAGAGAAATTACTTAGGTAAATTATGTTGTCATTAAGTTATTCCTCCCTATTTCAATGCAAAGGAAATGCAAATGGGGGGGATGTAGTCAGTTACATATCACTTGCAGACTGAAAACAACAACTGCTAATATTGATCCTATTCACTGGATTGATTTCTGTTCTACCATGGAACCAATAAGTGAACATCAGCAATTTCCATTCCTGTTTCCATTTTCATTTGAATTTTTGACATCCCTAGTCCAGCTTATACCACTTGAGACTGCAAATGAGGGCTCTCATTACTGAATTAGCCTCTGTACAAAAACTATAATGTCAAGGAGAAGAGTACTAGCCAAGCCTTCTCCCTGACACACTACTTTTCTACATGTAGAATTTTTTTGTGTGGACAAACATGGCAGCCCTCATTTGCAGTCTGATGTAATAAAAATTATTTATTCTTTATGTTTTTACTAATTTTACTCAACACTCCTCCGACATTTCTTAGCCTAGTAACGATCTGTAAAATATTTCTATTACCTAAGTGCTGGAGGAGATGTGATTGACTTGGCACATACCACCACATGCAATGGTCATATGAGCAAGTGCAAACTTTTTGTACTTTAATTTTTTGAGAAATTAGGCGAATAACTAAACAGAATATTGACCAAACACCACAATTAGCTATTTAAAACCTTTTCATAGATTCAAACAGGGATATACAATGTAAAACTCTTGTGGGTCACCTGCTCATGGCATGGTAGTTATAATCTCGAAACACTGGAAAGACTAAAGTGGGGCCTCACTCCATTATTGGTACCAGAAAGTCTGGTACATAGCTTTTATGGAAAAGCTTACTTCCAAACTTAGACAAACAAGGGGAGCCTCTAAGAAAACTTTGTTGATTCTTGGTACCCATTCACAGCTTACGTCAGTCACGCAGATCATGGCTGGGCCCCACCAACCTATTATGCTGCTGGCTGGAATGCTTAAACTATAACAATTTCTCCCAGAGGGAAATAATACACCTAATAATAGGTCCAAAATATTATTCCCCTCCCCCCCATTATTTCTATCTTAAATATGTATTGCCAATTGGAGATAAATGTCAATATATTATATACTTTTGGTTTGCACGCCATTGCGGAGGGGGAAGGGGGTTTGAGTAAAGGGCTGATATTAGGATTATGGGCTGATATTAGGATTATGTTGGTAAGATAACTCAGTACAATACATCCATTTGATGAATGGATTTATTCACATGATTCCATGCTCTTAATACAGAAATGTATTATTTTTTGTTTGCTACAATACCTGTAAATCAATTATAAATTGTATGCTAAAAATTTCAATAAAAAGCATTAAAATACTTTTACTAAAGGGTTAGGTTTTCCCCTTCTCGCTCAAATTATCTTCAGAATTTTAGAAATGCTCTGCTCACCATACTTGTTTGTGGCAAGAATATCTGACAGCAGCTGTCCTGTTAATCCGTCTTCTTCTTCCTCATCATCTTCTTGATCTTCCCACATATCATTGGATTCCTCTGTTAATTAAGAGAGAGGAGTTTGGACATGAGGACTGAGATTTTGTGTTTTGCTTTGCTGTAATACTCACCACCTGGACATAATTGTTTTAACTGGGAGGCATACTGAACATTTCAATTTGGCAGAGCTGTAGATTTCTGAGCAAGCAGGATATTACTAAGGAAGCTACAAAGTTTGCCCCCCAAAAGGAAAGGAAACAAATTGAAAATGGCAAGATTGACAATGGAATGTTCTATATAGGTACTTAAAATGCATGCGTTTACACCCCAATTCTAAGCATATATACCTAGAAATAAGCACCACTGATTTTAACTGTATTTATTGCCAAGTGAATTTGTTTTATGATCCAGGTAGTAATTTGCTTACATCTAATTGAAAACATTTATTTCATGAAATATTTAATATTTCTGAGGAAAATTACATAGAACATGAGCAACAAAAAGGGTAGAACTGGGGCACATAAATAGGGCAGAGCTCTCATTTGTGAAATAAGAAGAGGAGTTCCCTAAACACCTGAACTCTCACCAAGTTTAGTGCCTAGCAAAAATTGCTCATCTGACATTCCACATAACTTGAGGGCTAAAAAAAGTAAACATTCTCATTTGAAAAATAATTAAGCCACCAAATTTTGTGCTAGAAATAAAAAGTATACTGTTATATGTATGTGTATGTGTGCACGCATACACACACTGAATTTATGCAGGCATAGCTGAAATTTTAGTCTACTTTTATATCCCAACTTTTTCTCCAAGAAGCTCAGCACAGCATACTTTGCTCCCTATCCCTCCACTTTATTATCACAACCATCTTGTGAGGTAGATCAGGTTGAGAGACTAGCCCAAGTGTGAGATTCATGTCAGAGTGGAAATTTGAATCTGGTCTTCACACCACACCACACCACATTGGCTGGCATCAAAAGATAACCACAATAAAAACCAAAAGTCACAGCAGTGTTGTACCTTGACTCCAATCTGCAGCAGTTTGTCGAGAGGCACTTGCTTCCATTGCATTAGAAAGTTCATTTATTATCAACTTTAAGATTTTAACTAACAATGGAATGTTTGTCCAGCGTTCAGGATCTGGCAGGAACAAAAAGTGTATATATATATCTATACTGCTAAGAATTCAGGAAACTCAGTTCAATTAAGTATACCCTCACAATTGCTTGAAGAGGCATTCCAAATTTGCTAAACTCTGCAGTATATTTTTTAAAGTTAGTCACAGAACACAGTAGTAGTCAACTCTTTTCAGCACTAAACATCCACTAACATCCCTTCAACACTGTTTTCTAAACTCATGACGGAGTATGTAGCATGTTGAGCAGCAACACTGGCAGCATTTGAGACAACTGGGTGGGTATATACAGACTCTCTGTACATTCATTATCATTGTATTCTATTATTAAAAAGACACTTTTCTCCTATATACAATTGCTATTTGTAAATTGGCATTTGTTTACTGTATCTGACCAAGATGCATTCAATATATTCAACTATTATCAATACATTCAACGACTTTTGTAACTCTTATTTTTGTGCAAGTTTTTCACTGTACATTAATCTCAACAAGACCAAGAAAAAAAATATGTATATGTCACAACAACCAAAGCTTTTGATTCTCTGCCAGTGTCGTGCAAGTTCCACTAGTTTTGATGGGACTTGTAACCTGTTTTAAACAACTTCCTACTCCTCTTACCTCTGGCTAATTTAGTCTTGAAAGAGCATTTTAATACTTACTTTTGGCTGCTTTTGATCGTGTGCGTATTCCTTCTTCCATATTAAATATTTCTTCCCCTTTTACCCTGATATCCTGCAGTCGCTTGTCGTCTGTATTAATACCATACTGGAGAAGTTTACACAGGGCTACAGAGCTGAAAAATTTAAAAGTTATGTATAATATCCATTCCTACTGTCATCCTATTTACAAGATGTGCCAACACAGAGCATAGGGGCAAAGCTTGCCCCAACAGCATCCATATGGATCTGTAGCATCCCTGACACATAGCTCTTAATATTTCGTTTACAGTGATCAAGTGCAATTTCCTCAAAATCTCTAGTATCTAGTTTTGGAGGATAGTTTGTTAACTTACTATGTCTTTGAAATCTACTGTATATTTTGGAAAGTTATTTGCTGTACATATGGACACCTCTTAAGATATCATAACCAAATTTTGCATGAAGGTTTCTCAGATCATTGATCAGGTTTCTGATATCAGATTTTTGTTTATGTTTGCATACACTTAGATGCCATTTTGAATCAAGATGGTGGGCTGAACCTTTCAAAACTGCAGTGGTTTTTTTTGTTTCTTGCTGGGTATGAAGCTGCTCTTATTATTTTACACTGTTTCCAAGTAAATATATTCCATCTCCCACAAAAATACAATATCCAGAGGTGACAACTATTAACTCAAGTGTCAGCTCAGCTGTATAGGTACAGCTTTTGGTGGCCAAACAGATCTAAATTCTAGGGAGTGCAGCTATAGACAAGCAATCAAATACAACTGGGAAATGATAAACAGGCTCTCCAGCTAGGGTGGGGGACATACAAACACTTGAGAGGGATGGAGTTATTCCCCCACCAATAGTAAATTTTGGAAATTTTCCACTCTCCTGTTTCATTACTTTGTTGTTTTATTTTATTTTAATTTATTTGCAAAAATATCACAGCAAGCAATCAAATCCTCCCTCTCCTTCAGCCAGTCCTTATTTAGCAGACCTTACACCACTTGAAATAGCTCCTCTGGACGATGCTGTGCATATGTAATCATGGCAGAAAAGTATTATTTTTTTGTCACTATCACAGCACAGGCCTTAATATGGGCTCTATCCTCTCACAAAATATTCCTAGTATTACAGTAGATTTCACACCACTGCTCAGCAACCGGTTCTCTCACTGTGAGAATCAAGCAAAAGGTGGAAGGCCAGTGTCTCAAGCCCACCCCCAGTGACATGCCAGGAAGTTTGCTGCCACAAATGTCACTTTCCCCACACTTTGTTTGCCTCTAGATTGGCTATGGGGGTGGGGGACAGGGTCAACTTACAATAGGGGATTGAATCTGGCCCTGGATTCTTCAGTGTTTGACCTTTACTTTACCATCACAAATCAAGCAAACTGACTGATTCATGTTGAAAAATGAATTAACACTTAATAGGCAAGAGCGTCTGGTAGGTTCAGACAATAATCTAAAACCACAGTTCACATAATTGTGAAGAAGCCTGTGTAAGTTTTGAGCTCAGGCACATCACCTCCTCCTCCTGTGCATGTGAAAGAGGATGCTTCTTCTTTCACTTCAGAACAAACTATAGTTTCCCACTATTTACAAACTTGGGGTACAGTGGCTTGTTCAAACAGGGTATTAAAACAAAACTAGGATAAAACAACTGTTTCACTACAATGGCACAGGATTCTTTTAAAATGAAAGGAATAAGCATGCTCAGGTCTTGAGGGCATACATGTGATCAAGGGATACCTTACCTGACCTTGCCCTCATACTGTCCATAAAACAAATGCTGTCGACTCATCCACTCTGACATTACAAACTCTAGAGCTGGCTTGCCTGTTGGCCCCGGTAGACTACAAAGAAATTCTAATAGCGGTTCAAGCTGTGAATGAACCAGGTGAGCAAATACCATGATCAAAGACTGCAAGGGAGACAAAGAGAGATATTTTTATGTTTATATCTTTGGAGTTTCAGTGGTTTTACCAATGCTTGAAAATGAATTTAACAACAGGATCATTAAAAAAACCTGTCAATTAACAAAAATTTATAGTGCAAGATCAGTCACTGAACTTAAACACATAAAAAAGCCAAAGGGGAAGCTATAAAGCACTTAGTCTCCATGTACACTGCTAAGAAACCAAGCCATTTTTCATGGTGCATCTCAAATATAATTTTAGCAGCTCTCCAGTTATATTGCAACAACTAACACAGATATGATATTGTCAATTGTTCCAAGATCATTTGCAGTATTAGAGGACAAATTGTTTTGTATGCTAATATTCTTGGAAATCATAGGAATAAACTATATGAATTCAATCCAAAGTGCTCACTCACAACTGGAATACCATCTTGCCAGGAATTAGTGAATGTATCCATCACCAAATTGGGTTTACTCTGAGCCGGGCCAGTTTCATATATAAAACTATAGTTAAATCCAGGATGGGGTTAAGGTCAGGATACTCATTTTATCAACTTACTTTTCAGCCTCCTTACCTGCATTACAGTGAGGGTTTCTGCTTGCTGCATTTTACTAAGAATTGCTCTCAGAATCTGGTCCAGATTCTCTCCCAATTCACTCCCTGCTTTAGAAATCAACGTTGAAACTAATCTGCCTACAAAGGCAGCTGTGAATTCTGAAGTGCGTGGATCAAGAAGCTGGCTCACCACCTGCATCACATACCAAAGTCCATTGTGGCCTTGCTCATCGTGCCACTGTGCAATTTGCTCCAGAGCTACTGAAATATATGCACGTAGACACTCACCACCATTCTGAAAGAACAACACATAAGAATGTACCCTTTCAACTTACCAAGAGTTTCAGACATTTAACAAACAGCATCATAAGCATAAAGGGAAAAAATTAATTGGAAAGTGATCGTATCGTATGGGTCAACAAGTAAGATGTGGAAGATCTTTTCATTGCTCCCATCTTTTTACACAAAGTCTCCAGTACAGGGATTGGAGACAAGCATGAGTGTGTTCAAATCATTTTTATTTGTCAAATATTGCATTTGTTATGACAATGTTTTGATCTCATGCTCTAGACCAGTGTTTCCCAAACTTTTTTTATTTTTTTGTTGCTAGACTACAACTCCCATCAGCCCCAGCCAGCATGGCCAATGATCAGGAATTATGGGAACTGTAGTCCAGCAACAACAAAAAATAAAAACAGTTTGGGAAACACTGCTCTAGACATCCAGAGAATGGTATGAAGACACAAGATGCAGTTCGGTTAGCTACGTGGATGGGGGACAAAACCGAGAACCATACGTGAATGATTCCAAGGATACAGATGTGATCTATAGCCAACCACCTACTAAGGACTCAACTGGAGAAATTTTACTTATTAAACATGACAACTTCCCTACGATGCAGGCACGGTTGTACCGGTGCCAAGACAGACATGACTGAAAGGATTCCACAATTAATTAACGTGATTTTATATGCTTTATGAGTTATTATATTAGATTTTAATAGAAGCTTCCTCTCTCTGGAAATTAAGGTAATTGAAGCTTGCCCCAAGTACTAGAAATGGACCATTGGTCTCACCTGAAGGGTGATTTTCATAGGAGAATGCCATCATGCTGGATTATAGCTCGTCCTATCGTCCGAAGGCAAGAATGTTTCTGAAGTCAAGACTAGGGCGTCAGGCCCCTCCCACTCTCCAGTTCATTCGCAGCGAGTCCAAAGAGATATATCTAAACATGCAGGAAAAAAGGCCAACGGGCCTAGCAGCAAGAACATAACATAATAATAGTAACATTCATAATATCTGACTCTAACCTAGCGAAAACAGTAATAGAAGTCTTGACTTCACTAGAGAATTAAAATTTAATATAATATAATATAATATAATGACGAACTGTAATATATAAGCCATCCCAAAAATTATGTAGTTATCCTCCAACTGGGAGGGTCATGATGGCATTCTCCTATGAAAATCACCCTTCAGGTGAGACCAATGGTCCATTTTCCATAGGAGGAATGCCATCATGCTGGATGTACCAAAGCAGCCCATAACGGGGAGGGACCACCCACATACTAGTCGTCATTAAGAACCTGTTGCAACACTCGTCTGCCAAATGAGGCATCGGCAGAGGCATAACGATCTATTTTATAATGCCTTATGAACGAGTGTGGAGTAGACCAAACAGCAGCTCTACAAATATCGGCAACAGGAGCGTTAGTAGCAAAAGCAGCTGAAGTGGCTGCTGATCTAGTGGAATGAGCTGTTATACTAGGCGGAACTGGAATCTTAAGGGACTCATAGGCTAAGGTAATACATGCATGCAACCAGCGGGATAAGGTGGAATTAGCTACTTTATGCCCCATAGACCTTGGATGAAAGGATACAAACAAAGACTCAGTCTGTCGTATATCCTGGGTCCTGGACAGGTAGGTCTTGAGAGCCCTCCGAACATCCAACGAATGCCAAGCCTTCTCGAGCGGATGAGTAGGATTCGGACAAAATGAAGGTAGAACAATGTCCTGGTTGCAATGGAAAACTGAATTGACCTTGGGACGGAATGAAGGATCAGTTTTCAGCACAACAGAATCCTTGTGAAAGACACAGAGGTGGCGAGCAGAAGACAATGCGCCCAGTTCCGAGACTCTTTTCGCCGATGTAATCGCAATCAGGAACAGGACCTTGAAAGACAACAGACGTAAAGGCACAGTCCTGAGTGGCTCAAACGGAGGACGTTGTAAGGCCTGTAGAACCTTTGACAAACTCCATGATGGAAAACGGTGAACTACAGCCGGCGAGCGTAGAGCAGTGCCTCTAAGGAAGCGTTTGATAAACGGATGTGAGGCAATAGGGGCGTCAGTGGAAGATACTGAAAGAATGGACGACAGGGTGGACGCATGTCGACGTAATGTGTTGGGTCTAAGTCCCAACATGAGGCCCCTATGAAGATATTGCAGCACTTGTTGTACTGTAGCCTTGGAAGGATCGATGTGTTGAGACTGACACCACCTGGAGAACGCTACCCAAGTATGCTGATATATACGAGTGGTGGATGGTCTTCTCGAGGCCAAAATAATGTCAATAACAGCGTCTGACAGGCCGGCCGATCTCAAATGTCCCCGTTCAAATGCCACGCTGTTAGGTTGAGCCACTTGGGGTCCTGATGCCATACTGGGCCTTGTGATAAGAGATCTGGCCTGACTGGGAGTGGCCAGGGATCCGTCACCGACAGTGCCAGGAGATCCAAGAACCACGGTCGACGGGGCCAATATGGTGCTATCAGAACCAGCTGTGCCCTCTCGCGACGTACCTTCCGCAAGGTTTTGGCTAATAGTGGTATTGGAGGGAAGGCGTATAATAGTCCCTCCGGCCACAGCAATGACAGAGCATCCACCGCTTCCGCTGTCGTGTCCAGGTATCGAGCGAAGTACCTGGGTAGCTGGCAATTGCGACTGGAAGCAAAGAGGTCGACTGAGAAGGGGCCGAATCGACGCTGGAGAAGATGGAACACAGTCGGATGAAGTTTCCATTCTCCCGGAAAGACTTGTTGTCTGCTGAGCCAGTCTGCTGTGAAATTCCAAATTCCTCTGAGGTGTTCTGCTTTGAGGGATTGCAGATGTTGTTCTGCCCAGTCGAATATGATGGAAGCTAGGCTCTGTAGAGGTCTGGACCTGGTGCCTCCCTGTCTGTTTAAATGAGATTTGGCACACGTGTTGTCCGTTTGAATGAGGACATGGTCCAAGTGGAAGAGAGACTGAAAATGAAGCAGAGCTAAGTGGACAGCCTTTAGTTCCAGCCAGTTGATGTTTTGAGTTTGTTCTGCTGTGTTCCAAACTCCCTGAACGAACTGGGAGTTGCAGTGGGCTCCCCAACCCAGGAGACTGGCATCGGTGGTAATGACAGTCCGGTGGGGTTCTCTGAATGGAGTGCCTTGGGTGAGATGTTGTACCCTTGTCCACCAGCGGAAAGACAAGCGCAGTGTGGGACTCAGGGGGATTGCTCGATGGTTTGAGTTGGCAATGTCGTGTTGGAATGGCAACAGGGCCCACTGTAGCTGGCGCGTATGTGCCCGAGCCCATGGCACAATATGGATGGTGGATACCAACATTCCGAGAGCCCTGGCTAGAAGCATGACATCTGCAGAAGATTTGTGCATCAGAGACCTTGCGATGTCTGTGATAGCGGTGATGCGATCTGGGGACAGGAATACAGTCGCTTGCAGTGTGTCTAACATTGCCCCTAGATGCTGCAGGCGTTGGGTTGGTTGTAGATGGCTTTTGTCGAAGTTGACTAGCCAGCCGTGGGCCTGTAAGATATGGAGCGTGAGTGTTAGATGACGATGAGTAAGCTCCCTAGACCTTGCGCGTATTAGGAGATCGTCCAGATAGGGGTAGATATGGACCCCTTGAAGCCTGAGGTAAGCCACTAGGGTAAGTAGCACCTTGGTAAATACTCTCAGGGCAGACGAGAGTCCGAACGGCATTGCTCGATATTGGAAGTGCTGGGAGCCAAAGGCAAAACGAAGGAATTTCCTGTGGGCTGTGCAAATAGGGACATGGAGATACGCTTCCTTTAGGTCGATAGAGACAAGGAAGTCACCTTCTTGCAGGCTGTCTGTAATGTAGTGGAGGGATTCCATTTTGAACCTGCAATACTTTACGAAACGGTTAATGAACTTGAGGTTCAAAACCGCCCTCCATGAGAGATTGCGTTTGGGCACAGCAAATAGGAGGGAGTACACCCCTTCCGACCTCTCTGCATTGGGGACTGGCTCTATCGCCTCTATGTCCAAAAGGTGCTGTATCGCAGTCTGCATGATGCAGCGCCTGTCTAGTGCCCTGGGACAAGGGGAAGGATGAAAATTGTTTGGAGGTATTGCCCAAAACTCAATTGCATATCCATAACAAAAGAGGTCTCTGATCCATGGGACCTGAGTCAGAGGTAGCCAAAGTTCGGCAAATAGAATCAATCTGCCCCCAACTGGTATTGCCTTAGTATTG
This sequence comes from Rhineura floridana, assembly GCF_030035675.1. Lineage (NCBI taxonomy): Eukaryota > Metazoa > Chordata > Lepidosauria > Squamata > Rhineuridae > Rhineura > Rhineura floridana. The sequence continues at coordinate 49,938,091 of NC_084485.1, forward strand.
TCTGCGTTGGCGAGACCCTCCCCTGTATGAGGACGTTGAGTAGCCTCTGTGGCCCTGGTACTGACATCTACTGGGGAAACGCCTATTCCAGCCTCCTCTGGTGGAGTGGAAGTCAAATGCTGGGAAGTCGCGGCCTCGTCCCCCGGGCCGGGTTCCCCGAAAGGGCTGAGACGTGCGATATGAAGCGAAACGCCTAAAGGGTCCGCGCTCGACGTTTTTGACGGTGGCCAAGACAGGCTTTCGAGTGTCCTTAGGGTCAACAAGCACTGCCCTTAATGCCTCTTCCCCGAAAACTAATGAGCCTGCATAAGGTGCTTGTGAAAGATTAACTCTGGCAGTAGAGTCAGCCTGCCAGTGACGAAGCCAGAGGGTCCGTCTGGCAACGATCTGAGCCGCCAGGGCGCGTGCTGCTAGTTGATTCGCGTCCAAGGTGGCGTCGGCCACGAAAGCAGCTGTTTTACGCAGTTTTAGTAGCGATCTGCGCAGGGAGGCAGGATCTGGATTGTGGTCCTCGATGAGGTCGTCTAACCACATCATCGCTGCCCTGGTGAAAATAGAGGCAGATGTGGATGCACGCATGGAAAAGGCGATGGCCTCATGGGTCTTGCGTAAAGCAAAGTCCAGTCTCCGTTCAGTGGCATCCTTTAGATGAGAGTCCCCTTCCCTCGGCAAGAGGGACCTGGAAACTAAACTGGAAATAGGCTCGTCGATGTTAGGGACAGCCAGTCTGGTAGAAAAGTCCGGGGCCAAAGGATAAAGTCTGTCCGCAATGTTATTAAATCGGCGTGCCTGTAAGGGGTGGGACCATTCGTCCTTGGCCAGTTTAGCGATGGGGTCTGGGACAGGGAGGAAGTTTTCACCTGGCGTAGGGGATTTCAAGACCGTGGCCCCTTTTAAAGCGGGAGTGGAAGCTGCAGTTGGAGTGGATTGAAGACCAAGGGCGTTCAAGACTCTGCGTGCCAGGGGCTGGTAATCTGAAGAGTCGAAGAGGCGATAGGAGGTTTCTGGCTCTGGTTCCGAATGGTCACTCCACTCGTCCGCTTGGTCTTGCAGCGCGAATGCGGACTCTGCATCAAAAGAGGCGTCATCAACGAACCTGCCCCTGGTAACGTCAAATGGGTCTGGAGAACCTGATGGGTTTGTCTCACTGTGTACACTTTGAACCCCGCTGTGTTGAGGGATAGCGGGAGGTTGTGAAGATGATTGACTCTGAGTAAAAAAGGACAGCATGCCCTGAAGTTGTGAAATGAACTCGTGGGAAAGCTGTAGTCCCGGAGATGTAGATGGTTGCTCTTGGATAGGCGGAACTGTAGACAGCCCCACAGGTAGTGAAGAAGAGCAAGCTCTGGGTTGGCTGGACGTTGGCTGTACAGGAAATCCAGGAAAGTCCTCCTCATCAGAGGAAGCCGCAGGAGAATGAAAGAGAGTAGTTAACTGTGCATGATTTGAGTCCTCTGGCACTGGAACAGAGACATAACGGGGCCGCTTGATTGTGCTGTGGCTAAGATGTTTGGTTTTGGCAACCGCTTTAGAGTGCTTATGTTTGACCGCCTTAGGAGGTTTAGGCTTGGTCATCTGGTTTGTCACAGGCTGTTGTATCGGCTTGGTTGCCTGGGTTGTCTCTGGCTGTTCTGCCATCATATAGATAATAAGGGTAGCTGTACACGGCACACGACTGGGGCAGAATGCACAGACCCGGGCAGGCACAGTACACGGCACACGACTGGGGCAGAATGCACGGGCAGATGGCAAAGTACACTGCCACGATGGGGCAGAATGTACGCTATGAACAGTCTTAGAACATGCACAGTACACGGCACACGACTGGGGCAGAATGCACTGGCTGATGGTAGGTACACTGTCACGATGGGGCAGAATGTACACTTGGAGGAAAGGTGATATTGCACAACTTGCACAGTATAGTCCAAATAGCTTTGTATATTTTCAACAGTCTTGCGCACTAACAGGTGGCCTGGTGCACTGTTATGGCAGTATTAGTAAATTTGATGAAAAGTCACATGTGCACAGTAGTTGCAGTGATTGTAGAAAGCCACAGTAACCCAGTGGTTGCCAGGGTCAGCCTCAGAGATGGGGTTGGTAAAGGAACTTATGTAGAGGTAAAAATCCTATCTGCAGCACATAAACAGGGAGCAGATCACACAGAGGGAGCTGACAAGAACCTGGGCTCTGCAAACCCCAACCCGTGAAGGAAAAAATCCCCTTTTGTAATACTAGTGGGTTCTCAAAAGGAACGGGAAAAAACGGCCACTAAAATGGCGCCCGTAAAAAGAGCGGGAAAATTCGAACAAAAATGATGGATACTTTGCCCAGCAACAACAGTTGTATGAAGAAATGAGCAAGGTGGGAAAAATTTTTAACTGTAAAAATGGAACCGCCCACGGTAGAAATACAGCCGCGGGACTAAGAAGGTAATCGCGGCTGAAAAAATTAGCCTGGAAAAAGACTTCGTGAAGGAGGCAGGACAGCTAGCGGACTTCCCGAAGCCGAAGAGAATCGGCCAACAGGCAAGCCGCAGCCGCGGGCTGAAGGGACTGACTCCGCGAGTAACCAAGCGCCGCGGATGATCGAGAGAGTCAAGGCAGCCCAAACAAGAGAAGCCGCTAAAAAGGGGAAGGCAAAGAGCCGCAGACACCGGCTTCTGACAGGCGAATGAAGCGCCGCCTGTAAAAATGAACGACGAAGGGAGCCGCAGCCACAGGCTCCCGATCGTCAAGGCACAAGGGGAAATGGCAAAAAGGACCGGAGAAAATAAAGTACGAAAGAAGCCGCAGCCGCAGGCTCCTAATCGTCAGGGCACAAAAGGAGGATCGGTAGAACAAAAAAGAAAAGGGGGGGCGGAGGCTGCCGCCGCAGCTCCTGGCCCCGCTGAGGAAAGAGACCGCAGCCGCGGTCTCTGTAGTTTGGGAGTAAAAAACACACCCCCGGGAAAACGAGAAATTGACAAGGAAATTGACACACAACACACAAACCGTGGTAAGGGATGAGACAAAGGGAAGGAACGAGACGAAACAACGTACACAAAACTCCACCCTCTATCACACAAAGACAAAAAACTTATCTAGTCACTAGCTAAAGATCTTGCAGGGACGAAAGGCAAGAATGAACTGGAGAGTGGGAGGGGCCTGACGCCCTAGTCTTGACTTCAGAAACATTCTTGCCTTTGGACGATAGGACGAGCTATAATCCAGCATGATGGCATTCCTCCTATGGAAAATCCAAACTCTCTTTGGGCCCAACAAACACACAACCTCTTTCCAAACATTCTTCCTTGAATGTTTTTTCCCTTTGGTTTGTTGTTTCTCTCTGATCTATTCCTTTAACATGAAAGCCATCTTAATATTCTAATAGTAGGCTGTCCGATGACAGCTTGTGTCATTTTACAATTAAAAAACACTAAAAAGTTAGTCTCAAGGTCCTATCAAACCTATTTTTCCTCATAATCCTATTATGCACTGCAGCAGACAAAAATCACCAAAAGAAAAAGAGAGGAGCAGGTAGTACTCACTAACTCCATTATTTGGGGGACTTAAGCAAGTCAATTTCAAGTTAATATGACCTAAAATCATAATAAAAAGAGGTACATTTGTGCTTTTAAATAACAGAGCCAGTTGCCATTTTTTGTCCATAAACCTAAACAAGTTACTCAGTATGAAGTAGCTGGTTTGAACAGAGATGCTTATGGACAATATATGATCAAACAAACCTTCCCTTTCCCCCAAAATGATTACCTGCATGGTAGCATGGTCATCTGTGTGTAGGCTACACTGAGCCACAGCAGGAAAAGCTTGGCAGATTAAGAGCTGTGATAGCGGAGGTTTAGTATTTCTCACAACAGTTGTTAATATGTCTATCGAAGTCTGAAAAAAGAAAAATCCAAAGATAGATGGTGATGTGTTGTGTGTGGAATAAGGAGGCACAGAACAAGGAAAGGATGAATTCAGCCCACATTTACTAAAACAAGTGTGGAGAACACCCACCCCACCACACACTTCCTCTTTGGGGGCAAGTTATTCCTGTGTTAGACAGGTAGACATTGGCATTCCAACATCTCAATGTGTCATGTTTTTCAGTTGACAGAACCAGTTCATAAATGATAGACAAGAAACAGATCAGTTAGCAAGAATTATTTTTGTCATTCTCAAAAAATTCTTGCAGAGATTCTTCAAGATGGTCACTTCAACAGTAGTCAGGAAAGTGGTAGTTCTGGGCTGATCTAAATTAAGTTAGTTGAGCTTAGGTCCTGTTAAAATCCATGGATTAAGTTAGTCATGACTAGTTCCTATTGAAATCAATCATATTAAATTCAACTAACTTAATCTGGGCCCAGTACTGTGTGAACAATCCTCTCAACCAGGTTGAAGGTTCAGTTTTAGCCAAGAAACAGTTACTGAAATAAGGCTAGCCTAAAATATCAAATACTAGGTATATGCACTTTTCGCAAAACATATATACCCTCCTCTTCCACAATGATTAATGTATTTTTCACCAATAGCAGAGAAATGTTTTTTCCATTTTTAGAAACAAAACTAGGAGGCTATGTAGAGCATTTCCCTTTTTGAGAAGGTACCCTCAATACTTGCCGCACAAAGCCCTGCTGGAATCTTATCAGCAGGAGCCTGCATGATACTGACAAGAGTTGGGATTAACCTCATCTGCATTGCATCTTGGCAGGCTTCAATTTGTGCTAATTCCTTGAAGATATCTTGGGCAAGAGAGGCAACAACAGGATCTAAAACAAGAAAAACACCAATTACAGAGGAATACAAAATTAGTTTAAATTGTACTATTAAAACAGACCATTGGTCTCACCTGAAGGGTGGTTTTTCCAGGTATCATGCCATCATGTGGGTTTATAGCACCATCTAGTGTCTGAAGGCAAGAATGTATTGAAGTCAAGACCTGGGCTGCTCCAGCCCCTCCCACTCCAGTTCATTTGTGACAAGACCAAAGTGAGATATCTGACCAGCCGTAACAAATCGCAGAGGCACAACAGCAAGAAAAATAAAGGCAACTGCCCAACTAAGGAACAGCCACCTCGTGCAAGCTCTTGACACATTCACATATTATAAACTTATTAAATTTATACCCTTATCCATAAAACATGTATGAAAAAATGATACAGTGCAATACACCCAGGCAGCCTCCAACAGGGAGGGCTGTGATGGCATGATACCTGGGGAAAACCACCCTTCAGAAGAGACCAATGGTCCATTTTTCCCAGGTAGCATGCCATCACATGGGATGTACCAAAGCAGCCCCAACAGGGAGGTACCACCTGTTGCCTATATATGAGAAACAGCCTGTTGCAGGACACACCTCCCGAAAAAAGCATCAGTAGATACAAATCAATCTAGCTTATAATGCCTGATAAATGAGTCTGGGGTAGAACATACCGCCACTCGGCAAATATCTTCATGAGGTGCATTTGTTGCGAACACAGCTCTGGTAGCTGCAGACCTGGTAGAATGCACTGTGATATTGTGAGGCACTAGAAGCTTGAGTGACCCATAGGCCAGGCAATGCAGGCGTGTTATCAACTTTTTTTTCCTAGTGTCCTTGGGTGAAAGGATATGAACCAGGAATTCATTAGCCTTATGTCCTTGGTACGAAACAGGTAAATCTTGAGGATCCGCGAATGCCTAAAGAGTGCCAAGTGGATGAACGGGATTAGAACAAAACGATGGAAGAACAATGTTCTGGTTGCAGTGGAACACTGCAGCTTACTTTGGGGTTGAAAAGGAGGATCAAGGTGTCACACAAATGGGTCCTTATGAAATATGCGGAGATGGCGGGCCGATGACAATGCACCCAACTCTGACACTCTTCTCGCCAAAGTGACAGCTACCCCAAAAAATAACTGAGGGGTTCAAGGAGGGCGCTGCAGTGCTTGCAGTACCTTCTGTAAACTCCAGGAAGGAAAATTGTGATGTACTGCCGAAGAAAGGGGGCAGCTACCTATAAAAAATGTTTAATCAGCGGACGCGAGCCCATGGAAACACTCGAAGGGTAACCAAACAAATTGAAGATATAGTGGAAGCCTGGCGAAGCAAGGTGTTTTATTTATTTTATTTATTATTTAATTTGTACCCTGCCCTTCTCCTCCCAGCAGGAGCCCAGGGAGGCAAACAAAGTGCTAAAAACACTTTAAAACATCATAAAAACAGATCTTAAAATACATTAAAACAAAACAGTGTTAAAAACATTTTTTTAAAAAGATGGGATTGGCAGTGTTGGCTGCCAATCTCATCTTCAGACCTCTATGAAGACTTGTTGGACCGTGGCTTGCGAAGGTTGAAGAGCCCTGGAGACACACCAGTCAGAAAAGTCGGACCATGCACTCTGGTAGATGCGATCTGTTGATGGCCTTCTAGATGCCAGAATGGTATCCATACCCTTCTGTGATAGACCTGTGCAGATCAGCTGTGTCCGCTCAAACGCCAAGCTGTCAGACTCAACCAGTTGGGATCCGGGTGCCAGATCAGTCCATGCAAAAGAAAATCTGATCTCAATGGATCTGATCTCGATGGCAGCCTCCAAGGATCTGCTATTAATAGGGCAAGAATCAGTCGGCGACGTCAGTACAGTTGATCCTGTTAGCGCCGAAGCTTCCACAGTGTTCTGCCCACGAGGGAAGTGGATAGGAGACCATCCAGCCAAGGGGTCAGAAGGGCCTCTACAGACTCCGCCCTCAAGAAGTATCAGGGAAGCCGTGACTTGAAGCAAACAGTTCCACTGTCAGGTTACCGAAACAAAGCTGGAGGAGATGAAACACTGCTGGATATAATTTCCACTCCCCTGGAATCACTTGTTGCCTGCTGAGCCAATCTGCAGTGAACTTCAGAGCCCTGCTGAAGTAATCTGCCTTCAAGGACAGCAGGTGTCTCTCGGCCCAATATAATGATAGTGTGATAGCATGGCCTCCACCCGAAGGGAAAGAGCCCTAATACCCCCTTGCTAGTTTTAATGTGGTTTCACACAGGTATTGTTGGGACTGGAAGATGAAAGGGGCCAGATGGACTGCTCTCAACTCGTTACACAAGCTAAACTGTGAAGTAAGCCTTACCAAAACTAAATGTTTTGATAAACGTAATATGGAATGTTAAACTGTTATTAGTCACCCAGGGAACTGCTGATGACGGTCAGGACTTGAGTGAGCAATCCCCACCTTCCAGGAGAACTGCACCTCAGGACATATATGGCTATGTAAGTAACCGTGAGTTTAGACTATGTGATTAATCTTGAGGCTAGTTACGCAAACAGCTAGTGAACAGAGTCCAGTTCGCTGAACAGCGAAATGAGCCTTAATGTATCATACTTTGGACACATAATGAGAAGACATGATTCACTAGAAAAGACAATAATGCTGGGGAAAACAGCAGGGAGTAGAAAAAGAGGAAGGCCAAGCAAGAGATGGATTGATTCCATAAAGGAAGCCACAGACCTGAACTTACAAGATCTGAACAGGGTGGTTCATGACAGATGCTCTTGGAGGTCGCTGATTCATAGGGTCGCCATAAGTCGTAGTCGACTTGAAGGCACATAACAACAACAACAAGGCTACACGGAATTTGTAATAGTCAACATCGCCCAGGGACCTGCTGGTGAAGACTCCACCTAGCCACCAGGTTGTTATTCTGCTAAGCAACGTTTACCCATGATGGTAACTAAGGGATCCTTAGAGCCTTCAAGGAAGTCCCTGGATAAATCCAAAAATTTTCTCAGACAGTTAGGAAGATTGCAACTGTTCAGAGTAGCAAGCTGGAGCTTTGCATTTCCACCCCCCAAAATAGATAGGGCAGAAACCTCATGTAATAGACAAACTGTATCACTCATTACTTCACCACCACCACCGGGATGAATAAAAAGTCCCTCTCCATATGGAAGTCACCTGATAAATTGAGAGGTTTACACCACCAGTTCTGAAGGGCTAGCAAAACTCTACACAGTCAGTTATGAAGGGCTGCAAAGGTTCACGCAGACAGTTATGAAGGGCTGAGACCTTGAACTGAAGCTCATGCAATTCATATATTTGAGGCCCCTATAGGAGTCACCAGGTTATGAAGGCTGCAAAATTTACACCAACAGCCATGAAGGACAACAACTGTTCAAAAGGACAGAGCAGAGCTTTGAGCTGTAGCTCGAAATGCAGTTCATATCTCTCCAGTACACTGAGGCCCCTTAGAGGAGCCACCACGTTATTCCACTGTTGCCCCTGGAAACGGCCTGCTATCTGTTCAGGCCTAAGAAAAAAAGGGGAATCAAGTATTGCTTCCAATGAAAAAGATCGGACATAATTACTGCCAAGGACTATGCCATCTCTCTGCCCAACGCTTCTGAAGAAACAGATGGGCCCCTTTTCCCAGTCACTAGACAGAATGACAGGAATTCCTTGGCAGAGGACTACACCGTTTTTCTCCCCAAGGGATCTGGGTAGCAAACTAGGCCCTTTCCCCAGGGTTCTGAGTGAAAGGCTAAGCCCTTCCCACAGTCACTGGATAGACTGAGAAAGTGTTGCCCATTACTTTCCACAAGCAGCATCAACACCAACACTGCTGCTCAGGTGCAATTTCTGAGGAGGAATACTTGGAAGGCCCATTTTTAGCTGCTATACTTATCTTAGGGCCACCTTGCTTACCTTAGGGTCAATGAACACCTGGTAAAGCCCAAATTGCATTCAAGATTCCTCCCAGCAGAATTCCTTCTGATGCACGCTGTGTAAAAAATGGAACAGATGGCTGCTGAAATGGCTACTGCTGCCTATCACTGCACTGTGCCTAAATAGTGACATTCATAAAACCAACACAGGGTGATCCGACCACTATTATGTGCACACAGTAGAGGGAAGTGGACCCAGGCAATATATCAACATCCGCACAGGTAGAGGGATGTGGTGGATCAGCGAGGGCAAAAATGACCCAACCCAGAAGTGGGGAGAGGTCTGATCTCTAATGAGCTCTAAATGAAGCCAAGGGCAAAAAATAACCACCCACAGTAGAGGGCAGCGGTAATTAACAAGGCCAAAAGTAACCACACACTGTAGAGGGGAACAGTGTGACCTATAATGTACTCTAAATGCAGCCAATTCCTGATTAATCAACGCACGCACAGGTAGCGGGGTGCAGTAGATAGTGAGGCCAAAACTGACCAAACATAGGGGGAGTGGTCTGCCTCTAATGAGTTCCAAATGCTGCCAAGGGCAAACAATTGCACCGGTAGAGGGGAGTGTTGACGTACGAGGCCAAAACTAACCCCAAACCACCGGGGGGAGTGGAGCGAACTCTAAAGAGCAAAAATAATCACACACAGAGGAGGGGGTGGTTAGAGCTCTAAATGCAGCCAGGAAATCCAGCCAAGGGGTAAACCAACTGCACACAGTAAATAAGAGCAGTTCAACTCTGAATGTAGCCCAGAGATGCAGCCAAGGGCCAGAATATCCAAGCACCATCAACTACGGCCCAAGCAAACTACTTGTAGCAGAGGGGCAAGTCATTTGAGGTAGTGACATCAACTGGCAAGTGGGAGCTGAAGCATCAACTGGCAAGTGGGAGCTGAAGGGGTAGTGGAAGCTGAGGAGGGCCCCAGCATGACAGTGCCAGGTGCCTGAGTCCTAACCTCTGAGATGAACTCACTGGCAGTGGAGGCAATAAGAAGGACCTCCAATCAATCTGCTCTACAGTAATAGCGACCAAGGTAGAGGGCGCTTCTAGTGAGCTTGGAGGAGACACATGCCATGTCTGCCTGGCAGCCAGCTAAGTAGGGGAAGCCTGGTGCTTGGAGGTCCTGTACTTGAGGCCTTGAACCTCATAACGGATTGAAAAGTGAGGGAAAGACAATGCTGCTCCACATCCAAAAACTGATCGACATGGTATACACTCACCTGTCACCTGGCCTGCCGCTGGTGCTGGAGCCGCCATGTAATACACGCACGTGAGCGAGGAGTGCGGTATCTTTAGTCAAATACAAGCACTGGGAGAGGGGAGCACCGGTACATGCCCACAGACGAGGGGAGCAGTACAGCCCCAAGTGCACTTCAGTCTAGAGTGCATTTCTAGCGTTGAGCATGATGATGTAGGGGCTCAGAATACGCACATAGTAGGAGGGTGCATTACAGCTCCAATGCCCTTTGAAATTCTTGGTTGTCTCTCTCTCTCTCTTTTTAATAAAGTAAGGTTAGTATAGCTATATATGCCTTATATATCTCCCTGTATATATATAATTACCTTTACCACATATAAATGCGCCTATAAGGGGGGGGCAGAAGAAACAGAGGGCTAAAAAACCCCTAACTAAAAAGAGAGGGGAAAAACAAACTGGCGGGTGCACCAAAAGTCGGGAAAAGGTAAAAGAAATGGCAGACGCAAATGTCAATGGCGGCTGTTAGCAGCGCCACCTCCCCAACCGTCAACTGGTGCTGCCGCCACGAGCACCAAGACGAAGAGGGCGAGAGGGGAAAGAGCTGCCACCACAAGCTCCAGGTGGGGTGCGCTTGCAGGTGCCACCGTCCCAACTGTCTACCGGAGCCATAGCGTGAACTCCAAAACCAAAAACCAGGTAGGAGACAGGAAGGGCTTAGCAATCCAGAGGTGCGTGGGGGGAAATACCAAACCCCATAAACACAGCAATGGAGGGGGGAAGAAGAGCAGAGAGGTGGGGGGAAAGACTAGGAAAAAAACAGCCCCCTACACCAAACACACTCTCTCAACACCCTCTTCACACACATACACTTCCGTACAAAAATCTTACTACAAGCAGGTAGACTTGCTCACTACACGTAGACAGAACTGCCTCGGACAAAGGCAAGAATGAACTGGAGTAGGAGGGGCTGGAGCAGCCCAGGTCTTGACTTCAATACAATCTTGCCTTCGGACGCTAGATGGTGCTGTAACCCACGTGATGGCATGCTACCTGGGGAAAATGAGCAAATGCAGCATATTCATTTTAAATCTCCCCAGACTGAAGATAATGCTCTTCTAGGATATCTGGCAGAATATTCCTTTCCACCTAAACAAGACAGTGTTTTAAATAATAAAAGTCTGAAGTAATAGCTCTGATGTCTGACTTCAGCAATTCATGTAGGGAGAAAATGCACTTTCATATTAAGAACCGTGAAATTCCTAAACTACACTCTTACAAGATTCTTCTATGTCTTTTGTACAATCAGAACAGGCCCACATACATCATGTCAAAATACTCTCTGAGCTGTGTCCAACGCTGCACACACAGAGTTCTGCTTGCACAATAGGACTTCCCCTTCCTTTCTTCTCCTCTCCTTCCAACCCTCTGTTGTGCAAGCAGAACAGTAGTGTTGGAGATGACCCTTAGTTTTTTATTTGAATCATCTGTAGTCCTGATGTCATAATATTTGGTTAGAATAATACAGGGCTAAACAGTGGGGAAATATCTGTTCTCGTAATCTTATAATCAAGAGTTTTGTCTGGGCACATACCATTACTATATTTGAGAAGGATGGCAATGGTGAAGGGGCAGATCTTGTTCTCTACACTTGCTGTAAAGGCTGGATCTACTGTGCAGACAATGCAAAGTGTTTCCATCACGAGATTGAGGACCTCGGAACTAAATTGAGCTGCTAAGTGTATTAGTCCATCGAGGATACTGGGAAGAAAAGGCTGTAAGACATGGGTGCTTTCAGAGATCTTCAGCTGGTCACAGTAGCTATGGGGGAAAACCCAGAAATTTCAACAGTCAGTAATATAGTAATAGTGTGCGTTATTTTTCTTAGGCGGCAATCCTATCTGCACATATCTAGGCATAAGTCCCATTGAATTAAATAGGGTTTATTTCTGACTAGGCATATATAGAATTGTCACAATCACAGTAGGGATTCAGGATTCAATATTTTACCAACAGCAAGAAATTCTGAATATCAAACATTTCCTATATTAACCCACAATCAACTAAAATAGCTCCTATTTCTTGACCTACTTACCCCCAAATAGCCCTTACTGCAGAAATTCTCACAGAAGGGGGTTGAGTTTCATGAAGACCACTGACTGTGGCTTGTAGGAACTGTTGGATGAGCTCTGGAGACATTGCAACTGTGAAGCGACTGGCAGCCCAAAGAGCACGACCAAGGAGAAAAGGAGACACTGGAAGAAAAAGTGTTAGTGTTATTGCATTCCTCACTCAGAATTACCATTAAACAGAGGAGTCCAGTATATTATTGAGAAAAGCTATATATATATTGGACACATAAAATGCCTTATTATTTGAGTATTTGCATGCACAGACTACTCTCTTGAAAGTATCCAGGGCATGTTCAAGCAAATAATTGAGTGTACCTGAAAATCTCTTCCTTCTGTGCACAACATACAGGGGGTGGGATGATATGTCATTGTGGCTCTTTTTTTGAAGACTGAAGCACAGAAGAGATGCATAATGCTTTCAGAGCTATGAATTCTGGAGGAATAGCAACAGTGTCTATTTGAAGAGATGCAGGAGAACAGGGTGGGGAGATAAAGGGGAGGCGGAAGACACTGCCTTTGACACTGTGAAGCTTCCACTAATTGCCATCATTTTAAACAAGGATAGAACAGTCTGATCTACTACTTTAACATCAACAGAATCTTTCCCATATAGTTCTGTGCATAGCAGAATACAATTCCAAAACTCCACACAGTGGAGATCCCACATAGAAGAGAAACCTCACAAATGCTGAGGGTGTGGCACAAGTTTCAGTCAGAGAGGAATCATTATTACACACAACCCATATAGCAGAGGAGCCGTATAAAAGCTCAGTGTGTGAGAAGACTCACAGTACTGATTCCCAACTTTTAGAACATAAGTGCAACACACTGGTAATTGTACACTTAAAGGTTCTGTACGTAAAGGTTCTTTTTCCTGTTTCAAGTGGTGGAAGCATATTCATGTTTATTTCAACTTTCTACCTTTTCAGAAAAAGATTAGATGAATAAAGCTGGAGACATCACAGGCACCTAGTTGTGAAGATAGACAAAAATGTGACACTGGTCATCCAAAATATTTATAAAGTATTGTACCAATCTGGTACAACACCAGTTCAGATATATATGGAGCGAGAAATGCCATATGTCCAAGCTGGATTTAGAAAGGGAAGAGGAACAAGAGATAACATTGCAAATATACATTGGATAATGGAAAGGAGCAAGGAATTTCAAAATCACCTGGTGCTTTATAGATTACAGCAAAGCCTTTGATTGTGTAGATCACGAAAAACTATGGAATGCTTTAAAAGAAATGGGGGTGCCAAAGCATCTGATTGTTCTGATGCGCAACCTATACTCTGGACAAGAGGCTACTGTAAGGACAGAATATGGAGAAACCGATTGGTTCCCCATCAGAAAGGGTGTGAAAGAGGGATGTATTTTGTCACCCAATTTGTTTAATCTATACACAGAACATATCATACGGAAAGGACTGGACCAAGATGAAGGAGGTGTGAAAACTCGACGGAGGAGTATCAATTTAAGATATGCAGACAATACTATACTACTAGCAGAAACCAGTAATGATTTGAAACAAATGCTGATGAAAGTTCAAGAGGACACAAAAGTAGGACTATAGCTGAACGTCAAGAAGACTAAAGTAATGACAACAGAAGATTTATGTAACTTTAAAGTTGACAATGAGGACATTGAACTTGTCAAGGATTATCAATACCTCGGCACAGTCCTTAACAAAAATGGAGACAATAGTCAAGAAATCACAAGAAGGCTAGGACTGGGGAGGGCAGCTGTGAGAGAACTAGAAAAGCTCCTCAAATGCAAAGATGTATCACGGAACACTAAACTCAGGATCATTCAGAGCATGGTATTCCCGATCTCTATGTATATGGATGTGAAAGTTGGACAGTGAAAAAAGTGGGTAACAGAAAAATCAACTCATTTGAAATGTGGTATCAGCGGACAGCTTTGTGGATGCCATGGACTGCGAAAAAGACAAATAATTGGGTGTTAGAACAAATTAAACCAGAACTATCACTAGAAGCTAAAATGATGAAACTGAGGTTATCACACTTCGGACACATAATGAGAAGACCTGATTAACTAGAAAAGACAATAATGCTGGGGAAAACAGCAGGGAGTAGAAAAAGAGGAAGGGCAAACAAGAGATGGATTGATTCCATAAAGGAAGCCACAAGCCTGAACTTACAAGATCTGAACAGGGTGGTTTATAACAGATGCTACTGGAGGTCGCTGATTGATAGGGTCGCCATAAGTCGTAATTGACTTGAAGGCACATAACAACATCAACCAGTCTGCAGTCTAATAGCTGATGCTTGTTTGGAAAAAAAAACCTTTTTCCTGAATACATCCTTGCAATACCCTCCCTAGGGAGAGAAGTATAGCTCCTCCCTTGTCAACCTTTAAAGAGATCCTTAAATACTTTTTTATTCTGATCTGCATTTGGATAATTTTATGGACCTTATTTTAGCACATATTTATTTGATGCATTATTTTAATGTTAATGTTTTAGGCTAGTTTATCTTTTTTTAAGTCTAGAAATCTAGAAAATAAATTTTCCAATTCATTTACCAAACTAATAGAAAGGGGCTTGAATTTCTGGTTCTTTATTTTCTAGGAACCAATCAGTAAATCAAATGATGAAGTACCTGACAGGTTGAGGTCTGCAAGTACAACATTTGTTAGAAATCCATGCATGTCAAAGTGTATTCTACCATTCTTCACACTGTCTGTGATAAGTGATTTGACAGAACCTAAAGCCAGCATGCAAGCTTCATGTATCTTCCACCTGCAATAAATAAATAAGTGACTTAGGTTTTCCAACATTCATTTTTCTAATATTTGGGGGGGGGGGGTTAAAGAGAAAAAAGGACCATTAGTCTCACCTGAAAGGTGGTTTTCCCAGGTATCATGCCATCAGGTGTGTTATAGCTCCACCTAGTGTCCCAAGACAGGGATGCACAGGAGTCAAGACTTTAGCTGCTCCTTCCGGTCCTCAATCCAGTCCATTTAAGATAATGTCGAAGGAGGACATCTCTTACATTTTGTCTGCAAGGACATCTTAATCATAGTCGCAGGGTGAACATACAGCACAACAAGAAAACACAGAAAAAAACAACTGCACACACAATAGGAGCAGCAAAATATCAATAATACATGCAGTAAAATCTTGACTATTTTGCAACATCATAAATTCAACAAGAAAAAAGCAACCTTAGCAATAGGTGTACAGATAAAATCTGAAAAATGAACATATAGGCAGCCCATCTAGCAGGAAGGGCCCTGATAGCACGATACCTGGGAAAACCACTTGTTAGGTGAAACCAAAGGTCCATTTTCCCCAGCCAAAGCAGTCCCAGTAGCGAGGGTCCACTCAGGCTACCTAAATATGAGATACGTGTTACAAAGTGCACCTCCCAGGAGAAGCATCTGTAGAAGCATAACAATATAACTTGTAACGCAAATAAACAAGTTAGGATTAGACCAAACATTGACCTAACAAACGACCACAAGTGGAACGTTAGTGGCCAGGGCAGCCAAGGTTGTCCTTGCAGACAAAATGTAAGAGATGGCCGAAACCTGCTGACACAGAGTGTTAGGCTTTAGCCCCATCTTCAAGCCTGGAAGAACGTACCCCTAAGAACACCACTTGGAAGGAGTGAACCATGAACTTTGGTAGAACCAGATCCTGGAGGACAGGATTGTAGCAATGACTGCCTTGGAAGAAACCCCCCAAGTGGAAGCCACTGTTGAAACATCCAGATGCCAGAAGGTTGCCTGGGACAGAAGACCTGGCCTCACTGGCAACCTCCTCAAAACCATCATGGACAGGCTGAGGAGAACTGAAGACCATGGTCAGCGTGGTCAGTACAGTATGGGAAATTCAGTTGAGCACATTCCTGATGTAGTTACTGGAGAGTCCATCCCACCAGGAATAAAGGAGACCAGGTGTAGAGCAGACTGCTTGGCCAAGGAGCCAGAAAAGCAGTGACTACCTCCCGCTTCCTTCTTGAGATAACTCGTGAGGAAGTGGGGAAAGCTGAGTGTTGTGAATCAAATGAACAGATCTGCAGTCAGAGGACTGAACCTACTAGCAACTGGGGGAAGTCCTCAGTATGGAGTCTCCACTCCCACAGCACCACTTGTTGCCTGCTAAGCTGGACCACTTCCAAGTCCATGTCGCCACTGAGATGCTCCACCCTGAAGGAGCATAGGTGACGCCCAGCCCAGGGGATTAGAAAAGTTGTTCCTTCTTGAAGACTCATCGACAGAGCACCCCTCAAGCGGGAAGAACCAAGAAAAATCAGACAGATGTCTGTGCCATATGTTAAGCTTGAGGCCCAGAGAAATGATTCTTCTCACCAGTGTAACTTTCTTGGAGAACACTGTGCAACCAAACTGCATTAAATACATTTGCAGAAGTGTGAAGGGCATGTTAGGATGGGACCAATAACACCAAGATGGTAGCAATCACGTCACACAAAAACCCAGCATTCTCAGAAGCACCAGTGAATTGCCAGATGTCAACCTCAACCAGACCGGGTCTAGAAGGTTCATTGGTCCCTGGGACATTTGATCAAGCTAGACTAGGATGCAAAAGAGAACCTTAAAATAGCATGGCTAGATGCACTGGAAGATGCCATGGTGGAGTAAAGTCCAACTTACTCTTTCCAACAAACATGTCCAACTGGGCCAGGATGTTCAACTAGCACTAAATCATATGGTCACCTGGTAAATTTCAAATTCCTATTTGAAGAGGAAACCAGTTGCATGATTAAACAGCTTGAAGCTAGAGTGCACCACCTGCAGAAGTAGGATTGAAATTAAAAGAAGTGAGTTGCAGAAAACGTTGAAAGTTGACTTGATGAATTCCAAAATGAAAGAAACATCTCAGTGACCATTGCCCTCAGAAACCAATCAGAATTCCTTGTGGAGCTTCTGGCAGAAGAATATTACACCGTCCATGGAATCCACAGGTTTAGGGAGTTGCTTGATAGCCTTTGCTGTAACTTTACTGTTGTCTTAAGGCTACCCTGTAGTTACACAGAGAGGGAGCCAGCAGCTTGGCTATGTCCAAGAGGATCAGGCAGATACATGGAGAACAAGGCCAGCAGTGGTCACTAGCCACGAAGAACATGATCTGACTGCATAAACTGGGGCAATATGCTTCAAAACCCTACCCACCAGAAACTGCGGGAGCTTGCTTCTGCACTCATGTTTTGCCTCTGAGCCTCTCCTGGACATATGGGGCTGCTGGAGAGTTAGCCACAGGAAATAAACACCCAGGGACATATTCTGACTAGTACCTGCTCAGTAGCCAGAATGCCAGGATAGCAGCATCTGCTCAGAGTAATGCCCAATAACATTTTCTGGCTAAGTAGCTGCTTAACAACAAGAATGCTGGGGTACAGATTTCAGTGCAGTATCTCATAATCAGAAGAGAAGGATGAACTCCAAGGAATGTAAGTAACCAACCCCCCTGAATGCTTTGAAGCAGCCAGAAAGGGAAGCTGCTCCAGCTAGGTAAAACTTTGCCCATTTCTAGGCAGTCACAGACCAGTGCCATGGAAAGAGCACCTGCAGAGAGCCAGTAATCTTAAACTTAACTGCTGTTTAAATGAACAGAAGATAATAAGAGAAGGCCAGAGAAGGCCTGGAAGCCTGCCTCTTAAAAAAGGCATTTTCTATTGAAACCATCCTCAAAATCATCCAGAAGACTACCTGTCAAAACAAAAAGAGTAAAATGAGAATAGCCTTACATTTAAAACTTCTTCTTCTTCTTTTACCACTGAAATGCTTAATTGCAGGTAGGGAAGCAGAATATCATCTCAGTATATATATGCCAATGTGTGTAACCTTGAGTCAAGTTACACAAACTGAATAGCAAAGAAAGCCTTACCAAAGGCTAAGTTGTTCTGATAAATTTAATATGGAATTTTAAACTGTTCTAAGTCGCCCAGGGACCTGCAGGTAAAGGTCAGGAGTTGACTGAACAACCACCACCTTCCAGGAGAACAGCACCTCAGCACATATATGCCAGTGTCTGTAACTGTGAGTCTAGTTACACAAATTGAAACAGCGAAGTAAGCCTCACCAAAGGCTAAATTGTTTTAACAATTTTAACATGGAATTTTAAACTGTTGTAAGTCGCCCAGGAACCTACCGGTGAAGGTCAGGACTTAACAGAGCAACCACCACCTTCCTGGAGAATCACACTGATGCCATATAAATAGATAGGGCAGAAAACTTCATGTAATTTGAAAAATATATATTCAGCTTAATGTATGTCATCTAGCTAAGTTACGTTTACCCAGCAGGACAACAGAAAGATCCTCCTCCTCCTCCTTTCCTTCAAAGGAAGTCAATGGATAAATCCAAATATTTACTCGGACAGTTATGAAGGGCTGCAACTGTTCAGAGGAGCAAACTGGAGCTTGATGCCCTACAAATAGATAGGGCAGAAAACTTCATGCAAATTACCAAAGCTATACTCAGCTTAGTTTACTTATTTTGCTTAGTTACATTTCCCCAGCAGGATAAACAGTAAGATCCTCCTCTGTAAGGAAGTCACTGGATAAATCAAAAAAATTACACAGTTATGAAGGGCTGCAACTGTTCAGAGGAGCAAACTGGAGCTTTGAGCTGAAGCTCATGAGGCAATTCATAAGCCTTTACTACACTGAGGCCCCTAGAGCAGCCACCAGGTTATTCTACTGTTGCCCCTGGAAATGGCCTGCTGCTATTCAGGCCTTGGGAGAAAGGGAATCAGGTCTCTTAAAATAATTGAACCTGCTGTTCTAGTGCCTCCAATAAAAAGGCGGGAAAACTCCTTAGCAGAGGACTATGCTGTATCTGCCCAAGGGTTCTGAGTGGAAAAGCTAAACTTTTTCCATAGTCACTGGGCAGACTAGGACCAAGTGGAAACAGAGCTACCATAAAAATGGCGGGAAAACTCCTCAGCAGAGGACTACATCATATCTCTGCCCAAGGATTCTCAGGGGAAAACTAAACCCTTTCCACAGTCACTGGACAGACTAGGACCTGAAGTGCAGCGGAGAATGATAAAGCGCTACCAATTTCTCTTAACCACAAGCAGTGTCAGACTCCACACCAACTATTGCTGCTTCTGATGCAATTTCTGAGGAGGAATACTTGGAAAGCCCAAGTTTGGCTGCCTTGCTTACCTTAGGGCCTGAGGTGACCAAGGTATCACACATAGGAAGAAATGTGTACACAGAAGATGGTTAACCAGGCACACAGTAGAGGGTGCAATATCCACCAGTCAACACATGCACTGGAAGAGGGGTGCAGTGATGTTGGGGGCCAAGCCACACGCACAAGGTAAAGGGGCATGGTGAAGCCCAAATTACAGGTCAACATTCCTTCCAGTGGAATTCCTTCTGACACGGGGTGTGAGGCTAGTGACTGCAGAGGTTATGGCTGCTGCATATCACTGCACTGTGCCTCAGTAGTGATATCCAGAGTCGCAGCAGTAGATGTCCCAGCCATGGTAATACGCACACAGTAGAGGGGAGTGGTACTAGGCATTATTTGAATAAAGATCAAACAACACATGCCCAGGCTGAGAGGTGCAGAGGATAAGTAATCAATACATGCACATGTAGAGAGGTATGGTAAATTAATGGAGGCCAGGAATAACATGCACATAGTGCAGGGGGGTGGTTTGACCTCAAAATGCAGCCAATAACGTGTTGTTGTTTTTTAACTTCACCCTTGTCTGAGCTAGGAAGAGAAAACGAAGAGAGGAGAACCAAAGTCTAGAAGCTGATTAGCGACCAACTGACAAGAAAAAAGGGAGGAGAAAGCGATGGGGGGCAGAGAAAAAAGCTCCTGAAACCACATAGAGATGGCTGCTAGGGAGGAATAGGCTGGAGCCACGAGGGCAGGGAGTGAGCAGGAGCCAGCCAGAAGGGATGAAGCCAGAGCTGGAGGCAGCGGCAAGGAGGGAGGGAATCATGCCATGAGCTCCGAGGGGCGAAGAAACAGACCCGCAACAACAAGGTCCATGAGAAGGAGTGAGGAGGTGGCAGCCAACAAGCACCTCCCTGAGAGGCCTGGGGAAAGAAACCAGGGAGGCCACAGGGAAAGCCACCCATGGGCCAGAGGAAGGAGGCCACAGTAGCAAGGCTTGGGGAAGGGAACCAGGGAGGCCACAAGGAAGGCCACCACAAAGGGCCAGGAGGAGGAGGCCGCAATAGCAAGCCTCAAATTTCTTTTTAAAAAACCACAAACGCAAACAGGCAGAGTAAAACAAAGACAGAACAACAACAAGGAAACAGACTCACAACTAGAGTGACTAAAGGTGAATAAGAGCTAAGACTGAGAGATCTGACCTCAGACAAAGGCAGGAATGGACTGGGTTGAGGACTGGAAGGACCAGCTCAAGTCTTGACTCCCTTTCATTCCTGCCTTCGGACACTAGGCAGCACTATAACCCACCTGATGGCATGCTACCTGGGGAAAATTGTATTAAAAAACTGCAACAGAGACTTCAGTCTGTTCCAGAATACTGAGTACCTGTATACCATACCAAATTTCATGAAGGACCCTCTCCACAGCAAACATGATAGATTTAATGGTAGCCTGACTCCTTGGTAATTATAGCCTTTGCATATGTTCATTTGCATCATGGTCCTTCCTAAACTCCATGTTCCAGTTCTGAGAAGCATGCTTGTAATTCCAGCACATGGCAAGTAGGAGAAGTTAAGCAATACAGTTAAACTGTGGAGCATGGTGCGTCTACTCCTAAATGAGATGCATATGTACATGTGTGTGTTTTATGTCTGATGAGAAAGGGACCCTCGCTACTGCCATTGCCATCAGCAGACACCATGATGCCCTAACAAATGATAAGCAGTTGTTTACAAAGCAACAATATTGATTTTATGGAATCTCTGACAGCATTTGACCGCGTTAAAAAAAAGACAGTCAAATGAAAATATTTGACTGGTCTATGGACCAGCATTTCAACCTTAGTTGTAAGATCATTATATTTTGCACTGATCATTTTAGTAACAAGTTTTGTCACCAACCTTCACAGCTTAGTAAGATATATCACTTAATAAAAATTGTTCTTGTAGAATGAAGATTTCTGATGACGTTAACAAGTGACAGACTTGGGCAACACTATTATGAGCCCTTTTAGCACCCATACTATCATTTGCCTGGATATCCTCCAATTGGATAAACACTGCCACATGCCTACAATGCCCTCTGCAGTGCATGAAAGACAAGTTGGCTAGTCTGTACAATATTTTTAAAACGTAACCAATATGCAAGTGATTGTAATATCCTAGAGCAGCCTTTCCCAACTAGTGGGCCACCAGATGTTGGACCACAATTCCCATTTTTCCTGACCATTGGCAATGCTGGCTGAGGCTGATGAGAGTTGTGGTATAACAACATCTGGTGGCCCACTAGTTGGGAAAGGCTGTCCTACAGCTTAAGCAAAAAGATACATAGAAAGAAGACAAGAATTTATTCCAGACCAATGAACCAAGCTTTATTAGTTTATTCACTAGTGTCTCCAGGACACTTGGGAGATGCTATCAAGTAGGCAAAATCTACAGAAGTACCTCTAGACTTTATTTCTAACTTGATCATTCAGTAACAGACTGAAAGTGATTTGTTTTTATTGCTCGCAAAATATTCTGAGATAGTACTACTGAATGAATAATAAGCTGCCATCTGCAGTCTTACCAATGCTCAGCACCATTATTTTTAGCTTGTTCAGCTTCCTGCAAGTGTCTTGTAGCTGCTGCAGCCAATGCTGTCGCACTTTCATTCTGGAAATCAGCCGCAACAGCCTAAACAGAATATGACAATAGCTGACATTTTGTAGATGAGACAAAGGGGACTTCGTATCATTATACCTTGCTGAAAACCAAGCTAGAAGCTTAAGTACATGGACTCAGAGCACAGAGAATCTGGACAAGATAGAAGTGCCCTCAGCTCTTCATTCTGTGCTTCAGTCAGATTGACTCTTCACAGATGCTTAGTGAAGTAGCCAAAGGAAACGAAATGATGGAATATAGATCAAGCATAACAAGCACTGTCTCCCAGCCCCACTGAAATCCTGTTTCTTGAGGGACAAAATCCATGTTTCCAGAATACATTGAGGCCTAATTGGATAATTCAGATAATTCCAGAGATATATGGCTGCCACCACTGTGGCACATTCGGGCCACATTCACACCATATATTTATTTCATTATTATTCCATTTTAAATAGTCATGGCTTCCCTCAAAGAAAGCTGGGAAGTGTAGATTGTGAAGGAGCTGACAGCTGTTCTGAGACTCCTATCCTCAACAAAGAGCTACAATTGCCAGAGTGGTTTAACAGTCAGTCCCTCTTCCTAGAGAACTCTGGGAATTGTAACTCTGTAAAGGGGAATAGGGTTCCCCTAACAGCTCTCAGCACCCTTCACAAACTACCCTTCCCAGGATTCTTTGGGGGTAGCAATGACGTTTAAAGTAGAATAACAGTGGAGTAAAAGCATGGTGTGAATGTGGCCAATGTGTTTCTGTGCCACAATTCATTGGCTGTCAAGTTCAGGGCAATACCAATCAAGATGCATCGTGTCTACTGTTTTTCTTAAACAGGCATTACCAGGCAGATAAACATTCTGAAAGCAGCCACATCTCCTCCATAACATCCAACTAACCCTTAAGCCTCTGGCTTGCTTCCAAAAACCATATGCTAAGAAAATAAATAAACAAAAAGTTATATAGTTCTACAACACCTCCTTGTCAAACCCTCCATTAATTGCTCTGTGAGCTACTCTATTCAAGCTGAACTCTTTACCTCTGGAACTGAAGTGACGCTAAACAAAATACTCAAGTTCCAACCATAAGGATATAAATATATATACAACAGCTGTAAGCTGCATGTGAAATATCATCCCTTTTTATCATTACTGTAAAAACACTGCATGTTATTTCTTACCAGCAATAAGTCTTGTGCAGCAATTCTAACTGTGTAAGAAAATGTATCATCATCTTCATCCTCAACAAATTGTTGTGGGTTTGCAGTCCAGACTTTTATCTGAAATCGTAATAGTCCAGTAACTTACAGAAAACCATTAGCCCATTCATGACTATGCATAACCTTTTTTTTTACATAACTAAGCTAACTGCCACATGCAGAAAGATTCCAATCTTATACTTCTCAGAGCAGATTCACTCTGTGAAAAATGTTTTAATAGGGTTGCTAAAGACAGAATGCCCTTTCTGACGCCTAAACGAAGTTCAAAAACACTAGGAGTGATTTTTTTTCAGAGGAACACATACACTGCAGTTTCACAATCAAAAAGTCTATTAACAAATCCCTCAAATTGCTCTGAATCTGATCTGCACTCCCATCTGGATTACTGTTAGAAAAAACACGAGTGAGCTAATGAAAATATTCCTCCTGGCCAGTGGAATCCATCTTGCCTCTCTTTTCCACCTCCTCCTGAGAAAGGCAGGCACGGTTGGTAGCTTAAAGTGTCCCATGCTGGTGAGAAGGTAAATCCTTATTGCTAGTATGCTTTTCCCTCTCTCTCTTGCCCTTCCCTGCAACCACCCTGACTCTTCTGCTTTTGGGTAGTGCAGAGCCAAGAAGCATTGGGATGGGAGAGAGACAGACTTGGGACTTCCACCTCTCCATTTAACATGTCCCACAATAATTATTGGTTATTCTCCATTCACAAAAGTAAATGTACAGTATATAAAATACAACTTTAAGAAACCAAGTCTGCTACTCTTTTGAAAAACATGCAACTAAAAAATGCAGTATGCCACGTATGTCAGAATTACACTATGGACAAAATTCTGGTGGTATTTTGCTATTTTATTTTATATGTGATTATAGTTCAAGTGCATATGACTTTCACCATGGGTCCTTTATAATTCCATACTTTTTTCTTCTTTCCTTGTACCCAGTGTCCATACATCTTATGAACCACAGTATCTGCTCAATTCTTCAGGATGCATGGAGTGAGAGTGTTACTGTTAATCTTTGGGAGTGCATTGGTAGAATTTATTCTCTCACTCCCAACATTTTTTCAAGAACAATTAATGCAGTAACTGAAAGGCTATATTAACAGTAATTGAGATGATGTGGATTCTAATAATCACTGCACTTTAAACCAGAGGCGAGGGCCACATTAACCCAGTGGATATTTGCCGGGGCATATTCAAAAAGTGGGTAGGGCCAGATAGTACACAATTGCACACCCTTCACACACATTTTCCCTCTTCCCTCCCCACTAACTTTCACTTGAATTCCTCTCTATGCACTGAGAAAGAGACTCTTATTTCTTAGTGCACAGAGAGGAAATGTTCCGAGCTACAGTTCATGGATTACTAGTTAAGAGTGGGGCACTGAATTTGTGTTCTGGGGAGCCTCTTAGTACACAGATACATGACAGAATTGAGATGTGGGTGGCCATTTTTAGGTGAGCATGTGTGGGGGTCATAGTGCACAGGGACGGTTAATCCTTCTCTCCCCCCAAAATGATCCTGCTGCTGCATATTTGAAAAACAACTTCTTTAAGTTATTTTTCATGCCAACATTGTGGCAGGGAGCATTTTTGGCATGGTAACCTATAGAAAATTAAGAGGGTTAACACTTCCCTCTCTAGCTGTGACCACTCTACACAGCAATTAAGCATAGACAAGCCTAGTTGGGACCAAACGAAGATTTATTTCAAGCCTTAGTAGGACACTGGGGTGTGGAGGGCACACTGTGGGCCAGATGGAGAGATCCCACACAGTGGGTCCACATCCCTGCTTTAATCATCCCTCTGAGAGCAGCCAGTATTGACAAATCTTTCTGCTTATAAGATTGTGATAAGAATATTATGATAAGAAACTCTTCTCAAGAGCAGATCAATTCAGCATATGGTATCGTCTGTCCTATCAGATCACTGGAGACTATTATAAAGGAACTATCATAAAGGAATCAGCATGGATACTGTATCTTCCATCACTAATTTCTAGCCAGCTTTAAAGCATATATAAGATGTGGATATTTTTTTTTCTACGTAAAAGTGCACAGAAAATATGTTTACCTGCTCTTCTGTGATCTGCATATAGAGAATGATGTAATATATTAGCTCTGGCAAAGCTTTCTTCACTGTGCTTTTAAATTTGTGATTTTCCAACAGAGCATGAACAAACTCAAATATGCTGAATACTAGGTTTTCAAAGCCCAAAACTTCACCTAATTTGAAAAAAAAGTTATGATTGTTAAAGTTTTCATAACACAGAAAAAGTAAGACTTTATAAACAGCTTTCAAATAATTAATTCAACTGACTGCCTGACAGCTGTACTATTATTTTTAGTTTCAATTTCACAAACACGTGATCAACAGCACAGCTTTTGTTGCTATTTTAATTACTACATTTAGATTACAAAGGGATATAAGTATATAACAAGCTATTAAAAATTGTTGGCTTCACTCAAGCTACTCATTCCTTAATTTTTTCAAGAGCATCCCCACTGGGATTAAAACAATATTTAATCTTGTAATATTCTCATAAAGTACATTCGAAGAATGACTTATTTCTTCTAAACAGCCATGTGAGGCTAGTTTCTTACACCTTACTTGAATTTTTAATCACACCTTTAGCAATGAGTTTCTTACCATCAGAATCCACTGGGTCCTCTACTTCTTCTGTGTAATTTACTTCTGTTCTCACATAAGTATAAGTTAGTAAAGGAAAAATAAATTCAGTTGACATACCAGATCACGGGGCCTTTCATTTAGGCTCAAATCCTTTTCAATGAAATGACTGAATTTCAACCAGAATAAATGAGGACCAATACCCATTGAACAGCTAATCAATGTTGATAATTCTCAAAAATAGACAAATCGGCTGCATAGCATAGTCATCTTAGGGCCAAACTACAAGTTACGACCGGGATACATGCATGTTCTTTCTTAATTCCTTTCAAATAGCAGCTATGGGGACCCCCGTTCTGGATCAGACCCACCGATCAGGGGGAGGGCATTAATTTTTCTATGAGCAGTGTTTTTCCCAATGAAAGATGCCCCCTCAGAGCTGCTATGTCCTGGTTCCCAAAATATTCAAACATATTTCCACCTTCCCACATCAATATGCTCTGTAAGCAGAATAAAAGTCACTGCATTATGCTGACATTACAAAATGTGTTAAATATGTGAGGGTCCTTTTAGTGTAACCACCACATCAATGAATTCTATATCAGTAGTGGCAATAGCATCATTTTTTAAAATTATTTATTTAGAAGTTTTGAAAAAACATATATATATTCATCAACAATCTAAACGATACTTTACCCCATTCCCCGATACATAAATCTTTCCTCTTCCCACCCTACCATACACCTTTTATTCTCCATTGAAATACGCAGTTATAGAGTCCAAGGAATATGTTAACTTAGCCATAGTGTTTTAAAGGGAGTTGGAATTTGACCTGTTCTTTCATCTTTCGGAGAGAAGAGTATGAAGGGCCACAAGTCCTCTTCGAAAGCCTCTTTGTTTTTCCTCTTTCCTTTTGCTAATCTTAATTTGATAGTCAATTTTTCCCACACCTTTCGATGCCATCTTTCCAATGTGAGACCTTCCAGAGTTTTCCAGACTTGTGCAATCACCATTTTGGCAGCTACCAACAAGAAGCCAATCAATTTTTTGTAAATTCTGATTTCCCTCTCTAAAAAGGTTTAATAAAGCCAGTTCTGCTGTAAAGATTTTTTTTCTACAGTTATTCTTTGAATTTCTGTATGTATGAGACCAAACCTTGGCTCCTTTATCACATTCCCACCACAGATGCATAAACGAGCCATGTTCCCCACATTCATGCCAGCAGGAGGGGTCCCCTGAGTTATTAATTTGTGCTAAATGTGCAGGAGTCATGTACCATTTTTGAACAATTTTTAAAACCGTTTCCCTGAAAGATGAGGCCACTGATTTAAATGGGAATTTAAATTTCCCATATTTCTTTAAGTATTTGGTTACTGCCCATATCCTTTCCCAATAAAAACTTATATAAGGAGACTAGACCTTTTTCAGTATTGCCTGCGTTCAAGGTTAATTTTTCTCCTTGAGTTAGTCTTTTGTTCCCTGAGTTATAATGTAATTTTTCCTTATAAATGTACTGATTTGGTACCATGCCAACCAAGAAATGCCCATATTCCTCAACTTCCTGTGCCAGGTATCTCGAGGTATGGGATTGTTATTCACATAAACATCCTTTAATCTAAAAATATCATTTTTAATTACCTCTTTGTCATCTATTACTCTTTCTTTCTTATAGAAATCTGGATGATTACAGAGAAGAACCAAGGGGGAGAGACCTGGTAAAAACTGCTCCTTTCTATATTTCCGTATCTCCAATATCGGTGTCATTGTTGTATGTTCTAATTTTATACTTTTCTTCTTCTTTTTAATATATGGTAGCCCTATAGGGTTGTTATGACATAACAGATATCTTTCAATTTGGACCAATCTCTTTCTGTTTTAAGATCTAAAAATGAAATCATATGCCTAATCTGATAGGCCTCGTAATATAAAGTAAATTAGGGATTCCTCCTTAGTTCCTTCTGTACCTAAGATTTTTGGTGGTTCTTCATTTTTTTGAAGCACATATAAATTGTCCTAATTTCCTTTGCCAAAATATTATCTTACTGTTTCTTATTTGAATGAGTAAAATATAAAACAAATATGTGAATTTTGAAAGCAACATAATCTTTACTAGTGTTATTCTGCTGGAAAGGGCCAAATTCAATTTACTCCATACTGAAATATCATTTTGTATACACTTCCATATAGGAACATAATTTATTACATATTATTTTTTAAAGTTTTTGGATACCTGTACCCCTAAATATCTAAAGGATGTTTGTACTTGCGGAACTCCCAGCTTTTGAAAGAAATGTAGCTGGTGGTTTGGTGGTATATTGATACAAAGGAGATCTGATTTTTTAAAATTTATTGTTAATCCTGTTACCTCGCCAAGCATTTGTAATTCTTTTTAAATATGCGGTAAGGCTTCTATAAGATTTGTTACCATGAGTATGATATCTTCCGCATATAAACTTATTAAGTGTTCTTCCTTCTCCACCTGAACTCCACGAATCTCCCTATTAGTTCTCAGCCTGTTGGCTAAAAATTCCATCACTAAGGTAAATAATAGAGGGGACAATGGGCACTCTTGTTTAGTACCTGCTTTAACCTGTATCTGTCTTGATTTGGTACCATTAAATTTTATTATAGTTGTTTATTTATTTATTTATTTTGTATCCCGCCCTTCCTCCCAGCAGGAGCCCAGGGCGGCAAACAAAGCACCAAAAAACGTTAAAACATCATAAAAACAGATCTTAAAATACATTAAAACAAAACAGCATTAAAAACATTTAAAAAAACAACCTTAAAAAGAGTTAAAAACATTATTAAAAAACATATTAAACAATTCTGACACAGATGCAGACTGGGATAGGTCTCAACTTAAAAGCCTTGTTGAAAGAGGAAAGTCTTCAAAAGATGCTGAAATGATAGCAGAGATGGCGCCTGCCTAATATTCAAAGGGAGGGAATTCCACAGGGTAGGTGCTGCCACACTAAAGGTGATTGTGTATATATGGTTTCCATAACTTATGGTAAATGTAGGGCCAAATTTAAAATTCTCTAATGGTTTTAATAAAAAAATCCAGTTTATGCTATCAAAGGCCTTATAAATGTCTAAAGCCAATAAAGCCAATGGGGAATCATTTATTTTACTCAATTTCATTATACTAAACAAACTTCTCACTGGATCTACTATGTATCTACCCGGAATAAATCCATATTGGTCTGGATGAACTAATTTGGAGATGACCAGTTTTAAACAATTTGCCATGACAGATGCAAAGATCTTGTAATCCATATTTAAAAGTGATATTGGCCTATGAGTCTGGGGAGGCTGGTGTTTTGCCTGGTTTCAATAACAAGGTTATATGTGAAGTAGTCCATGTGGGCGACATACAAACGCCTGTCAGAATTGTATTAAATAGCCTTGTAAGATGTGGGATCAATGTATCTTTATTTAGTTTATAGAAATTTTCCATAAACCCATCAGGGCCAGGAGCTTTCTTTACTTTGAGCACCTTAATTGTAGTATTAACTTCTTCCGAAATTGGCACATCGGGACTTTCTCTCTCTGAAAGAGATAGTGTAGGCATGAGAGTCCTCAATTCCTTTAGTTGCTGTAAGTCTAAATCTTTGTTCTTGTACAAATTTTCATAGAACTTAGTTAATTCCTCTCCAATTAGTTTATCATTTGTGACTAATTGGCTCTGAGTTCCCACTTTTAATGCTCTAATCATATTTTTGGTCCTTCTTTGTTTGGCCCTGTTTGCTAATAATCTGGATCCTTTTCCATCATATTCATATTTTTGCTTACAGTACAGTACAACATATTGACCATTGTATTATCTATGTCTGCCACGTTAATCTCTGTCCTTTTGCACTCCATCTGTCGTCTTACTTGTTGTGAGCCTGTCCTTTTAGAGTTGTTATTTATTTATTTTTTATCACATTTATACCCCACCTTTCTTTTCATGATAGAAACCCAAGGCAGCTTACATATGGTTCCCAGGCGGTCTCCCATCCAGGCACTGACCAGACCTGACCCTGCTTAGCTTCAGAAGGGTGCTGGCCTCATGTGCCTTCAGACCATCGCCTGGTTAGAGTTTGTAATTTTTTTTCCAGTTGACCTTTCTGTTGATTTTTATTTTTCTTCAAAGAACTCCACTTTTGTATGCATATCCCCCTTATTACTGATTTCATAGCCTCCCACCTGCTCTCCTCCCTGATTTTTTCTGCTGCGTTCTCTTTAAAATCCTTCCTGTATCTTAATTTGGGTTTGAGGGGAGAGCAGGTTGGGATTTAGTCTCCACTGTGGCACATGTGACCTGCGTATAAAACTAGCAAGATCTACATTTACTGGGATGTGTTCGGTTACTTTAATTATACCTATTTCAGCTCTCTTCACCCTTGTTAATAAAGCATCAGAGACAATGATGGAGTCTAATCTGGAGAATGTTCCATGAGGCCTTGAGTAGAAAGAATGACTATGGTCTGCAGGATTAATTGTTGCCCACACTTCACTAAGCCCTTTTTGGTGAAGCTGCTTAAAGATCTTGCATATCCGTTTTTGTTGTTGTTGTCCCTCTACTTCTCCTATCTCTCTTCCTTTTCTACACACACTATCCATTTTTTTGTTAGGGTCAAACCCTTGCATATCCAAATTGGTGTCCCCTCCCAGAATGACAGGTGCTTTTGTAAATTTATTCAATTTCCCCAACAACATTTGGAAAAATTCAAGTTGTTTTTTGTTGGGGGTGTAAAATGAGACCAGATTAATTGTGTTTTGAGAGTCTAAGATTCCTTCTACAAATACATACCTCCCCTTCACATCTATAACTTTTCTACTGGGCATAAAGTTCAGTGATTCATGAATGAGCAATGCTACCCCTCTTGCTTTACCAGATCACTTAGCCAAAAATTTGTTTCCATTGTTTATTGTTTAGAATCCCATCTGTTAATTTAGCGTTGTGAGTCTCCTGTAACATATTTTTGGTTGTATGTCCCTTATCATTTCCTGCAACCTAGTGCGTTTAATCAAGGTCCCCAGTCCTTTTACGTTCGGTGAAGTCACTCTCAACAGATTTGTTTGTTTGTTCCATTCCTCCACCTGTTCTATTATTCCTTTCACACTTTATATTCCTTACTGTTCTTCTCTTCCCCCCACTCCTCCCCTTTTCACTCCCCAATTTCTTTCCCCAATTCTCCTGATTACAAACCCAACACTAAATATACCTATTACCTAAAACTTCGTCTTACCCCTTAACCGGAGGTGTGGCTACTCTTGCGGTTACATAACTGCGTTGAACTGCCTATTTAATTTCTTAACAAAGAAATGAAATATTATTTATTCCAGGGCATTGCTAATTATCTTACAACAAAATTTTCAAAAAACTTGAAGTGAATAGGAAAGTTAAAACTAAAAAAGGGCAATCTGATCTACTAATGCATAGATCAGTCATGCAAAACAGGAGACTCTCCCAGCCTCTATCTATAAAGTTATTTATGAAACTCAAGGCCCCTCCTTTCCTCTTTTACTGCCCCCCCTTTATACTTTCCTATTAACACTTGCAACAACGTATTTTCACAGTTTACTAATTACGTGCATGACGGATGGAATTTCTATACTGCTGGTTCTTCCTTAATGCTTCCTGTTAGGCAGATCTCTGAGGTTGTGTTGCAGGGTGAAGTTATTGTTGCGAAAAGGAGCTTCTCCCAGTCGTCCTGCTGTTCTCTATGTGGTTTCTTCCTCCTTACCACTTCCCATTCGTCTTCTTCACCAGCTCTCTGTCATTAAGTTCTTCTTCTTCCCCTCTTCCAAATCCTTCTGGAAGGTCCAGGTATAGAATTTTTAGAAGTCTGGTGACTTCTGTTGCTGTTGTAGCTGTATATGTAGTCCCCTTGTATGGGACAATCAAATAAAATGGGAAACCTCAATAGTACTTTAAACCGGCTTTTTGCAGCACCAATGTATATGGGCCTCAATTTCCTCTGTCTCTGCAGAGTTTCTGGTGCTAAATCCTGTAGTGTCAATATCACTGTATCTTTAAACTTTTGTTCACCTAGATCTCTCAGATGATGAAGCAGCTCTTCTTTTTTGGAGTATTTAGAAAAACAAACGATTATGTCTCTTGATCTTTCTTTCCTTTTAGGATCCAACACTCTATCTGCCCCCCTTTAGGATGCACACCTTAATGTGGTGAGGGGGGTTGAGAGTGTTGAAGAAGCTGACAGCAATGCCGTCAGGAGTCTAGACCAAGAGGCTAGACTCCTAGCAGGGGCACCCATGGCGGAATGGTCAAAGCTGAAACACCAGACTAAGATGCATCCAAACTCAGAGGAAGGCAACGGTAAACCACCTCTGAATACCTCTTACTACGAAAACCCTATGAACAGAGTATCCAAAATGCAACACGAGATAGTGATGGAAGATGAGACCCCCAGGTCAGAAGGCACTCACCGAGCTACTGGGGAAGAACAAAGGACAAGTACGAGTAGCGCTGTGACTAATGATGCAGCTGGGTCAAAGCCGAAAGGAAGCCCAGAGGCTGATGCACACAGATGCGAAAGGAGAGTCCGGAGTTGTACGACGCACACAATAGGAACATGGAATGTGAGAAGCATAAACCAGGGAAAGTTAGAAATTGTCAAGCAAGAAATGGAGCGTATCAACATTACAATACTTGGTGTGAGTGAAATAAAATGGACTGGAGTGGGATATTTTCAATTGGCCAACTACAAAATATTTTATGCAGGAAATGAGAAAACAAGAAGAAACGGAGTTGCTTTAATAGTGAGAAGTGATGTAGCAAAAGCGATTAAGAGCTACAACGCAAGGTCTGAGCGAGTTATATCAATGAGATTAAATGGGAAACCTATTAACATAACCATCATCCAAGTCTATGCTCCAACATCAAACGCAGAAGAAGAAGAATTGGAGAGATTTTACGCAGAAGTACAGGAGGAAATTGATCACACACCAAAACAAGATATGATGATAATCATGGGGGACTGGAATGCAAAAGTAGGGAACAGTGAACTAGGAATTGTGGGGAAATGGGGCTTAGGTGACAGAAATGAAGCAGGAGAAAGACTTATTGAATTCTGTGAAGCCAATGATTTGTTTCTTGACAACATATTTTTTGAGCAACCAAAAAGACGACTGTACACGTGGACATCACCAGATGGTCAATATAGAAATCAAATTGATTATATAATTGGAAATAGAAGATGGAGAAGTTCCATACTTTCTGCAAAAACAAGAGCAGACTGCGGTACAGATCATGAACTGATCGTATCGAAAATCAGAGTAAAGCTAAAGAAGAACAACAAAGCACTCATAATGCCAAAATAGAATTTAAATAACATCCCAGAAGAATATAAAGATCAAATAAGGAACAGGTTTGAGGCTTTAAACTTAGTTGACAGAGAAACAGAAGAACTATGGACTGGAGTCAGAGACATGATCAGGGAAGAATGCAAAAAGACAATACCTCTTGTTAAAAAGAGACTGACGAAACTCTTAACATGGTTAAAGAGAGAAGGAAAGCAAAAGCAAAAGGAGATAGAAACACGGTCAGAACCCTAAATGCAATAATACAACGACTAGTACGTAGGGACAAAGAAAACTATTACAATACTTATTGTAAAGAAATAAAACAGGACAACAAAAAAGGTAGAACATGAGTGCTATGCCAAATGATTAGAGAAATTAAAGGAAAATGTAAACCAAGAATAGGGATGTTGACTAATCAA
This sequence comes from Rhineura floridana, assembly GCF_030035675.1. NCBI lineage: Eukaryota > Metazoa > Chordata > Lepidosauria > Squamata > Rhineuridae > Rhineura > Rhineura floridana. Next base: position 49,971,433 of record NC_084485.1, read on the forward strand.
CAGGGGAACACACTGACTGACCAAGGTAAAATAAAAGGAAGATGGAAGCAATACACTGAAGAACTATATAAAAGAAATGCAAAGATGACAGATTAATTCACGGAGCAACCATATGATGAAGAAACAGAAATTTTAGAATGTGAGGTGAAAGCTGCTCTTAAAATTCTTGGAAGAAACAAATCACCAGGAATAGATGGCATACCAATAGAGTTGCTACAAGTCACTGAGACTGAATCTGTCCAAGGTTTGACAAAAATTTGTCAACAAATATGGAAAATAAAACAATGGCCCACAGACTGATGGTGTTCAATATACATCCCAATTCCAAAGAAAGGGGATCCCAGGGAATGCAGTAATTATCGAACTACTGCCATAGTATCTCATGCAAGTAAAGTAAGTAAAGTAAGGCCCTTACCATAAGCCGGATTTAGAAAGGGAAGAGGCACCAGAGATCATATAGCAAACATACATTGGATAATGGAATGGAGCAAGAAATTTCAGAAGAAAATCACCCTGTGCTTTATAGATTACACAAAGCCTTTGACTGTGTAGATCATGAAAAACTATGGAATGCTTTAAAAGAAATGGGGGTGCCACAGCATCTGATTGTCCTGATGTGCAACCTCTGGACAAGAGGCTACTGTAAAGACAGAATATGGAAAAACCGATTGGTTCCCCATCGGAAAGGGTGTGAGTGTATTTTATCACCCTATTTATTTAATTTATATGCAGAACATATCATACGGAAGCGGGATTGGACCAAGATGAAGGAGGTGTGAGAATTGGAGGGAGAAATATGAATAATTCAAGATATGCAGAGGATACCATACTACTAGCAGAAACCAGTAATGATTTGAAATGAATGCTGATGAAAGTTAAAGAGGAAAGCACAAAAGCAGGACTACAGCTGAAAGTCAAAAAGACTAAAGCAATGACAACAGAAGATTTATGTAACTTTAAAGTTGACAATGAGGACATTGTACTTGTCAAGGATTATCAATACCTTGGCACAGTCATTAATCAAAATGGAGACAATAGTCAAGAAATCAGAAGAAGGCTAGGACTGGGGAGGGCAGCTGTGAGAGAACTAGAAAAGGTCCTCAAATGTAAAGATGTATCATTGAACACTAAAGTCAGGATTATTCAGACCATGGTATTCCCGATCTCTATGTATGGATGTGAAAGTTGGACAGTGAAAAAAGTGGATAAGAGAAAAATCAACTCATTTGAAATGTGGTGTTGGAGGAGAGCTTTGCGGATACAATGGACCGCAAGAAAGACAAATAATTGGGTGTTAGAACAAATTAAACCAGAACTGTCACTAGAAGCTAAAATGATGAAACTGAGGTTATCGTACCTTGGACACATCATGAGAAGACAGGATTCACTAGAAAAGACAATAATGCTGGGAAAAAGAGAAGGGAATAGAAAAATAGGAGGACCAAACAAGGGATGGACTGATTCCATAAAGGAAGCCACAGACCTGAACTTACAAGATCTGAACAGGGTGGTTTATAACAGATGCTATTGGAGGTCGCTGATTCATAAGGTCGCCATAAGTCAAAATCGACTTGAAGGCACACAACAACTATATTAGTAATTAACACTTTGCATCACAAACTTTGATCTATGTACTACACATCTGAGCAGGCAAGAACATTTTTTTCTTGGAATACCTATGCCTGAAGAATTTGTAGTTTTCAAACTTATTTTTTTAAAAAATTACAACTAGTTAGTTCAATTAAATATATTGCTGCATTTGATCGATGATCCCTCAGGAGATTTAGGGGTGTCAAGACACACAAAGCTTAGTCTCCAGATTCTTGGACCACCTCAGATTTGAGCAGTTCACATCATGATGTGAACTGCTCAAATCTGTGATGGTCCAAGAATGGTATCTGACAAATTAACCCACCCTGTATTACACATATGTTGATGCTTACATTACTATCTATTATGTTCAACAAAAATTATATACAGCTTCATTGTAATAAAACCCCAATGCAGTTTACATAAAACATTAAAATTATCAATAAAAACAATATTTAAAAACATTAAAAAACTAAAACCAACAATAAACTAAGCACAGATTAGCAGACATGTAACTTCTACATGTCTGGATATTTTATTTAATAAAAAGTATATACCACTTAACTACATATATTGTATTAATTAACTATACAGACTTGGGAAGGCACTGTGTGCACATATGGGCTTTTTAAGCATCATCAATTGGCAGCAACTTTGGCAGTCGTAAGTCAGAGAGATCAGTGCCAGAAGAGAAAATTGGCAAACCCTGTAGGTGCTTTGAATATTTACATAGAGACATGCACAAACCCAAACACAACCCTTTTTGGATCCTAGTCACAGTCATAAATATATTCCATAGAACTATTTTTTTCAGCCTCAATATTAACTTGCTTGCTAGTGAAATATTTGTCGCATGTTAGAATATACAACACCATTGGCTTTTATTTTTTTCCTCCCTTGCTACTTCTTTGTAGGAAATTTGCTCTTAGTCCAAAATGCACAAAAAAGGATATAAGGCTGCACTTTCTGTAAGTGTATTCCAAACAATAGGAAGGATCTGTTGCATGGAGGAAATCATGTGTCTTGGGTAGTTCTTCACTAAGGCAGTCACTGCCTGCAGGAGGGAAAAAAGGATCCTTACAATCATTATTTACAAAATTAATCATTGTCCCTTTAAGAATCACCATATTCACATTTCTCCTTCTAAAGATTAGATATGCACATCCATAGACTTAGACACAGTACAGTTTGTAGACTCATTTATGTTGACAGAGGTAGCACCAGACAGTTCATGTGAGGTATTCAAAGCCTTGTTCATCTTCAAGAACTCTACTGGAAACATATTATGAGCTTATATAAAAGCTCTAATTCATGCGTTCTGACAAACTTGAAGGATAAACAAAGGGCTGCACACAGTCCCTTAGCCTTATATGTCCTGATCTCATTCTAGAAAAATTGACTATATAAATATATATATAAAATATTGTGGAATAATACCTATTTTTTATCCCCAACAGAGGTATTTTACCCCTATGTAAGGGCTTCTGAAAGAAGATCATTCTCTATAAGTCTCTTGAGTTGTATTTGGTTACACCAAATTAATGGCATCTGCTATTAACTGCTATAATGTCACATATTGAGAAGATAAGAATAATGCTTAAGAATTCCATTTTGTTGCCCACTACAACATCAAGACATTTAACATAAAGCTGTGTGCTAACATGAAGATGTATCTTATATGCTTACCTTTAAAACTTCCATTTTAAGTCCACTATCTGATGTAGGGCCATCAGGCAGTTGCAGAGCCTGAACAAAGGCTTCAGTGAATTGCTGCACCACAGGGAAAATAAGAACTTTCGCTGCTCCCTATCAGAATACAAAGTATCATTAGGTTTTCAGTTATAGCAACTTGTAAACTGCTTGTCATAAAAAAAATAGTTGCAGGAATCGGTAACTATGAATTCAGATCCACTCTCACACCTGTTCCTTAAAAGTAACTAGCTGGTTTCAATTCCTGCAGACTTCAGAGTCACACATAACCTCACCTCTACCCGAGTCTAGTTTACTTGTCACTTAGCTTCATCAATTCCAGCTACCCACTGGTAAAGCAGAACAAACTTTCAAAAGTTTAACAAGTCAGCAGCACTCCAATATAATGCTAACTAACTCAGAAGTAGATCTTGTTCCTGCGAACTGTTTGCACCTAAAAGAAACTGGATGACTGACAGTACTCAACAAAATACTAGTTAAAATTGACCTCCAGTCCTATTCATTTCCCTGATCCTGCATAGTTCTCATTCCAAGGTAAAACCATCACTGACACAACAACCAACAGCTTCTATGGTTGAAATGAAACTTGATCCATTTTCTTTCACTGCCTCCAAAGCAGTCAGGACTAAAACTGAGTACTGGCAGAACAATGATGTCACCCACAAACAGGGATGCAACACTAACTTATTCCTCCTTATAATCACTTCCCAACAATAGTCAGGAAGTGGCTCAGCTTGCCCTTGGCCTGCTTCCCACTCTTCTCAGTGTTCTACAGTTGGCTTTATAAGCCCTCAATGTTTGTTTATTCTCCTCTCCCCTATGCATTACCCCTCCAATCCAATCAATCAGTTGGACTGCATATTTCAGCCAGTCTCACCAGAATCTAACTGCCTGCTGCTCTCAAGTTGGGCTCTGAAAATGGGCCAGCTCAGCAGCTGCCATTCTTGCAGGATGCTGGAGGAGTCCCCTTGCCACATACTATAACCCAGTGAAAAGTTTCTTGACAGCGACATTAAACAGCAATAGAACTTACCAATGTCTCGGCTTAAGTCTTCCTCCAGACGCAGAGCAAACACATTTTCCACCTACAGAAACCCATATTCATACAATGGAGCCCAATGAGATGCAGGGAATAGATCAGAGGGTTTGGGCATAAGAAGTTCAGATCCTCTTTCAGTCATGATGCTTACAGGAGTTTTTGATCATGTCACTTTTTAACCTATCATATCTCACAAATTATATCCCCCCCACACCTGTGTAAAGTATAATGGAAAGAATGTTATACTACTACAATCAACACAACTCTTAAACAAGAAATAAACAATCTACCTTTTCCAATTCTTCCATGTTACAGATCATATGGGCACAAGTGGTGAAGATTTCTACAGCACGTGACCTTGTACGAATACCATAAATCTAACAGAAGAGAAGCAATTTGTCAAAATATGAAAACGACTGGCGTTTATCAGTGTGTTATTAGCAGTTGCCACCCATAATGCTAGTTATTCCTGCTTAAGTAAAAACTCGTTTGTTTTCCAATTTTCCTCTGTGCAGACAACCTAGATTAACACCATATTTCCCCCTATTAGAGGTATTTTAAGACAGGGGAAATGTATATTTTCAAACTAGTTTTTGAAAGCACATTCTTACCCCTAGCTGAAATGTTCTGACATTTAATTTGCTGTCAAGTATGCTCTGCTATATCAGGTTCTACTGAAGAATTGAGTTCTTAACCAAATTAAGAACCACACTAATTTGGGGCAGGGGGATAATAAATTTGTCTTGCACCATCATATAATTAGAGACTGGGTTGTTTTGGGGATGCTGGGAGAAAATACTTGAATCACAGGAAAGACAAAACAGGTCTCAGAAGTAGTATTGGCTTAAGCGGCAAATAAGTTGAAGGAGCCATTATATAAAACAGTTTGCGAACCTTTTAAATACTTTTATAAACAGTCATTTTAATGATTGTTTTGTATTGCTTTTAAATGTTTTTATGTTGCTCTACCCCACCCTTATGTTTTGCGAGAGGTCAGTATATAAATACTTTTATGAAATTATAAATAATAAACCTGCAACTGTTTTTCTACAAATAGTTTTCTATGCAGTCACACATGGAATTGCTGCTGTGCAGACTACAGATGATCCTAGTGACCTCTGAACAGCTCCTTTCCAAGGGTAAGTATACAAGATGTGTGACTGTGCAGAATACTACTCAAAGAACAAACGTTTCATGTAGGCAACCCTTTTTACAACATTACACAATTATGCTATAAGAAAGATCCCAGAGGGTTTTTTTTCTATTTTCATTAATGTCGCTCACAGTGCATTTGTCTTTTACCACTAGTTCTTTTCTATGACCTCATACCATTTTATTTGCTCCCTGTTCCCAAGTGTCCACATATCTGAGCTACAGTATCCTGCACTGTCTCTCTGGGGGCCTCTGGAGGTGGTGCGGGGGCAGCTAATGATGTATTTATACACTAGACCTGGAAATATGGAACCAATGCCCAAAGCTGTCTGTTCTTCCTATACTATATAGAAGTTGCCACCAGCTTCCTGTAGTATGGCTAGAATCATGCCTAGGTGATTCTTCTCTCCACATTCTCACATTTCAACTTTTCTACAGAACCTCCAAGTACAATCTAGAAGTATGTGTTACCTATAGACATTGCAAGAGCATAGCAGATCTAAACATATTGATACTTAGTAGGAAGCAGGGTTGTGGAGTCAGAGTCGTGGAGTCGGAGTTGGGAGCAATTTTGGGTGGAGTCGGAGTCGGTAGAAATGTACTGACTCCGACTTCAAAATAAATTTTGATTGACAAATTTTTTAAAATATAAATTCAAAATGTCAAACAAGCTTCCCATGAAGTCCGCTGTAGTTGAACATTTCACCATAACTCAAGATGGAAAACATTTTGTGTGTCAGTGTATGACACAGGACCCAGATGAAGACAAATGGTGTGATGCCAAGATCAGTGCATATTCAGGCAGCAATAAAAATGCTCCTATGAGAGCTTCCAATTTAAAAAGGCATTTACAGCCCTTTCCAGGGCTGCGGAGTTGGAAGCAATTTTGGGTGGAGTCGGGAGTTGGACAGTAGAAAAATAGAGGAGTTGGAGTCGAAGGTTTGGCATACCAACTCCACAGCCCTGGTAGGAAGGTTCCTCTAATGAATAATTTCTTATTCCTACCAGATGGAAGTCACCTATTTTCACCCATACCTCTGCCATTGTAAAAATCTTGTACATCTCAGGAAGAATAACAGGAGCTACAAGGGGCATCTGTGTGTCTGTCACCTCCCGAGTAAACTCTAGGAAACAGCAAAGTAACAATATATTTACATAAAGTTTACTTTTCAGAGATTATTCAGGGGTAACATGTCACTTTCATATTGTTCTACACCAGCCACAGCTTTACATCCTCAGTGAGAACTAGGTCTTTATCCAGTACAGGTCATTCAGAATTAAGCATGAACTCTCCTTCTCAGGATTAAGTGCAGGTGCTTTGAACTTATCCACTTAACATTTAAGTGCAGGTGCTCTGAAATTATCCATTTAACTAATTCTCAGATTATACAGTTAAGGCTCAGGCCTGGCAGTTCTACAGATTGGTAAATTCAGTATGAAAATTCCCAGATCCAGAATGGTGGAGTCCATGAACACAGCCATCATTGATTGCCTTTTGCCTTGGATTCTTGCTAGCATACACAGCTTCTCTTGATTTGCTAAAAAAACAACACTAAAGTATCTAACATATTTATCTCATGCGACTCAGATACAAGAACTCAATGTAATTTCAGGCAGCACAGGGGACTACAAGATTCAATTTGAAGCATCTCTTACAAAAATACTGTCAGTCTGACTCTATATTATAGTTTTCTGAACAAGCAGGCAGGCCCAGCCCAGCAGGGGTAAGAATTTCCAACAGTTCTGGATTTTTCTCCATTTTAAATTAGCATTTTTGAACACAAGGGTTATATACCCACTGTCTAACAGCCTGGTGACTGTATGCAAAGAGAGTGACAAATACTCCAGGAACAAAGTTCCTTTTAATGAAGGCGTTTTTAAAGGTGAACCTGACCAGCTTTGCTTTGCTATGGATAAACTTTCAAGCCCTGCCTTTGCTTTAAGGTGAAACTGACCACTCTGTGTCTTTGCTTTGCTGTGGATAAACTTTCAAGTCTGTGCCTTTGCTTTGCTAGGGTGAAACTGACAAGCCTGTGTCTTTGTTTTGCATTAAAGAGATCTCTTGCTTTGTCCCAGGGTTGGGAGGGAAGGATCCAATACATTCAGAGAAGGGGTGGAGGGGTGGGTGGGTGCTGGGTAGGCACCCTTTAAAGCCCCTGTTGAACCTGCCCCCACCAAGTATGAGCAGATGTATCTATCCCTATTCTTTTCATGTTATTCCTACCTCTAGTATCAAAGTTTCTGTTAAAGAAGTAATGTCCAGGAACACATCTACTTTATTAATTGAGGTTTTACTGTATTTGCTGATATTTACTGGAATCACCACCCTCATCCACTGTCGCACCTAAATTCTTCTATCATTAAGCCGCTTCCAGAAACTTGTACAAGGGGGAAGTTGGGGAGAGCGGCTAAAACTTTTTCAATATTATAGGCCTCAGTTTTAACTATGTAATTTATAAGGCAAATGAAAGAGTACAGAACATCAAGTTTCCTATCTTTAAAAAAAAAACCTATTAAAATGGCTTGGAAGCCCCAAGTCAAGTTGGTAGAACTACCCAGCTAAGATCCCACAATACACACATACCTGTAAGCACTCGCATAGCTCCATGCACTGCATTCAGATCTCCGCTGACAAGCATTTCCATCAACAGATTGAAAAGCTCAGGCCAAGCTTCAGGCCAATCCCAGTGAGCTATTGCTGAAACTGCATAGGCAACACTTGAGCGTACTTTACTAATTGATTCTCGCAACCCACTGGGAAGCAGTTCCCTAATGGCAGCTTTTGCCTGTGGAAAACATGGTGGAGGAACTTAGCAAGATACAACAGTCATTTGCACAAGGCAGTAGAATGTGCACATACTGTGCTATCTTTAATCACATACCAGTAAATATCTAGCAAAGATGTGTCCTATACAAAAAGTAATCTATGCATTTAAGTACCTTTAACATGGAGATCAAGGAAACACTTCTCTAAACTTGGACAACATATAATTGAGTATTTACAGTAAATATTACCCTTTCTGTAGTCTCAGGAGGTCTAAACTTGTCTGACTGGGAACACCAATGAGTTTCCACATATTGTTTCAAGATCACAGAAGCCAGCTGTGAAGAAAAACAAGGAAGATGAAAAACAAGAAAGGTGGAACGGAACTGTAGGCTTCATTTTAAGTGTCTTTTTAAAAAATCTCTTAGGTTGCCCACAAAACGGACAAAACTCTCAAAGTCAGACAATCATGCTAGTTCAGAAGCAGCCTGCTTCTTTGATACCAGTACCACAGAACATATATATACACATTTGCAAAGATGGCTAGGATTTCATTGTGTTCCTCACTTCAGGATTAAAGCAATGCAAATGTACATAGTCAAAGTGATAAAGGCACATTTCCAATAGATACAAAAAACACTTTTTAGAAGAACCTCACCCTGTCTTACATACCATGTACTCAGACAAGAGGGGCCATGCCACCATGGGAAGGTCTGCTGATAGCAATATTCCAGTGAAGTCACACACCTTTGGATTGGCATGATCCACCCGAAGTTAAGCACTACTAATTTCTATGAGAGATTTAAGCATGTGTTTAAGTCTCTCTCAACTTATTTTAAAGGGACTTAAATGTGCTTACCTTTAAAATGTTAAACACTGGACATGCTTATTCATGTCAGCTTGTCTATTTTAATCCCAAGAAAGGATCATAATTATGCCAGGAAATGTCCAGAATGTCAGTAATAGGTTATTATTTTGTATTAAGTATGTTCTGCTTCTATCTCAGCATAGCTAATGATCCCTTCCTGGGCAAGGTGCTCAGGAAGATTATTGCTATACAACTCCAGGATCTCTTAGATTAGAATGATCTTCTGGATCTATTTAATTTAAAATATTTCTATCTTGCCTTTCCTTGTGCAGTTCAAGGTAGCATTAGGCCTGGCTTTGGCAATGAAACTCTCTTGGTCACTCTGATGGATGACCTATACCAGGAGAAGGTTAATGTGCCCCTGCTATTTCTCTTGAACTTCTTGGCAGCTTTCAATACCACTGATGACTGTATTCTTCTGGATTAGCTTTGTGGGTTGAGGACTGGGGCGCTGTTTTACACTGGTTCCACTCCTACTTGGGCAGTTGATTCTAGAAAGTGTTGCTGGGGGATGCTTATGCAGCTCTGTGGCATTAACCACTGTGGAAGAGGCAGGGAGGAGAGAAGAGTTGTAGTGCAGGAAAGCATACATCCTCTGTACTAAATTAGTTGCTCACCCTGTTGTAAGAACCACAGGAAACTATTCAGAAAACAACTCCTTTCATCACATTATTTGGGAAATACTGACCTGACGAATGGCCAGCGCTCCTTGGGGATCTACAGTCAATTCCGCCAAGTGTACACCAAATTCTGAAATTAAAAGAGAAAGAATAAGCAACTAGTAATGCAGTATCATCAGTTTCATAATAATGAAGAAACCACACTGGGACTTGATTCACATGCAACTCTTTATTGCTTGAGTCCACTTCCTACAGTTCCTGCCCTACTTACGGCTTCTCTCTACCAACCATTTCATTGAAAAAAAACCCTGATGGACGAATCCTAAGGACAAAAGTATATTTTCAACCAAACAGGTGACAGAGAAAGGTAAAAGAAAATAGAGTAGAAAGGATTAAATCCAGAAATCTGAGCCATTTAAAGAAAATAATCATTTGCCATCACTTTGCCACCAATACAGAAATACAGATGAAAAGAAATACATCTCCAATGAGACAGGTTCTATAGCAACATGCCAGAGAGCTCAAGCTGCACATTAAGTCCTTCAAGACAAGGAGAAATACAATGCACAAGAATAGCAATAGCAAAATCAGCATTTCATAACCATTCTTTAAACATATTAGGTACCAGACATTTCAGCTAAAAAATTTACAAAACAAGAAGTTCATTAATTGGAGTTATTATTGGATTATGTTTTTAAATATTTGAAACGACAGTTATGTTTTTGAATTGATCGCTATTGATGTCGTCATCTGCATTTTTGTAAGTCACTTTGAGCATATTTGTATGGAAAAGTGGCATATAAATTCAAGTAATAAATAAATAGTAATAATTACTTGGATAAATGGAAGCTTTGAAATTATAATCCTACACATATCTACTTGGAACATACTTCATAACAGGACTTCCGGGAAGGGTGACTTCGCTTGTGCCTGCTTTTGGGACGGGCTCCCGCCTCAAAAGAAGCTTATTCATATATAATCAGTCAGAACATTTTTTTTTTGACTGATGAAATTTCTCCCGGGCAGGGAGAAACGTAGAGATCAACCTCAAAAGCCTGTTTTTGTTGGGAGGACTGGATTTCATTAATTTATGAGATAAGGTCCAGCCAACAATGCCGGACGGACTTCCTAACAAGCTCTATCTGTTTAAGCGATACGTTTATCTTTTCTTTAAAGAGAGAACGGACTAACAGGCAAGCACCCTTCTTTCTATTATTTTTTTTACTTGGTTTAAATTGTTGCAGCAAAAGGAGATTTGTCAGATTGATCGGCTTTGGACAACTTCTGGGTGAGATATAGCTCTTCTCTGTTATTCACGAAATTAACAGCTTATCTCTGTTTCTGTCATACTGTCAAGAGTTCCTTGGTTTCGTAGCAATCTCTACCATCAGCCTTCCCCCTGTGGTGTCACCCAGCTCTTCCTGTACTCTGCCACTCCTCTTCCATCCTCCCCTCAGCAGTGCTCTACTGTGCTTCCTCAGGCTCTACAGCAGTGGTTCCCAAACATTTTCCCCCTCAGGCATTTGAAAATTGCTGGTGCTGTTGGTGGACCACATAATAATATGTTTTAGCAGTTGTAATGTTCTGTGCTAGATGCTGTATGATTTTTTAAATTGTATTAGATTGCCATTTGAATTCTATGGAATGCAAATTGGAATACAATGTAAGAAATAAAAGAAGCAATGAAAATTCAATTAAAACTAACATGAATATGTAATGTGGACAAGCCGTGGACCACCTGAATGAAGCCCGTGGACCACTAGTTGTCCGTGGACCACCATTTGAGAATTCCTGTTTTACAGTACTGCTTTCAAGAATTCTCAGCAACTCTGTCCACTTTCTGCAGATTATCACCTCCTCCTTCCGTCAATCACTACACAAGTCTCCCCTTGCAAGTAATGTGTGAAAGATGGAGAGACAGTAAGACGTGTGTGTGAGAGAGAGGGGGGGAGATTTAGTCACGTGTGAGTGAGACAGAAGTGAGATGGAGAGACAGGAAGTATGTGTGAAGAAGACGTAGTCATATGTATGAGTGAGACAGAAATGAGCCACCCACCCACTCACCCATGATCGCCAGAGAAGCTTGCTCCAGCTAGGGCCATTAGTATCAGAGGAGGTCAGCTGGGCAGGTTTAAAGAGGAAGACTTTTCTTCCTCTTGTCAGGATTTTCCCTCTCCCTAGCTGTTTGACAGGGAGATGCTGATTTGTAGCAAAGTTGTTACATATTTTCTGCTCCCTATCCCATGTGCTCATTATTTTGCCAAAATATGTGGTATCTTCAGAGACCTAATTTGTATGCAGAACATTCAAGCAAGACAACCCTTTCCTTTCTTTGTAAGTGGACCTTAATCACTTTTCTACAAACCAGGAAAATGGTTCTCCTGCCATTGATGTGAACCCTAACTTTCTCCCACTCCACTCTCAACAGCAGAGAAAAATGGGGTGACAGGCAGGCAGTCACGGTTACCCACTTTTTGCTCTGGCTCCACCCACTTTTTGGCACCAGCACTGGACAGATTTCCCCAGAAGGAATGTGGCCGTTAACAGGAAAAAAAGTTCCCCACCACTGCTTTAAACAGAAACAAAAGGCGGTATATAGCACGATACATGTACTGTTATAGATCAAAAATATGTGGAGCAACTGTCTCTTGAAAATACCTACTGATCAATGAGTTAAACCACATTTTATTTCAGAACTATAGAGGCTTGTGGACTATTCTCCTTTGAATCCCACAAAATACTGCCATCATTTCTAAATACGCTGATATTAACTAGTACCAAAAATAGGAACAGGTGGGCTACATAAAGAAATGAAACACACGCTTACAAGGTTTACAAAGTTTTATTTATTTATTTTTAAACTTTATATCCTGCCCTTTCTCCAAAGGAGCCCTGTGCAGCAAACATATCAATACAAAAACAGTACAATTAAAATCTAAGAACAGTTAAACAACCTCCTAAAAACAATTAAAAACTCCTAAAAGCAATCACCTACACTTAAACTAATAATTTCAGGATGGCCAGGGACAGATCTTTCAGACATCAAATGCCTGGGTAAACAGGAATATTTTCAAATTTCTCCTAAAATTTAATAATGAGGGAGACTGACACACCTCACTAGGATAGGCATTCCACAAACAGAAAACTACCACCAAGAAGGCCCTGTTATGGGTCACCACCAACCAGACAAATCCCCAGTTGCGCCACCACCAACAGGGCCTTGCTTGCTAATCGTAGGGCCCAGGATGGTTGATATCTGAGAAGGCATTGTTTTAAGCACTTGGGTCCCAAGCTTTTTAGGGCTTTGTATACTAACATTAATACATGAATTGGGTCCACTAGCTCACTGGCAGCCAGTACAGTACTCTACAGACATGATCTTATCGAGCTGCCGCATCTGTCAACCTAACAATTGCATTCTGCACTAGCTTCTCCCTCTGGACTGTCTTCAAGGACAACCTGTCAAGCCCTAGCTCCCTCAGGGGAATCAAGGAAGGGGGCTGGATGAGATGCAGATCCCTCAGCTAGAGCAAGAGGAAGAATCAGCGGGTGTAGACACTTTCGAGGACCGTGGGGGAGGGGGTGTGGTTGACTCTGTGCCAGTTCCCAAGGACAGTTCTTCTGCCGAGAAAGACTTCACGCCACCTCCAGATGCCTCAACAAAGCCATTGGAGGATGTCCTGGTACGCGCGCCAACTCCAACCCCCAAGCTCTCCTCCTGAAACTTCAAACACATCCCCAACTCCTGAAGCCGAGCTGGCACCTATCAAGCCTGTATTGTCAGATGAGCCAGCAGAGACGTGCCCCCTTTCGCCCAGTGCGAGACGTTGCGAGAAGCGCCTCGGCCAGAGGGAGGGTCTTCAAAGGAGTCAGAGATTATGGGCAAAGACCGTTCCTACTTAAGGTAGCACCCCCCTGATCTGGGTGCTGAGTTAACTTCCTTCACATGCTGCAGAGTATGCTTAAGTAACTTAGCTAGAGATCGAAGTGAGTTAGCACAGCAAGTCTATGAACCGGGCTGCCTTTGATGTTTCAATTACCCTAATAAAACAAGAATTAATTCCATCCTCATCTCTGCCTCGTGATTCACACTCTGGGCAGGACACAACCCCACATACAGCACATTACAATAACAGTCCAGGGCAGAGGTCACCAGAGCATGGACAACTGAGGCCAAGCTATTCCAAACCGGGAACAGCTGTAGTTAAGCTGGTCATAAGAACTCCTAGCCATAGAAGCCACCTAAAACTCCAGTGACTAGTTGGAACCCAGGAGCACTCCCCTCAGACTAAGAACTTGTTCCTTCACAGGGAGTGCAACCCCTCCGAGAACAGGCTGTACACCTAATTCTCAGACATGGGAACTACCCACAGCACTTATGCCTTATCAGGATTCAGTCTCAGTTTTATTGCCATATCCTGCATTATACTTGTCTTGTCAATCATGTGAACTCCTCAAATATTGTGTTTATGCTAAAATGGTCACATATCCACTATAAGTTGAAGAATGATACAAAATATCTTTAAGGTTAATAAAATACATAATGAAATATTTATGTTACAGACAAGCATCTTGAACCTGAACAAGTAACTGAAAAGTCCTTCAGAAACAGAGATAAGTACAACTATTTCTCCTTTTTCTTTTTAGTGCATTGTCCTAAAGAAGCATTATATCCTTCATATATTTTTTTATAAAAAGAGGTCTAAAAAGGATGTCCAGAGAAACTACAATTTGTACAATTTGAAACCTAAATGTGATTTGTAGGCAAATATGGCACCTGCTCAATATAGCTTGGAGACCAAGTACATAATTTGAATAATAAAAATTATAATAATTATAATTATTATTTATTAAATTTATATCCCACCCTTCCTTCCAAAGGAGCCCAGGCCAGTAAACACACAAGCAATAAAACAATCTAAACTTCTAAAAACGCAAACTTACTGGAGAAGAAATGTTATTCTGCGTATTTGTGCTTTAATGTCAGTCCTAAATCTCAGGGGAGGGTCGTTAGTTTGCTTGTTTGATTTTCTTTGGATGTTTTGCTTTATTGAAAATTCAATAAAACACTAAATTTTTAAAAATCTGAAAATAACATCTAAAAACATTCTGAAAGGCTTATTCTATTTTTTGTATTGATCAATATCAAATGATACCATATATGCCAGGTGTGTGTGGCAACGAGTGATCACTTGGAACTGATAAGAAAACCTGTCAATGGAAGGATGCTGATCAGCTTTAAATCTATGTTCCTTAGCTAGATTCCTTGGCCAACAACATGATCTGTCTAGCCTTCTCTTCCTTTCCATTTTAGGAAAGCCTGTGGAATGTCTGTTTACCCATGAAAAGGCAAATACTGACCCATGTAGATCCATTTGAGACTTAGGTATTTGAGGGACCATTTAAGCAGTTCTGCTCAATCCTACCATTAATGCACAAACACAGGCCTGCATAGCAATTGCAGCCCCAGCAACATTCTCTAGAGTTCAAAATATTCAGTTTATAGACCAGTGCCACCTCTAGCTAAGGTCCACCAAAGCCCATCAAAAGTGAGTGTAGAAATAGGAAGATCTCGCATCACTACATCTGCACTGCTCCTCCTCTCTATGGATCCAAAGGAATGTGGATGAACTGATGCCAGCTTCTCCAGTCTGCTGCAGCCAAGAAGCCATGCTGCACAGCCTGCCAGAATCTAAGACTACTTCAGCATGTGAACTGCAAGTGAAAGCCTTATACTCTGTTGTTCAGTAAGTTTAGTAAATATACTCATTCATATTTGTAAATGTTCCCCCCCCCCAAAAAAAACCCTTTATTGACAAATTTGTAAATGCTGTTAAAATAATAATTGCTATTGCCCACTCTGTGACTTTGGGGATAAGGAGGAACCAGAACATTGGTTCCAACATTCTGGAATTACTTATTATAAGTCTGGTTGCTCAGGAAAGTCCAATCATGTAAAACCTATAAGCAAATAGCCTTTAACGAAATAGGATTCTAAACTCCCCCATTTTCTCCACAATAACTCACTTAAAGTGTCAGAACAAGTGCAACAATTTTCATCCTGAGCAAAGGGAAGTAGATCAGACTGTTCTAATTCTCATTCAGTGTAAAGGAATGAGCTGTATCGAATTAACTGAGGAGTTTTTTAACTTTGTGCCTCTCAGAACTAAAAGGCGAGCTTCCCACACTTAACACAGCAAGCCCATGTTTGATGTTTTTTGCAGCAAACATGTGAAGTGTGTATATCATGTATGTGGCTTGAAATACCTGAGGACAACATGCATCTGGTAGAATCAGAAGTTTCGAACACATGCACGCAGGTATATAAAGACAAGTGTATGACACCCCTTTCTCATGTTGGCTGTGGGAAACACTGGACCAATTAGATTTGTCTTATAAAGTGTGAACCTAGGTGAAAGAGTTCTGTAAAAGAGTGGCTTTTGAGAATAGTCTATTACTTGAAGTTACATGGTATAATAGTGACTTAATGTGTCAAAGACAGAAAAGGTACCTTTTCCCCCTCACAAGGAGCAGCTGTCTTCACAGAAACAGCCTGGGACCCATACAGGAGTCAGATATTTATGTATAGTTTAGTGAGTTGGAAACAATTAATTTCCCAAGCATTTTCTATTTAACTCACACAATAATTGCAAACTAACCTCAGAAGTGTTAATTGTTGGCCAGACCGAGACTGTTGTATGTTTTGCAAACATATTTTTGTTTCCTTGAACTGCTGCCGGCATAACTAAATAACTTTTGAAGGAGATTTAAGTCTTTGTGGATGTGAGCTAATTCTGAACTAGAGAATGACCATGCCAGAACCTTGCTCTAAACTCATCATTTTGACTACTTACAATAGAACTGAACTGACAGCTAGGAGAATTTATCAAAAAATGGTACTTTCTTGCCAGCTAAACCCATATTTATAGTCTTCTCATGGGTCTTTCTCCTTCATTTAATTAAAGAAGAACAATGTATAAAGTATAAGACTGTTAAGGAATAATATAAAGCAGGGGTGGGGAACTGCTGGCCAGATCCTTATCTCCCCCATCCCCCACATGACCACCCTGATGTAATAATTTTAGATGACTGATGTGACGTCCTTCCCCAGCACCACCAGTGAAGCTCTCACTTGTGGCTACCAGCAGACAGGAACGTCAGGTTTTCTTCTTACCCTTTACAGCTCTAGCACAGATTTCAACAAATCCCCCTGCTACCCCACACTCTATATCTCTTATAACCTTTAGACTGTACCTAGTCTCTGCCTGGCTATCTCGATACCTTGTGTCTATGGGTATAGGTAATTTCCAACCCCCCCTGCAGCCTCTTGCACTGAAGCATACAGCCCTGGGTTTCTCTGTGGGACTGGATACACTTTCCTCCGATCTGCCACTGCCACCATTCGATACAACTGTTCAGCCTTGGTTACTTGCTATCCCCCCTGGTATGTGTTTCCCAGCTGAAGGAATCAGGCTTATGTTTAACCAAGAAATATATTTATTAAGAATTAGAAATAACAAAACTACCTTTAGAATGTTTCACAAGCATATGAACATAAGAACATAAGAACATAAGAAGAGCCTGCTGGATCAGGCCAGTGGCCCATCTAGTCCAGCATCCTGTTCTCACAGTGGCCAACCAGGTGCCTGGGGGAAGCCCGCAAGCAGGACCCGAGTGCAAGAACACTCTCCCCTCCTGAGGCTTCCGGCAACTGGTTTTCAGAAGCATGCTGCCTCTGACTAGGGTGGCAGAGCACAGCCATCATGGCTAGTAGCCATTGATAGCCCTGTCCTCCATGAATTTGTCTAATCTTCTTTTAAAGCCATCCAAGCTGGTGGCCATTACTGCATCTTGTGGGAGCAAATTCCATAGTTTAACTATACGCTGAGTAAAGAAGTACTTCCTTTTGTCTGTCCTGAATCTTCCAACATTCAGCTTCTTTGAATGTCCACGAGTTCTAGTATTATGAGAGAGGGAGAAGAACTTTTCTCTATCCACTTTCTCAATGCCATGCATAATTTTATACACTTCTATCATATCTCCTCTGACCCGCCTTTTCTCTAAACTAAAAAGCCCCAAATGCTGCAACCTTTCCTCGTAAGGGAGTCGCTCCATCCCCTTGATCATTCTGGTTGCCCTCTTCTGAACCTTTTCCAACTCTAGAATATCCTTTTTGAGATGAGGCGACCAGAACTGTACACAGTATTCCAAATGCGGCCGCACCATAGATTTATACAACGGCATTATGATATCGGCTGTTTTATTTTCAATACCTTTCCTAATTATCCCTAGCATGGAATTTGCCTTTTTCACAGCTGCCGCACACTGGGTCGACATTTTCATCGTGCTGTCCACTACAACCCCGAGGTCTCTCTCCTGGTCGGTCACCGCCAGTTCAGACCCCATGAGCGTATATGTGAAATTCAGATTTTTTGCTCCAATATACATAATTTTACACTTGTTTATACTGAATTGCATTTGCCATTTTTCCGCCCATTCACTCAGTTTGGAGAGGTCTTTTTGGAGCTCTTCGCAATCCCTTTTTGTTTTAACAATCCTGAACAATTTAGTGTCGTCAGCAAACTTGGCCACTTCACTGCTCACTCCTAATTCTAGGTCATTAATGAACAAGTTGAAAAGTACAGGTCCCAATACCGATCCTTGAGGGACTCCATTTTCTACAGCCCTCCATTGGGAGAACTGTCCGTTTATTCCTACTCTCTGCTTTCTGCTTCTTAACCAATTCCTTATCCACAAGAGGACCTCTCCTCTTATTCCATGACTGCTAAGCTTCCTCAGAAGCCTTTGGTGAGGTACCTTGTCAAACGCTTTTTGAAAGTCTAAGTACACTATGTCCACTGGATCACCTCTATCTATATGCTTGTTGACACTCTCAAAGAATTCTAATAGGTTACTGAGACAGGACTTTCCCTTGCAGAAGCCATGCTTCTTTATCTATATTCTGTTCTGTACTTTACTTCTTACTAATTGCCTCAGAACTCCAACTCACTCTCAACAACACCAAACACCATCTAAACACCCCCTCAATTCACCTTACAATTCACCTCTCAAACACCTCTCCACCCTACTTCACCACCTAAACACCCCCTCAATTCAACTGTCATTCTTCCATTTATACTCCCAGCCATTCAAACGCTCAGCCAATCATCCAGCATTCTACTGCTCATGTACTCCCCCCTCCTCTTTCACTCCACTTACCATATGTCTTCTATATAACCAGCACTTACCATATTTACAATATAAGCAGGAACATCACAACTGACACCTGTCAACATTCAAAGGAGGTTGCTGTAACCACCGATCAGCTGTCTGATGGTTACTGCAACCACCTTGAAGATGTGCTTTTAATACCAATCAGGTAATTGGCACTAGGAGTGCACTTCAAGGAGGCTTCCTGTAACCACCAATCAGCTGATTGTTGGTTACAGGGAGTGCTTTTGCAGTGTCTGGGAGGCATACTCCTTAGAAACTGAGCATTTTCCCCTCTGCAGAGAAAGCAGTTTGTATTCAAAACACTTCCTTTAGCATTCTGAATACAAATTGCTCTCTGTGCAGCTGTTCCCAGCTGCTTGTCAGGGCTTCAGCTGTGCAGGGTTCTTTTCAAGCCTTGACAATCAATTTATTGACTGTGCTTGCAGAAAACCCCAAGCTGTACTTTGAAGCCTCAACTATCAGGTGACAGTTGGGGCTTCAAAGTACCTTGCTGAGGGCTTTGCCTTTTTGGCCCAGCTGGGACCTTATGTGTCCCACACTTTACTAAATACCTGGTGGAGCGCCTCTCCCAATATGAAACTACCCGTACACTGCGCTCAACATCTAAGGCTCTCCTCCGAGTTCCATCTCATCAAGAAGCTCGGAGGGTGGTGACTAGAAATAGGGCCTTTTCAGTTGTGGCTCCCGAACTATGGAATGGTCTCTCTGATGAGGTGCGCCTGGCGCCAATGCTGCTATCTTTTCGGCGCCAGGTGAAAACCTTTTTATACTCCCAGGCATTTTAAAGTGTATTTTACAGTATTTTAGCATTATTTTGTATTTTGACGTTGTTTGGTTCTTGTATTGTTTGTCTGTTTTTGGTTTTTGATTCATTGTACTTATTGTATTTATATATTGTACTTGTTTTTATTTTATGTACACCGCCCAGAGAGCCTTTGGGCTTAGGGCGGTATATAAATTAAATTAAATTAAATAAATAAATAAACTAAAGGTGTAGAGAAGGTAGGTGTGGCTTGACCAAAGTGGCCTGGCAGGCCAAATAGGGAGGTCTACAGGCTGAAGGTTCCCCACCCTTGACATGAAGAATGCAATGAAAAATTCAAAAGGTGCCCATCTTTCTTGCTTGCTCTTGAATTTTCATGGGACATGGTTCCTATGGTAAGAGCAAGACCATCCTAATCAAAAGAAGACCATCCTAATCAAAAGCTACTTTTGTTCAGAAATATTCAGATGGATACATTTTCTCAAACTACTTGTAGAACCAAAGCCAATACTAGTAGTAAAAAATTGCAAAACTGGCCTTTGTCCAAGTACAGGTTCCATCAGCTAGGCTCAGTGAACACACCACATGCTCACGACTGAATCTTGATCCCCGAGGGTTCTCCCTTCGCAGAAGAATACTGTTTTGGGCTATACTGGAAGAGATCCAGAAAACCTCAAGTGAGAATTGGAAAGCAATTTTCCCTTTCAAGTTCCAAGATAGTGGAATCATTATATGACCACTAATTGCTTGTAACCATAAATTAGGAATACTCTGAGCTCAGGGAGGCTGTGGAGGTTCTGAAGCACTATTGGGTGTCAGTTTTTGATTGGTAGTGGGCAAGCAAGCTGAAACTGAATCCAGACAAAAAAGAAACATTGTTGGATGAGGAGGCTGGTAACTTGGAGGCAAATATAAAGGATAGGATTGCACTCCTCTAAACATCAGGTTCTTAAACTTGGAGACTCCTGGATCCAGCTCTGCACGTAGACAGCCAGGTAGCGATAGTGGTTAGAAAAACTTTTTACCATTTCAGCTGGTGCATCATCAGTTGGTGCTTTCCTATAGATCAGATCTGGCCTCTGTCATTCATGCTCTAGTAAAATCCAGATTAGATTACATTGATGCTGCATAGGCTGCCTCTGAAGACAACTCAGAAACTTCAATTGGCAGCTACATTTTGAACAAACGTGTTAACTAGGGATCACAGATTGAATAATCTCTGTCCGATATTAGCCCATCTTCACTGGTTACCAATTTGTCTTTGGGCTCAATTCAAAGTGTTTTTTTAAAAAAACTTTTAAAGCCTTAAACAGCGTAGAAACAGGTATCAAGAACCATTATAAGAACCCAGCCAAACATGAAAGTCAAGTTTGGAATCCCATTTCTATGTCCCTCTACCATCAGAAGTGAGGCAAGCGAATCAGATGGGCAGGATCTCCTTTATTGTGACACAAATATCACTGAACACCCTCCCAAAAGAGGTACTTTTTGCTCTGATGATAGTAAACATACATCTTACAAAAGATTTTCTGGATGCTGCATTTTAATAACAGGGTGTTGATGCTGCCATTTAAATGACTTTATTGACTGCTAATATTTTAAAATGGTGTTCACTTTTTAAAATTTAAATATGTACTCCTGTGTCGATTATACTTTGTTAGCTGTTTTGAATATTTCCCCTGAAACAGAAAAACAGACACAAATATTTTGGAGAAAATAAGGTATTTCTTTACAATAAAGTTCAAACTATGCTATCACTATTCTATAATGAACCAAAGCTGTATCACTACTGAGAAGCAATACTGCATCCAAATTATGTTTTAAATGAAACCAAATACTTTAACAACCACGTAACAGCAGGTATGACATCCTTAATACCTTCTTGTTGCTGACATTCTCGTATTGGATGCTTTACTGGATGGGTCTTGATCTAATCCAGCAAGACCTTGTTATAAAAGGTGTATATTGAGGATAATCTAGCACAGATTTGTCATGCCAATAGATTCTGAGCATGCACTCTTGCTTTACCCCAGGAGTGACTAACCTGTGACCCTCCACATGTTGTTGGACTCCCACTTCCATGAGCTCCAACCAATATGGTCAATGGTTGGGGTGATGGAAGTTGCAGTCCAACAACATTTGAAGGACTGTAAGTTAGCCACCCTTGCTTTATATATTTAAAACACCTTGGTGGTTTGAGTAGGCCAAGAAAGACTGAAGGCAGCCCAGGCAGTTCTAAAGTTCTCCTTACTGCAATATTGGGGATAATTCCACTAACCCTTCCTTAATTTAGAGCACTAGCGTAATGCTAAAAAGCTAGGAGTCCAACAAAGGATTACTGAGAATGTATGCCAAGTGCTTTTACTACTCAAATTGTGTTACACAAATATTAAGTAAAAGGTCAACAGTATCAGTTTTCTGAAACATATTTTTTTACATTTTTGGTAGAGAGGCATTAGAACCACTTCTGTATTTCAAACCAAAAAGGTGGATCTGTCACTTATTTCTCTTTTGTTATTTCTGCTCTACATAGGAATTCTTGCCACGCCAGATGTAACAGTGTTGTAGAAAGAAGACAGGAAACTCTCATTTTTTTCTGTTTAAACAGGAACGAAATTCTATGCTCGCTTATCTAGAAGTAAGCCCTATTGAACACAGTGGGACATTCTTCTGAGTAAATATGCATAGGACTGTGCTGTGGGTCAGAGATACAAATAGGTCCAAAAGCTGATTTCCCTTTCTGCAACTCCCCTAACAACGCTCAAACTAAGTTTTCAACTTGCATTGTGACCACTTTCTGAAAAGTAACAATTTTAGATTCTATGCAGAGAATGCAAACTGTCTCTTCAACTGTATGTGGATGTTGTCACAGCAACACGATTGTCCCTTTTAATAATGCTCCATCTTATAGTCTGTATTGCTTTGCTCTCACAAACACATGCATCGGGAGCTTTCTATTTCAGTTTCTAGCATGTTTCATTCTGAGGGCTTCATAAACAACTTAATAAAACACCCCTTAGCAATTTACCCTGTACACATAATATATACTCTATGCACATATAAAGCATTGTCATGAAAAGGTAGACATAAGAAGAGCTTGCAGGACAATGGGGATAGCTCTCCACATGCTCTTACAGATAAATTAAGCATTCTGTAAAATGCGGTGCTATCATATGCTATCCCAACTGAAGCTTCCAAATACTCTTCATGAACAACCTTAAGTAGAATGCCCCACACTAGTCTAATCTCAAGGTTACTACTTAAGGCAGTGAACAATTTTCACTAAATCTCACATTAAAATGACCTTTTAAAGAGTATCCCTGGCTGTGACCTGGGTATAAAAATGTCCCAGTTTTCAATCCTGAGTGACTGGGGAAGCTGAATTCATCTGTAATGGCTATCTCCACCCCATTGCAAGACCCGCCTTAACTATCATTAGGATCACAACTATTATAATTTAATTCAGAGCCCTTTGGACAGGAAAGAGCTTACTTGAATAATTGCTAGGGCAAGCTACTGTTAATTTTGCCTGTGTTTCTGGTTTTGGTATAACACAATTCTGCAGGTTCTGTCAAATAATACTTCTTTTAGTATACAATACATAAAAACAGATAATTTATTCAGAAGCAGCAGGATGAAAATGTGACAATTATGAAGGAAGGGTGTAAGGTAAGACAGATCAGAGTGCTCAGTGGTGATCCCTTGCCCCATACTATGCCATTACATGATCACATCACAGGCTTACTGCTAAAAATGGAAGTGTGACATCTTCCCAAGCTCACTTGAAGCTGCCACTCCTGGAATGAGCAAGCTTCATTTGTTCTGTAACAGGAGCACTGACCTCAGATCTTCTAAGCAGCAATCAGCTCATCTTGGCTACTACCAGCTCCATATAAATGTTCCCTGCAGCTAGGAGCACACAGGCTTTGGGCACTTGGGATCTATCAGAAATGTGTTAGGATTCATAGGATTTGTAGGTGGGGCTATGTGTGTGTGCACATGAGCGCCTATATTCTGAAAAGACCAACAGTGCCCTTTCAAGTGTTTGCAGTCGTGCACCTCTGCCAATTTGCTTGTGGTGAGCCTTGAATAGGCAAACATTCTGGGTTTTATCTTCAGTCATACATTCTCAGATTAATCTCTTTTTTCCAGTGAGCCAGCTAATCTGAACTGGCTTGTCTTTATGTAATATAAAAGCAGTGTTGAAGGGGACTCTAGTTTCAAAATAAATTTCTGATCAGCTATCACTGACATTGGAGATGGAGCATAATCTCACAATTGGCCAAACAACCATTTGCCTTCATTCAGAATGTGGTTTCATTTGGCTCAAGTTTCCATCAATGGAAGAAGCATCAACTCAGTATTTTGTCTCTTGAAACCATCCAACCAGATGACCAAAGATGTTTTCTCTATGAACCTCTCTTCTGCTAGGGGTTCTGCATATGCTTGGAAACCCATGACTCTTCAAGAAATTAACATGTAGCTAGCTAAATTAAGATTGACTTATCTCATTTTAAGTCTATGTGTGGGGTCTTTGACTTCTCTTTCTTTCCCTCCCCCACCTTTCACTTTGCCAAATAAAATTCTGTATAGTTTGACATTTGGCTTCATTGGTTTTAAAAGGCAATTCTGTGGAATTTCTCATAAAAATCTTCCCCACAAGCTAAACAATATGGTTAAGTTACCCCTTTGTGTTTTAAGGATTGTTCACAAAATTTGATGTCCTCTGGGCTTTGGGAAAGTAAATCCAAAGCTTCCTGTTTAATATTTCTACATCTCAGCTTAAGGGTAGAGATTTTTGATGTTTGGACTTAGAAATCCCTCCAAAAAGTCAGACAGCCTAGAGTTTTCTTCAGGCTAGTATCCTATTGTGACAGCCTATCAAGTTTATTTTTTAAAGTGGAACACAATCCTTACATAATTGTAGGGAAAGTCCCCCCATAACCATGTGTGTTGTAAGTTTGACTCAATCCAACATTCCTATCAGTGCTATCAGCACTTAAAAATATGTTAAGCAAAGGGATGTGCTTACATGACAGATACAGATAAAGCAACATAAGTTACAAAGAAAACATGTAAAATGTTGTTCTTATCTTAAATTCTAAATCTTTAAGACTTACTCCTATGTCAAGAACTCTCAAGTTGTTCTTGAATAACCCTTCTCAAAAAGCTATGCACTTCCTTTGTTCTATTCCAATGATTATGGACATTTTCAAAATGTCATCTCTGTCTTCTTTGTAAGATTTAAGATTTCTGCTCTCTCCATCAATACCTCAACAAAAATTTGTAGTTTACTCAACAGACGTTTCCACATAAGCTGAGCCAGAGACACAAGTTCATCAACTGATAGAAACCACCTTTGGAGAGGCATCAGAGGATTTTAACAGGATTTCTGAAGGAAATCCCTTTGATGTGGCATAGCCATACTGCTTAAAAGAGAAAATGTAGTTCAAATACACAGAAATATTGGTACTTCCCCTTCAAACAATAACAGCTTTCAAACAACAAGTACAGCTTCACAGAAGTGCTATATTGTTCATGACCTGCTTCTGGAAGCAGGCACAACTATCTCTTTTTTCTACAGCAGCTATCTCTTTTTTCTACAGCTCTAGTTGCCTGCATGACAATAATCCAGCAGCAGTCCTGTCTGCCTACTCATCATGTTGCAATCCCAGGAATTTTCTCCTCGTTAGTCATTTATGTTACTGTTGTGGAAGTGGAGGAGAGGGAACAGGGCTAAATTTCACAAATACTGATTTAATATTTGAATTTGCTAAAGAAAAATAATTTTGGAATATCAATTAATTAATTAATTGATTGATTAATTACATTTATATACCGCCCCATAGCCAAAGCTCTCTGGGAGGTTTACAGGAATGGAATATTCCTAATTTATAAGCATGTTATAGGACAGATAAAACTAAAGCAGATTCTTTCTGTTTTGGAATTTCAGCAGGGGAATTTCATTCCCTTAGCAGAGGGTTGGGGAGCCTGGTGCCCTCCAGATATTGTTAAACTACAACTCCCATTGCCCTTGACCACTGACTATACTGGCTGAGAATGATGGGAACTGGATCCAACAACATTGTAGCACGTATATAGCCACATAGAGACAGAACTTTTGTTCCACAGGTGATGAAGCTAAAGCTCGTTATAACTCTATGCACAAGCATATTTTAACAAGTCAGAATACTGACTTCTGATCTTATACTAACACTCTCCATTAAACAAAACCATTTTATTATGCTTAAGGAACTGCTGAGTCAATCCTACACTCCTAAATCTATGAAGTTTAAATGTATCTTAGAGCACATTTTAAAAGTCTAACTTGGAAATTAGGCAGTCCCAGAACTTCCAAACTTTGCAATCCAGATATATGCAGGATGCTTCAGCCACTGTTGATCTCCATCAATCCACATGGCAGACCATGATCAATGTGGGGTTATTTATGAACTGGGCAACTGACATTGCTAGCTTACCACACTGAGCGTAAAAATGGTCCAAAGGAGAAGTGAGGGGGGTGGGGACAGATTTCCATCCCTCAGCTTATGGCAGTATACATTTATGTTGGTGTTGAGTAGGAAGGAAAAAAAATTGGAAACATTTCTGTGTAAGACTAAAGATCCATATCTCTGTGTTTGATACTACTGTACTTAATGACAACTACCCTCAGCACAGCTTTTTCTCATTAATTCATATTAGATAAAAACCACACATACAACCCAGCTGTATGGAGTCCTTTACGGCAATCAGTTTACTGCAGGGATCCCACTCAGTTCAATGGTACCCTTTAACTTCTTAAAAATGTAGCCTGGAAACCCTTAAGACTGCTTAGCAGAATAATGTCAGCAGGTCACCAAAGTGAAGCATCATCCATCTCCATAATTCACCCTACCTCAAACCATCAGGAACTGTCAAGCCCAATAACCCCCATCCTTTACAGACCAAAGACCCACCGCTAGCCCAAACATGCGTTTGGGGACCCACTTTTTAAGTTCACACTGTATACAGAGGTAGTATCGCTGCTGTGATACACCTTAGGTCAGGCTATGACCCTCCAGAAGGCCAATGGTCTTGTGCCCTGCATGATGGGTGCAAAA
Organism: Rhineura floridana; assembly: GCF_030035675.1. Taxonomy (NCBI): domain Eukaryota; kingdom Metazoa; phylum Chordata; class Lepidosauria; order Squamata; family Rhineuridae; genus Rhineura; species Rhineura floridana. Next base: position 49,998,273 of record NC_084485.1, read on the forward strand.
AGAGAAACGCAGCCACTGTAAACAACTCTTGAGGGAAAAGAAGAACGATCTGAAAAGGAAGTCTGATATCTCCAAGACTGAAGAAAAGAAGAGAAATCCTGAAGTGAACGGAGCACTGAAGTGAACGGTGGCAACATTAGCAGGGTGCGAGTTTTCCCGCCCCCCGATTTTTTCAAGAAGCACGAATTCTCTTCTAGACCCAAAAAGGGACTAAACCACCCAGAATTGAGACACGAGGCACGGTTCCGTCCTGCCTGCCTCTCTACCCATCGCGCCTGGCTGGAGAGACTCCGGAGGCCGAAGCCCGCATTGGATGAGAAGAGAGACGCAGGAATCCAGGCAGCACACTCACCCTCGGTCACCTCCAACACCTTCACCTGTTCCTCAGCAGCGGCGCGCACCCCCTGCACCGGGCACAGGATCCCGTTCAGGGTCTCCACCAGCGCCTCCTTCAGCCCCTGAGCCACGGGCCCAGGCCCCCCGCCTACCGCCGCCGCCATCCTCCTGTGCCCTCCAGGCAGCGCCGCGCTGAGCAGGAGGAAAGATACGGAAGAACCTCCGTGGAAGAACGCGCGTGCGAGGAAAGGGAAGGCGGCACCAGGCGGGCTGAGGGCCGCGGCAGCCGCCACCGCGCGCCAAATACGCACGCAATGACGTGAAGTGACACAGAGAGCGGCGTCTGCGAGAATCCAGCGAGAAGCGGTTCCCGAAGAGCGCCCCCTGCGGCCCAGATAGGAACCTGCGGGTGAACATTACGGGAAAGTAAGCCGCCTTTGCTAGTTCTTTCACAAAAGCAGAGGAAGTTTGTCCTCTTTCTACGGGCTCTATGGCGACAAATAGCAGATGCCAGGTCTGGTATTGCAGTTCGCCAGTCTTGCAGAAGCAGGTCATTTGTCCACCCGAAGTCCGATGCTGCGCATGTTCACTCAGAAGTAATTGCCAAGGATTGCAACGGGAGTTATTCCTAAGTAATGTGTATGCATAGGATGGCAGCCCGAGCCATAACCTCTCTAATCTGTTTGAATTTTATTGTCTACACTTTATACAGTTTTGTTGTATTGATGCAAGTCGCCTTGAGCCCCTGAGGTGTTAGCAATGAATAAATAAAGGAGTTTAGGACGCCCCCAGAGAGCGGCAGATTGGGGGGGAGTGGAGAGGAGAGCGGCAAACAGGACCTGGGTTACCTGGACGAGTTCGAGCATATCGGGGCTAATGCTGGCTGTTCTAGCATCCTTTAAAAAACAGTCGGGAGACGATTGGCTGACCATGTACATAGTTACAGATGCTGATTTTACATTATTTTTACTTTAAAAACAACCATTTTCTGTAACAAAGTGGTGCATATTCTGTAGGGTTTACCATCAGGGCAGCAGACGAAAATCCCATTTTATTTCTGTAGTAGTGATGGTGCTATGATTTAAGTGAGTTTAAAATGAGAAACTGCAGGTGCCCAGAGTTTTGCTTTGTTTTGAATCAAGAGTTGACAAACGGTTTTGCTGTTGGTTTGCTCTAACCTATCAGGAATAGGGGTCGTTAAGCATAGACTGGTAGTTGGGGGGGGGGTTTGAAGAGAAATATTAACTGTGTGCTTCACAGCAGAAGTAACATATATGTCTCTATCTTAATGGAGGTGGGAAGGCACAAGATCCTTCATCCAGAGTCTTAAAATTACTGAGCTGACCACTAGCTATAACCACATAAGGGCCAGGAGCCACCTGTTGTGCAGGCCTCCATTAATGAGAAGCGCTACTGACAAGAACATCATCACTTGGTCTTTAATGGGCAGGTTGGGGGCGAAGTGAGTTAGCAAGTTCAGAAAACCATGAGTGTGTTTATTCAAGAGAGTAAACGTGTTAGGTTGCCAACTTTTGACATAAAAAATACTGATACCTGGGCAGAGGCTTGGATCCAGCCATTTTTAACTGCCCTGCTATGAGTGGAGCTCGATATTTATTAAATTTGTTAGTTGCTTTGCTACACACATTTGCACACTCAATGTGACTTAATGAAAAAAAGTAAAATATTAAAAATACAAAGTTTTTTTAAAAAAACTGTACATTAGGCAGTGGAGCAACCCTTCTTAGGAATGCTACACAACAGAAGCCCTCCAAAAGCCTTTCAAAGTTAAGAACCAAATACCTGGGACAAGTGTTTTTGCCGGACGCCTAAAAATGGATAATGATGGTACCAGATGTACCTCCCTAGGAAAAACATTCCAATGGGGCCACCACTGAGAAGGCCTGTTCTCATGTTGCCAGCTGTCCACATGTTGCCAGCTGTCCACATGTTGCCAACTCTCCTTTGGAGGGGGCACACAAAGAAGGGTCTCTGATGTCAAGTGCATGGTCCAGGTTGGTGCCCATTATTGTTGGGTAGATCTGGGGTCAGAGCCCAGTCATTAATTACCTGCCCTTCACCCAAAGGTCCCAGAGCAGGTTACAACAGGTTAAAATATATTAAAAACAGTTAAAAACTACCTAAAATCACGACTTCTGGCTGAGATGGCACCCTGAGCAGTCGTGACTTTGTTTGCTCCTGGGCCCATCTTACTTTCATCTGAAAATATCCTGCACTGGAAGTTCTTTTTTTTCCTTTGCCCTCCTTAGCTCTCTTTATGGAGTTTATTTTGCTAGGTTTGGATGAGTTTGGTACAGAGGGAGGCAACTTATCTGTACATGTGACCTTATGCCTGGCAAGGAGAACAAGAAGATGGTAGGGCAACTGAGGCCTTTGCCTAATCTGCCTGCTCCTTCTTCTGAGAGCTCGGAAGAGATGACAATTTTGCTAAAGGCAATCATTTTTTATGTAACTGCAGCGAAAATCTCCACCTTTGCTTTGCAAGCCTTGGTTGATCAAATTCAGCAGCAAATGGACTCTAGAGTCTCACATTTCAGATGTAGGGAATTGTGAGGAAGAGACTGCATCCATTCAGAAATCCCTACAAACTGTGAATTTCACTGAAAGCTATGTGACCTGAAGAGGAAATCTCTGCTGATGACATATTCTGTGGGGAGGGAGTTCCACAGCCTAGGGGCTGTCAAAGAGAATGTCCTCTTCCGGGCCGCCACACACACACCCCAACCTTTTGAGGGTGGCGGAACTACCAAAAGGGTAGTTCCTCTGCTGATCTCAGCACCCAAGAGGATCTGTAGAGACGGAGGTGGTCTTTCAGATATTTGGAGCCTAAAGGTGCAATCCAATACACATTTACCTGGGAGTAAGCCCCACTGAACCCAATGGAACTTACTTTTGAGACATGTATTGGACTGCAGCCTAGGTTGTTTAGTGTCCTCCCATGGGAATCAGACTCAGTCACTGGTGTGCTTTTCTCAGTTATGCTTAATGTAAAATTTAACACTAGAGCGGTTCCTAGATCAGTGTACAGGTAACATGAGTCTTTGCAATATTACAAGATATTACTAAGCATGGCTAATCAAGCAAAAACGTTGCAGCAACCTGGCATGCCCCCTGGGACCACATAAATACAGGCAGGCCCCACTTATATGGCAGGTTCCATTCCGGACTGCCGCTGTAAAGCAGAAATCGCTGTAAAGTGGAACCCATTGAGTATAATGGGGCGCGTCACGCAAAAATGCCGCAAAAGCACAAAACTGGCTTTAAAATGGGGAATTTACCACCGCCGCATTAGCGGAACAGCGGAAAGTGAAGCGCCAGTAGGCAGGGCCCTACTGTAAGGGCAAAGTGGGCTCACTACTTGTGCAGGAACTGTCTCAGATCGGGACTGGACAAGCAAGCAGGTACTCCGTCGCATGGGTGGGGGAGCGACCTCAGTCTCTTCTTGCCTGTGCAAACTCTGGTGTGTCACTGGCATCGGAGAAGGAGATACATCAGCCAGTTCTTCCCCAGTCTCCTCCTGTTCATCCCTCTCTTGATGTAGAGCCGGGGGTGGCTCAGGAGGAATGACAGATCCTGAAGGCGTGGTGGGAGGACAACAGTTCCCATAGTCCCAAACAATAGCCTCCCATAACTACTTTTTGGAAGCAGCTCTGGAAGTATGAGCAGAAAATTCATTTCCCTGCCCAGTTCAAGGTGCTCACATGAGTGTTTAAAGCCCTAAATATCATGGTCCCCACAGAGAATTCCTAGCAAAGTGAGCAGGAGGAGGAGGAGGACTAGGATCCAAGGGAGAGCCCTAGTGAGGCCCCTCAGTAGTCTTGTCAGCCAACAGCCCCACCTCTGAGCTGTCACTGGTTGCTGCTAAGGTAGGGCCAGGGGGTGAGCCTCCTCCCACCATGCCTCCGAGTCCTCTGGTTTAAGCTATAGTTGACCAGTCAACAGGGGAATGCAATGCTGCTCATTCTCTTTGATCTCTCAGTGGCTTTTGATGCTATTGACCATGGTATCCTTCTGGAGTGTCTCAGGGAGGTGGAGGTTGGCACTGTGCTTTGGTTTCCGCTTTGGTCAAGCTGGAATGGGCCACCAGAGAGGATTCTGGGAACCCATGATTACCTAGGACTCCCCACGGGGGTAGATCAGCAGCTAGGTGTCAAGCAGGCAATTTGCAACTTTGGCAGGGGGATGTAACTGATCCCTAGCTATTATTCCTTATCATCTTCCTGGGATTAGAAGTCAGGAAGAAAGGGTGTGTAGATCAGAACTCCTGAGTGAGGCCGGATAAGTCCCTTATCTTCAAAGGCTTCAAAGGAGTAGACCCTGCAGAGGTGGGAGATGACTGTTTGCTTTCCCCCCTCTTTGGTGACTGTTAAACTCCATAAAAAAGGAAGGATAAATTTCCAGAGAGAGTTCCCTCTTTCCATCTACCTGGACTCACTGACATACGACAGAGAAAGCCGTTTGGGAACCCGGCTGTTCTACTGGAGGAATAGGGTCTACTCTATTGTAAGTATAGGATCTTAGCTTGGAAAGACTTTTGTTGTATTCTTTTGTCTGAATTGAACCTCTCCCCTTTTGTCATGCCAATGTGCATCGTGTAACCCATATGTGGGGGATTATCTTTAAGGAAACAAACCGCTGCTCTCTTTTGTAAATACCAACTCATTTACGTTTAAATAAATTCTCTTTTATAAGTGTTGTGTGTTGGCTTGGAACTGAGGATTCTAAATCTAGTCCTTTGACTGCTGAATGCTACTGTTACTGTTAGTTAACGAGGGTTATGTTGTTTCACGCTCGATTGCTGCCAGCCTCGTCTGCCACGCTTGGCTGCACAGTCTCGCTGTAAGTGCATTGTAGCTCCACAGGAATAACATGCTTTCTGCCCATTCACTGTGTCTTTGAAGTTCTGCTTCTTGCTTCTTTCTTGCTCCGTCTTTGCTGATTCTTCTCTTCTCTGCCATTCCTGAAGAAGTTTAGACGTAATATATTCCTCATTAAGACCGGCTTCAGGCATCGCTTCGATCGACGTCACAAGGGAATCCCAGGATTTATCAAGAGACGACAATATGATAAACACCCTTTGAAGCCTAGAATGTGCCATGTTTCTCTCCTCTAATTCCGCGAACAGCCATCTGAATTCCATTAGATGCTCAGACATGGAACAGCCTTCTTCCAGTCTCATCTGATATAACTTCCGGGCCAGAAATATTTTAGATCCCGCTGTCTGTCTCACATGGATCCCATTTAATACAGACCACATTCGCTTAGCAGTCGGCTCATGCTGCACATATAGCAATTGAGAGTCTGACAACGACAGTATTATAAACGCTCTTGCCTTATCATCTTTGCATAGCCATTCATTCTGCGGAGCCACCGGTGGGGCTGCATCAATCACCTCCCAGAGGTCCTCTTTAGTCAAGAATGCTTTCATCCGTAGTTTCCAGCTACTGTAATTCTTCTCTGTAAGCCGCTCCAGAGGTAACCCTGCTGACATTGCCACAGCCATACTCAGCAGCACGCTTCTGCTCACCTCTCCAACACTCGGCCACAGTCTTTACACGTCTTCTCGAACCTGCAACCTCTGCGTTACGCTGGGTAGCCTGGGCCCATAACCCCTGTTGTTCTGTGTGATGCAGCAAACCCAGTTGGCACAAGAGATTGCTAAGAGTATCCCAGTTAAAGGATTTCAGGTCCGGTAGAGATTCAGACGCGTTGAAAGGTTTAAGAGTCTTTATTCCAAAAGACATTCAGTTACAAGAATCACAAGCTCCAATACAACCCCCACACTTTGCTTTCGGTTTGCCCAGCGCTTATATCTCATTCCGTGCCCTCGCTCAGCAACATCTGCAGTTTGGCCTTGGCACGAACACATTGCTGGCTTAACCCCACAATTGCCTGTTTTACTGTCCTTGTGGAAATACATTGCTTCTGAGCACACAACAGGTTAATCCCTTGGAATTCACATTGGGCTCTGAGATCCCTTCCCTCAGAGAAAGGAACCAAGCCAGAAGGGTGGTGGCAGTTACTACTGAAGTAATTACTCCCGAAAGAGGGAGAGTTTGCCTGGGAAGCAGCAGCCCAGAGGGGTGGGACTCTTCTCAGAAGCAAAGAGCCCCCCTTGGAGAACTACGGACAAGGGACCCCAGGGGGACAAGTCTTTGACACCGCTCATACTGCTAATAATGTTGCATCTGTCAGAATTGCTTAATATGTTTTTTAATAATGTGTTTAACCCTTTTTTAAAGTTGTTTTTTAAAAATGTTTTTAACGCTGTTATGTTTTAATGTATTTTAAGATCTGTTTTTATGATATTTTAAAGTGTTTTTAGCGCTTTGTTTGTTGCCCTGGGCTCCTGCTGGGAGGAAGGCCAGGATACAAATTAAATAATAAATAAATAAATAAGTCTTTCGTAAGAGAAGCTGGCAGTACTGGCTTTTTAAAAAAGGTAATATTGTGAATTGAAATGAGATGTTAATTGGTCTGAAGAAAGAATACATGTCTGAAAATCCAAATAAAGATTGAACAGCCTAAAAAAAATGGCAACTACTACCCTGAGACCATAACCATTGTTTTCAAAGTACACCTAGGGTGAGTTATGTCAACTCAAAAGCCTAAAACAGTTGGTATCCTTGCATTCACTGAAAAGCTTTTGATCCAGCAGATGCCTCTGCTAACGGATGATGAGGGGAGGTTGGAGAACCTTTCAGTTTGAAAGGTGGTGTAAGAGGCCACAGCGGAGAAGAACAGATTGGCAAAAATCACTTTCTGTCATCATCTGTTAACTGCAGTGTCCACTGGATCAGAAGCTCCTCTGTGAACAGGAACCAACTGAATTTCACACAAGGTATGTAGAATTAGAACAAGCACATCTAGAACAGTATTTATCTGTTTCTTGATTTAATCTTTTTCTACACAATCCTAGAGTAGGTTTCTTCATAGAGGAGCCAAGTACTTTTTATTAGGCCTCCTCCCCACACACCAAAAATCCCCAAGTGTTGATCAAGTTGCTCTTTGTTCATAAAAACACTTTAAAATTACACTAGGATTATTTGGGTATTATCTTCAGAGAAAGTGTTTCCTTAAGGCAGCTTTCCCCACTCAGGGGCTGTGCTGACATTATTAGACTTCATCTCTCATCAATCCCAGCCAGCATGGCCAATGAGTCAAGCATTCTGAGAACTGTAGTCCAACATCATATAGAGAGCACCAGTTTGGGGAAGGCTACTTTAACATGTTTTATTCTCAAATAAGTGGAGATTTAAAAGTGTTGTTGTTCAGTGTAGTCAGCCCATTGCAGTTGGGATAATATTTTATAAGGATAGTTTCCATTATTATTCTGGAGCCACTACAAGGGCTGTAGGTTGATGCAAGTAACGTGTATAACTCAGTAGTTTCTATGGCTTATTCACTAGTTGTCTAGTTTAGTGGAACTCTTTATGAACTAAACTCCAGAGAAAATGGAAATTTCATTTACCATGAATTTCTATTTGTATATAGGGATGGAGGACATTCCTGGTTAGGGATGACTCCTCCTACTGGCCAGGACAGCTTCTTGGTCTACTCTCCACGGGGAGGAGTTGTCCCCCTCTCCAGACCAAACAGAGCCGAAACATCTAGAACCCCATATCATCAACCGTGCAGACTTCCTCAGAGTGGAAGCCTGTACAAGGTAATAGCTAGAGAAAAGTGACAGACCTAAATAGAACCAGACTACTGGGGGAAAGATCACACAGGAAGGAAGACACACAATACTAAACAACGTGTAGAAAATGTAAGGTGCTGGCAGAAGCCCTAACTCCCCTGCCCATCGCTCCAGAAGGTTGCAGCAGAGGAATAAGAGGTGGGTGGAATGTCCTCCAGCCCTATCTACAAATAGAAATTCACGGTAAGTAATATTTCCATTTTTGCTAGATAGAGCTGGAGGACATTCCTTGCTAGGGATATGACAGAGCAGTATACTAGTACACAGGGTGGGATTCCTTTGGCTAGGGAGACAATACCTTTTGGAGCACCTTCCTACCAAATGCAGTGTCCGCTGATGAAAATGAGTCTATTTTGTAGTGCCTGATGGAGGTGTGTGGAGAAGCCCATGTAGCCGCCCTACAGACATCCACTATCGGGAAACCCCCCTTAAACACTGCTGAGGCCGCTGCCCCCCAAATTGAGTGTGCTGTGGTACCCAGTGGAGGTTCCTTACCCAGCACCTCATATGCATATGTCTTAGCCAGTGCGAGATAGAGGAGGTGGGCACCTTACACCCCTTCAATTTCCCAGAGAAAGACACGAAGAGGACCTCTGACCTCCTGAACTCTAATGTATAGTCTAGGTTGAATCGAAGTGCCCTACTCACATCTAGTGAATGCCATCTACGTTCCTGAGCACAGGAAGGAGTGCGACAAAAAGAAGGTAGAACCACTTCCTGGGACCGATGGAAAACTGAGTTGACTTAAGGAAGAACAACTGGGTCTGGTCGGAGGACCACCTTGTCCTGATGGAACACGCATATTTGAGGATCCAAAGATAATGCCCCCAACTCGGAAACCCTGCGTCCCGAAGTAATGGATACCAGAAAAACAGTTTTGAAGGTCAACAGGTTCAGGGGGTAGGTAGCCATTGGTTCGAATGGTGGACCTGTTAACGCCATCAATACCCAGTTAAGGTTCCAGTTTGGAAACCTGTGGATCGTCTGTGGAGAAACAAGTGTCACCGCTTTAAAAAAACACTTGAGAAATGGATTAGAGGAGGACAGTAGACCTCCCCCCAGGCTGAATGAAATGCTACTAAGCGCTGCTGCTTGTCTCTTGATGGTAGCTGCACTCAGACCCTTATCTAGACCTGACTGGAAAAACCCTAGGGGACCCTTGACATCTTGAGACAAAGGTTCAACCATGTTCACAGAGCACCAGGACAAGAAAACCTTCCACATAGATGAGTATACCCTGTTCGTGGACTGCCTACATGAGGCCAGCAGTGTGTCTAGCACTTTCCCCTTAAATCCCATGAGACTCAACCAGAACCGCTCAGCCTCCAAGCTGTTAGCCGGAACAGCTCTGGTCGAGGGTGGCAGAGTGGACCTTGAATCAGAAGATCTGTTTGAATTGGCAACTGCCATGGTGTCTCGACTGACATGTTCAGTAGGTCCAGAAACCAAGGACGTCATGGCCAATACGGTGCCACAAGAATCATTTCCGCCCTCAGTGTCCAAACCCACTGGACTGTGCGTTGTATCAACCCGAATGGGGGGAAAGCATACAGAAGACCCTGAGGCCACTTCATCACGAGGGCGTTTGTACCCCAAACCTAGTGACATGCTGTTCTTGTGAAGAACCTGTCTAGCTGTGTGTTTCGGGGGTTGGCAAAGAGATCCACTACTGGTTCTCCCCACTGATACACCACCTGTTGAAAAACTGCTGGGTTCAGCTGCCATTCCGCCCCCTTGATTGCTGTCCTGCTGAGCCAGTCAGCTACAAAGTTGTTTGTGCCCGCCAGGTGTTCGGCCTTCAGGGAGGCAAGATGCCGCTCCACCCATTTGAACAGACTCTCCACCTCAATCATCAGGCCCTTCGATTGTGTGCCCCCTTGTTTGTTGACATAAGCTTTTGCAGATGAGTTGTCTGTGCATGTGAGATGTTTCCCCTTGATCTCTGATGCAAAGGCCGTCAGGCCCAGCCTGATGGCCTGCAACTCCACTAAATTTTACTGAGCTCTGTTTCCACTGCTGACCATGTACCCTGTGCTACATTGTGATCCAGGTGAGCCCCCCATCCATATAAACTCGCATCTGAGGTCATAATTATGCTTGGGGGATCTTCCAGGCTGACCTCTTGGATCAACCTCTGGGGCTCCAACCACCACCTGAGCTCTCACAGCCGGAGGAATGATGACCGAGCGTCTGCGTCGTAGTAGGATTGCATCCTGGTGGGGTAGAAGGAGCTGTTGTAGTGTTCTTGAGTGGAATTGAGCCCATGGGACTACGTCATATGCCGAGACCATGGACCGTAGGAGTCAAGCTAGACTTATCAGGTCCATTTCGGGGGATGAAATTACTTCCAGAAGTAACTGGTGTATTCTTGTCATCCTTTCTTCGGTGATCCTCATACGAAAAAGGTGCATGTTCAGTACCACCCCTAAGTGAGAGATTGTTTGGGATGGGGTCGGCATGCTCTTTCCCGAGTTTACCACAAAACCCAGCCCCTGAAGCCATGTTAATGTGAGATGGGTGTCTATCCGGGACTGGTCCATAGATGGTGCTCTCACCAGGATGTTGTCCAGACAGGGATGTACACATATCCCCATTGTTCTGAGATGAGCCACCATGGCTACCAGCACCTTGGTGAAGACCCTCGGTGCTGAGGAAAGGCCAAAGGGCAATGCCCGGTACTGGAAGTGTCTGTTGTCGTATGAGAACCGGAGAAAGCTCCTGTGCTGCCAGCAAATTGGGATATGCAGATACGCCTTGGAGAGGTCCACGGAGGTCAGGCAATCCCCCTGTCTTAGGGCTGCAGTTATGGACCGAAGGGTTTCCATTTTGAAATGTTTCCTGGCCACCCACCTGTTGATCCATTTTAGATCTAATATAGCCCTTGTATCACCATTCTTTTTGTCTACTAAGAAAAAAATAGAATAGACCCCTAATTTCCTCTCCGAGGGAACTACTGGCTCTATCGCCTGAATGCTCAGCAAGTGCTGAATAGCTTCCAGGTAGCATTGGTGTTTCTCTGGTTTTCGAGACCTTGGGTGGCCAGAAACCGGTTGTGTGTAACGTGAACAAACTCCCATGGACACCGTGTCCAGCACCCAGTTATCCAAAGTGATCTCTCCACCGGGGTGTGTGAACTCTAGCAGTCTTGCTCTTACCCCACGAGAGACCTCTGGACACCGCCAGTCAGGAGGAGGGACCCTTTTCAGCACTCTTCTGGGGCCTCCCTGAGGAGGACGCACCTCCCGATTTTGTGGAGACGTGTCCACCTCTATCTTGTCTACCCCAGCGAAACCTGTCAGAAGACTGGCCTCTAAATCTGGAGGGCTGTCTTGGGGAATGAAAAAACTGGTTCTGTCTGTTCTTCCGTTCCTCTTTTTTTAGCCATGGGGAGTGCTTTCTTTTTGTCTCTCGTTTCCACCAGGTGAGCCTCCAGGGGTTCACCAAATAACTTGGAATCTGAGAAGGGTAGTACAGTGAGGCAAATCTGTGACCCTGCATCCACTGCCCACTGCCTGAGCCAAATATTGCGTTGTGCCATGGTAGATACTGCCATAGACAGTGCCACAAATTGTAAAGTGTCCATGGATGCATCATCAGACAGAGCTGAAGCATACGCCATTTTCTTTAAACCATCCTTACGAATTTTGGGACATTGTCCCTTGGGCCCAACTTTTCTGCCCACATTAAGACTGCTCTGGAAAAAACTGAGGAACTGGCTGTGGCCCTAAAGCCAACTGCATCTGCTTCAAAACTCTTGCGAAGGGCCCCTTTGACCCGCTTGTCGCATTGGTCCTTAGGCCCCCCTCCCCTTCTGCTGGAATCACTGCTGAGGATGCGAGGGCGGCAATAGGTGGGTCCACTGTGGGAAAACGCAGCCATGCCATGACTTTTTCAGCAAAGACATAATGCTTCTTTGCCCACTTACCAGGCAGCTTTGATTTGCATGGTGACGACCATTCTGCATCCCACACGTCATCAAATGCTTGAGGAAAAGGAACAGTAGCCTGCTTCATGTCGATCACAGGGAAAGCCTTTTTAGCACCTGCCGAAGCTGACTGAGTGGGTGCTTTGCTTCCCGCCTCGGTCTCTGGCAACTGCAGCATTCTGCGCATCTTCAAGAGGAGGGGGCGAAGAGCCTAGGTTGCATCTGGATCACCTCTAGGTCCTCCCCTGACAGCTCCCCCTCTTCCCTGTCTGGCTCAGGCAGATCTTTGCAGTCAGACAGTGCCACCTGTTGGTCAGTGACTTGACTGGGCGACTGTGCCTGCCCCTGCCGTGCCTGAGCCATCGAGGGTGTGGGGCCTGCGTGGGTCTGGGCAGATGAGTGCCTCATGACCCCCCCAGTTCACTGCATCCAGGAAGATCCTTGTCCCCTATTGGCGCTGCCTTAGCTCGCCCACTGCGTGTTATGGCAGGGGGGGGAGGTGTGCCCCCCCGACTGGTGACTGGTTAGAAAGGGAAGAGGATCTTGAATGGCTGTGTCGCGATGGCAAACTGCCATGTCTGTCTTCCCTGCTAGAGTCGCTGGAGGGCGATATGCACCTCCACTTTCCCTTACGGGAGCACCTCCTCGAGTGTCTGTGCCTCTTACTAAGGGTGTGTTGGAGAGAACCACTGATTTCAGAAGCGATAAGCTCCTTAACTAGGGTTGCCAGGTTCAGGGCCTGAGTCTGGAAGCCGGGTCTGGCAACCAAGAGGTCTTCTGTATCTTTAAAAGTTGTGCAGGCGGAAGGCATAATTCCACCTTGTGGTTTTTCCCATTACCATGTTGCAAGAACACCTGCACTTGGCTGACTTTCTCTTCTCCTAAAGATACAAGATCAGTCTCAGGCCCTGAGCCTGGCAACCCTATCCTTAACCCAAATCATGAACTTGGGAAACAGAGAGGGGGGGGACTTCCATACCTTCATTTAGACAGTTCACCCCCTACCTGCTGTCCCCGCTCAGGGATGGAGAAAGCTTGGGCTGTGCACTCGTTGAATCTTGTTCCTGTGGCTCCTGTAGGTCCATTGCCTCCCCCACGTGGCAGAGTTCTCAGTGGGAAGGCAAGAAAGAGACAGGTGAAGCCATAAGATGGCGCCCTTGGCTGTCCTGCACTTAGAGAAAAGCGCGCGGGGGGGGGGAAACTGCTGCAATGGCAAGCTGCCTTAGCGGGCGCCGCTCAACCGCCTGCTGGGTAGTGCTCACTGAAGCGATGTGCCCCCTGGCTATGTACCACTTAGTGAGTGCCGTGCTCCTTATTCTTCCCAGGGAGGTGGGAGGAGCCTGAAGCCACGATCCCATTAGGTACGTGCATTGCATAAACGCGGCTCCACAGAGCAAGGAGACAGTCTCCCATCCAGGCAGCTGCCGCTGTTGCTGAGACGCTGCTGCTAGCCACGCTCTGCTCGTGTCCAAAACTCCAGTCCAACTCTGGAAAACCCACCTTGGTTTGACTAACCCTCCCAGACCCACGGAGTGAAGGTGGGGGAGGGGGAGAGAACAAACGAGAAGGATGAGAGTCGAGCTAGAAGTGGTAATGAGGTAAGGACAGGAGAGCTGTAATAAGAGTGATAGGTAAAAAGAAAAAACACTAAAAGACTGAAGAAAAGGAAGCTCTGAAAGTAGAGAAGAGAAAAACGCCAGACCTTCACTGACCGCAGGCAGGGCCGGTCTGGAGAGGGGGACGACTCCTCCCCCTGGAGAGGAGACCTAGAAGCTTGGAGACCCTGCCTGTCACGGCCAGAAGGAGGAGTCATCCCTAACCAGAAATGTCCTCCAGCTCTATCTAGCAAACAGGAGCATATGCCCATCACAAATTATTCCTAAAGTTAAAATAGGAAGGCTGGACTTTGCTATTGTAAACAGGAATTACAACTCCTATCCATTATTAATGTTTATTGTTCAGTCTCTCAAAGATGTTTTATACTTTTAAATGTACTGGTAATTTTTTTAAAGGGGAGAACAACTAGCCGGTGTTTCTAAATCCTGCTAGTAAGTTACATTTTAGGACAAAATTTATGTTCTAATTTAACATTAATCCTGAACTTGGCCAGACTTGTTATAAGCAGCAACTATATATGCACCTGCCATTCTCCACAGAGGCAAATACATTAAAGTTGCTAATAAGACTGTGTCCTCTCTACTACTGGTTAAGAGTTCCAAGCTTGTCACCCATGAATCAGGGGACAACATCATCTGGCTGTGACGCTTGCTGTCATAAAACATAATGAAGAAAGAAGTGGACAAATATGAGGCAGTAATAGAGAAAAGGACATTAATCCAATACACAGAAAGAATAAACAGATGAACTTGAGTCCTGCAGTGTTATAAAAAGGTTAATATAACTTAGTAACATTGAAATCAGTTCTATAAATTGATCTGCCTTCCAAAAAATATCATTACTGGAAAACCCGTTTTGGATGCCTAGATACTAGAGAGTTTACATTGCTGTAAAAATATATCTACATTTAATAAATTGAGGCAAAAGTACATTTCACATTACACTATTCATTCAGTTAATTCTAGTTAATCATGCTTCTTTTTCTCTACCCTGTTGCACCAGTAAGAAATGAAGCACTACTATGAATCTACATATTAGATGCTACTTTGCATATTAATTGAGCACCGTGTATTAATTTCTTAGGCCTCGTTCAGATTTATTTAAGACAATTATATACCACTCAATCATGTTTCTAAGCAGTGTACTAAAAATGAGCCATACATAAAATAATAAAATCATCCTAAACTCAAACGGAACCTTAAAATTTCTACTGGAACAAGAAAGTCTTAATCATGCATCTGAAGTTAAAAAGGGAGGGTGCCTATCTAATCTCAGCTGGGAGAGTTCCACAAGCTTAGGACCGCTACACTGAATGCACGCTTACACACAACCAAAACCATTCTATTTAGTCTTGGTCACTAGTGACACTAACTTGGGTTAAAATATAACTGGGCATCCTCCTAAATTTAGTTTGGGAACACTGATAACTGGGTTCTTAAAGTAATGTCAAAACCAGAGGGAAGGGCAAATAGAAGAGGGTACACATGCAATACCACAGCCAATTCCCAATTCCTATATGGAATTTTAATTTTGTCCGAAAAAGGGCTCAGACGTACATTTTATCTTAACCCTCAATGCACAGTGTTCGGCCTTGCTTTTTTGAAATGCCATATTAGCTTCCTCAGCTTTGCTCTAATAGCAGAGGAAATACCTTGAGGCAAGACCAGACACAAGATGGATCAGATTTAACAGACTGAGGGCAGATCATAGGATTATTTTTTAACTGTTCTTAAAATGCTTTTAAAAAAAATTATTTTGTCAATGTGTTTGCTGCCCTGGGCTCCTTTGGGAGAAAGGGTGGGATATAAATTCAATAAATAACTTAAATAAATAAACATATACTTCTGTGGTGTAGTGAGTGTTGGACTACAACCTGGGAGACCAGGGTTCGAATCCCCACACAGCCATGAAGCTCACTGGGTGACCTTGGGCCAGTCATTGCCTCTCAGCCTCAGAGGAAGGCAATGGTAAACCCCTCTGAATACCGCTCACCACGAAAACCCTATTCATAGGGTCGCCATAAGTCAGGGCTTGAAGGCAGTACATTTACATTTACATTTCTTCCGCAACAGCAGAAATTCTTCTACCGCTCTTATCTATGCAGTCATGCTTTCAAAACTCAGAATATGGCTTCAAACCCTGATTCACAGTAAATTTAGGTCAATGGTACTTGTGTGTAAAGTATGTGTATACAAAATCACTAATAATGTTTAAGGCCAGCACAGGGAAGAAAGGGGAAAGTTGCACCAAAGATGAGAGACAAAGGATAAGGGTACACCCTATCCAATGGCCCACTTCCCTATGATTTAGAGGTGGCTAGAGCACCCTTTAGTCCCAAACACGAGGGCTGGAAAATATTAGAATGTATGGAGCAGAAGAGATATAAAAAATCCATTAAAAAAAAGTAACCTCTAAACATCTTTTTATTTTTGCCCAACAGTTCAGATAAGGCTCTGAAAATGCTAGGCCTTGTTGCAAGTTGTCTTAGGTTTCATTTTTTAATAGGGATTCTATTTGGTTATTGATTTGTCAGCTCTATCACATCCAGATTACTTACAAAAGGGAATGAAATTAATTAGCTGATCTTTCTACCGCTAAATGTGAGTTTTGCTAAAATCAGAAAGTGAAAAATGCGGATTTTTAGAGGTAATTCCCTTTCATTAATGCGCTGAACAAACTAACACACCTGAACATACTATAGAGCCTCCACGTTAGATTGGTATCACGGATAGTTAATTAAAATCCCATGAGTTTTATCCAACACAGCAGTATACAAATGTTGTATCAGCACAAGGATTTTTGCTTGCATAATCAAACATTCTCCCCCTCTCCTCCCCATGTGCCCTCTAAATCTGTTCTAGGGGTTCCCCAATCCTCTGGAACAAAGTTGGGAGTGCGTGGGGGAGGGAAGCCCCATTGGGCAAGCAGAAATCCCTATGCTGACAGGACCCATTAATTGGATATTGCCGTGTTTTATATATTAAAGTGACACAACTATTCTGTTTACATCTTAAAAGACTGAACAGACTTACAAAGGCTTGCATTTTTGTGAGCTTGAGTTTTCATGTGATCTCCTGTACGGTTAAGATGCAATCCCATCTAGGCAGTGTAAATAAATGTATGCTTCCATTTTACTTTACATGCGTTCCACTCATGTTCTATCTTGATCATCCCATCTTCATCATCTATATTCCTTTGTACTATAGGCTTTTGCTTAAATATTTAGTCATCCTAGCCACAACAGACAATAATTTGTGTGCTTAACTCCTTAACTATCTTTCCACATCTCAAACAATGCTCGCACCCAGTGGTGGCTGAAAACAATTTAGCTTTTCTTTCATCTTCTTCCACATAAGAACTGTTCAAGCAAGGCAGCTGCCTCACCTTACATCCAAACATGGCAACATAAGAAGGTGCCTTATACTGAATCAGACCATTAGTCCCTCTAGCTCAGGTACTGAATGACAGTGGCTCTCCAGGGTTTCAAACAGTGGTCTCTCCCAGGCCTACTTGGCAATGCTAGGGATGTAAAAAGGCATCAATTTCCATTCCACGGTAGTTTGCCATCAAAAACTATGTTATTCATCTTGCTGTCCGGTGTGGTATAATTTTCCATAATTACATAATTATATAATTAATTACATTATTATTACATTATTCCACACCATCCATTTCAATGCAAAGGAAGCACAACGCAAATGAGTGGGGAATCATGAGCTAGATATCATCTGCAGACTGAAAACAACAATAGCAAATACCAATCATATTTGATGGATTGATTTCCATTGCAGACATGGGGCAAGAAAGGAAGCATCTGCAATATCTATTCCAGTTTACGTCAGAATTCTCTGACATCCCAGGAGATGCTGAGAACTAGGCCTGGGACATTTTGCATGCAAAACGCGTGCTCTGGACTGAGCCAGGACTCTTCCATCTTGAAGTATTGTTTATGTCATCCGAGAGAGCTTTTTAAAATACATCTACAAAAGTTACTAAGTCATAACAATTTGTATTAGCCTACTTGTCCACACATTTGTGACCGCCCAAAAAAAGATTTGTGAAGTTTCCCTGCCTAGTTGCCACATGTGACCAGGAAGTGGTTTTTTACAGGGCAGATCTAGGCTCTCTGGAATTAAGGAGAGAAAGTAGTCTGAAAATGCAGTGGCATGGATGCTTTTAAATATATAATATATGAAAATATGAATAATAAAACTGATCAGGGTGGGAAGTGGCTGCAATTCAACATCTTTGAAGACACCAGCATTGAATTTTGTAACATAACCAAGGGTTTATTCCACAATATAAACTGCAACATTTGATACAAGCTACCAAAAAAGAAGAAAAAGCCAAAATACAGCTGTGGCCATTACTTTACACTGCTTTCCTGTCTCCTACATCACTAGTCCATCAGTGATACTAGAACCTAAACATTTGCTTTCTGTACATTAACCAATGCTAAAAGCACCAACACGCTGTTGAGAAATATAATTCCAGTCACTGAAACCAGACACAGAAGTTATTGCTCAGATAAATAAACCTAGTCTACAAAAATCAAAGGAGGGGGAAATCTAAAGTTTTCAAAAATGTTTAAAAGAGTAGAGAGAAATTTCTTCAAAAAGAGGAATTATGGGAGTGCAGTGTTTGCACCTAAACAGAGTTGATTAAATGTGCTGGTAAATCTCAAAGAGGTAATTTAATGCTATACATGAAAAGGTGCATGTTTTGATGCCTTCCAAATTGGCAAAAACCCTTGTATGAACAGTCAGCATTTCAAACTTCAATAACCACAAACAGCTTAAAGGATAAAAATACAAAAGTGTCAAATTGTTTTAAGTTCTGAAAAATGATCCCATGAGGATAGAAGTAGCACCATTTGCAACTTGGCTCTAAAACCAGCCCAGTGGCTTTATGGAGAAAAAAAAACTTCTGCTGTAGAGTCCTGAATGTTCATCAGGAACTTTACTTTCAATATGCAGAGTCCTTTCCAGTACAGCTCACACATATGTAGTCTTCTTTTTCTGCCATTTCTGGAGAAACACCCACACACACTTGATGGAACCACTGGTTGCAGCAGCCATCACACTGGACCCAGTCCACCTAGACACAAAAAGCAAAAAAAAAAGTCATCAGACAACAACTTGGCACATTACTTTTATATCTGTTTGCTGTAGCTACATGTCTAGCAGTCTACCTGTACTACATCCCATTCTGGGCACTACACTTTAAAACAATTTGGGTTAACTCGGAAGAGGGCAAAGACTAGTTCTAATGCACTTAAGACAACGGAAAGCAGAAGGATGAATAAATATCTTGACAGTAAGGGCAGTTTGATTATAGAGCCAGTTACCTAAGCAGGGTGGTTAGCTCTTTTTCACTGGGCGTCCTCAAGCAGAGGCTGGACAGCCATCTTTGGAGAATTCAGTGAGCAGAGGGTTGGACTAGATAGCCTGTAACACCCCCTCCATCTCTATGATTCTACCAAACCATGCAATTCTACATCCTCTACAGGTATCTCCTTCAACTTACCTCATCACCTTCAGGCTGCAGGCAATTGACAGCTGGACAGATAGCATCCTCATCTTCAGATTCTTCTTGTTCAGAGAAGGACATATCTGAAAGAAGCAACTGGCTTTCACCAGAGCGCTGTATGTCAAACAGCCTGCTTCTTTCCAGCTTGTTATTACTCAACTCCCTCAAATGAGTCAATTTCAGTTTTTTCTTGTTGGGAGTTATTTTTCTGACTCGTGTTCTCATCTCACTGCAGAATTCTCCTCTCTCAAAGCGTCTCTTCAGTTTTCTTTCCAAAGAGCAAATTCCATCTCTCTTCCCTCGACAACAATCAGTCTACAAGAAACATACATTAAGACTTATAAAGTACCACATAGCTAGTTTCTTATACTTCTGTCTGATAAGCAGTGACCATCCACATAATTAATGACAGGCACTTTTTAAGCATAATACTTCAACCTAGGACAATTATGAAAATAACATGAGCATTACACTGCTCATGCAACTTTGGAGTAATATGGTAAAAAAAATTAAGGTGTGGTGTAGTGGTTAAGGTGTTGGACTACAACCTGGGAGACCAGGGTTCGAATCCCCACATAGCCATGAAGCTCACTGGGTGACCTTGGGCCGGTCACTGCCTCTCAGCCTCAGAGGGAGGCAATGGTAAAACCACCTCTGAAAACCGCTTACCACGAAAACCCTATTCATAGGGTCGCCATAAGCAGGGATCGACTTGAAGGCAGTCCATTTCCATTTCCAAAGTACCCATGAATGAGATTTGTTGAAGAGCAAGTTTTACTATTTTTTCAAAAATGATAAAAGGGTGAAAGGAGTTTTTTTTAAAAAAGTGGGAAGGAAGGAATCTTGAGAACACCTAGGTTAGCTGTTAGGTGCCATAGTATGTGAGCTCTCCCTAACCACTGTTTGAGCCCATGTGATTCACAAAAGTCTGGGCATTAGAGCTGCTGGAGCTCTATCTTAATTTTGGCAATTTATTTATTTATTTGTTTGTTTGTTTGTTTGTTTGTTTGTTTGTTTTGTATCCCGCCCTTCCTCCCAGCAGAAATCTCATGTGATGCGATGTAATTCTAACCAACATTCTAACTGTACATTGTGTTATTGGTAGAAAGAGGTATGGAGAGACAACTGAGTTGGATTTCTAGTGTGCCTTCTACATCATCTCCTGGTGGCTGATGTTGGGGCAGGGGAAGAAGGAATAAAATTTATACTCAGGAGAATGCCTCTACAGGTGCACGTGTACTACTGATGAGAAGGGGAAAGCTGCATTTATATTAAAGCACCTAAATCAAAGTTTACAAAACAAGCAAAATAAAGCTAACTATGTCCAAGCATTCTCTCCTTTTCTGAGACTGACCCAAGTCCCAAATACTTGCCTTTTCACCTATTAATCCCACTGGTGACCTCTGTTCAGTCTTTGCAACAGGGCTTTGTTTTGTAAATAAGATCTCATACAGCTCTTGTATTTCAGGTAGTGAAACCTGTAGTAGCTGGGCTTCCATCATCAGTTCATTCAGCTCTGCATTTATGGCTACAGTGACAAACACAAGAATTTTTAATTCTCCAGTGGTGAAGGTACGTAGCTTTAAAAATTCTCTTTTCAACGCACATTAACACAAAGGAAATTATTTTACAAGCTCTCTACCTACACGATCCTACACAAAGGAGATCTCATAATTTTATGTTTAGGATTTCACACTGATCAACGCTAATATGTAGAGCATGCTTACCATGAAGGGGGATGCAATTTTGTCCTGTAGAAAAAGGAGAGTGTAAATGCATGGGTCTGTTATTCCAATCATGAGGCAAAGAGAAAGATGTAGCACCAATTGTCTGTGAAACCTAATTAAAGAGAAGCAATTAAACAACACCTTCTTCAATTAACATTTTGTGAACTTGAATGATCATAGTATTAAAATGTAATTTTATATTAACTATTGATTAAAATGACCTGCCTCCTATCTTAGTTTTAGAAAGTTCTTGCCTACCCTTCACCATAAAGTCCCAGTGTGGTTTACAACAATTTAAAATACAATATTAAAACAGTCTAAAACAAACCACAGGCCCAAGAATAGGATTCACTGTAACACATTTTTTTTAAAAAAATACCTGAATACAAATTTTAAAAGGGAACAGGGCACTGTACACATAAGCAAAACAGATTAGCAACAGCAAGCTTGATGGGAGAGCTAGGAAAGGACAGACTATCACCTTAAGTTCTATACCAGGTAATTTGATAGGAAGTATTATTAAAGCTAGAATTTTTAAGCATACAGAAGAACAAACCATTCTAAGAAACAGAATGGCTTTGCAAAAGGCAGTCCTGCCTCAAACCTGGGGGCGGGGGGGGGGGGGAGAGAGATTATGTGTCAATAAGCAAACAGATAAAGGTTATATATGTATGACTTCTAAAAATCTTTTAACAAAGTCTCTAAACAAAGGCTTCTGTGTAAACTCAGCAATCATGGAACAAGAATGGGTCCTCTTTTGGTAACTAATTAAGGAACAGGAAGCAGGAGGGAGGAATAGTTTCATCAACAGAGTGATGCACATAAGGAAGATCAGTACTGGGGCAAGTACTATGTAATTTATTCATAGCTGATCTTGATTTAGGGATGAGGTAGCCAAGTTTGCAGTTAATAACAAATTACTGAGAATCGTGAAAACCCAAAAAGAATGTGAGTAGCTCCAAAACGAGCTCACCAAACACAGTAAATGGCCAACAAAAAGTAGCAAACAGAAAGCCATTTAAGTGATGTAATATACAATATGGCAAAACATTCTAACCAAATATTCACTGATGGAGTCTAATCTGGCAGCAATTTGGGAAAACAATCTTGGGATGAAAGAAACAACTAACTGAAAATGTGGACTCTGTGTGCAGCAGTGAAAAAAGCAAATTCCATACTATGATTGCCTCAACTCAAAAAAAGTAACATAAAGCTGCAAAAATGATATAAAAGGAAAACCAATACTGTCAGGGCTGAATAATCTCCCCTAATGGGTTTAGGGCTTTCTAGTATAGAAAAACATGATTAAAGGGGACATGATAGATTTTTATAAAATACATGGTACGAGAGAGAGGAAGTACTTTTTTTACTCTCTCCTATAACATTAGAACTTGGAGTAACACAATTAAATTCCTTGGCAGCAGATTCTGACAGACAAAATAAGTACTACCTCACACAATGCACAATTACTTAATGGAATTCCCTATGAGATATGGTGATGACCACTAGCTTAGTTGGCTTTAAAAAGGATTAGACAACTAATGGAAGAGTGGTCTATCAATGGCTCTTAAGTGATGTTGTTGTTGTTATGTGCCTTCAAGTCGATTACGACTTATGGCGACCCTATGAATCAGCGACCTCCAAGAGCATCTGTCATGAACCACCTTGCTCAGATCTTGTAAGTTCAGGTCTGTGGCTTCCTTTATGGAATCAATCCATCTCTTGTGTTGGTAGCTAAAAGGATCCTCCACATTCAGAGGCAGCATGCCACCAAGTAACAGTTGCTGGGGAAGGGGGGGACAGTAGTGGTTATTGGCTTCTTGCAGGTTTCCCAAAGGCATCTGGTTAGCCACTGCAGTGATGGAGTCCTCATTTTAATTCTGATCCCACTGCATTCTGTCGAACAGGAATGCTATTCTGTTTTGTCTTTGGCTGTTTCCACTAACTTCCACTTTTCTCCTATCTGACTAAAGTGTATGTATATGTGAGAGAGAAATCACAAATGAGATCAGTGAAAGGAACAAGGTGGAAGGACATTTAACCTGTAAACCTAGGTGATTAAGGAGATTTGCTAGCCTTCTTTTAATCTCTCTGTAATATTAACCCATTAAATGCTGACAGACAGGTTTGTGATTTTGTTCCTAGCAGAGAGGCTAGGCTTGGCTCAGTCCAGTCTCTCCCCATTTGACGCTTGTATTATTCCAGTGGAGGGGAGAGTGGCAGATAGAGAGAGAAAACAAGAAAAGAGAGACAGAGAGAGAGAAAAACCTAAATAAATTATTACTGTGCTGTGAGTAAAACAGTAGCATTTTATTAAATTTTTTTAAAATCTAGGGTCAAGAGAAAGCTGCTGAAGTCCAGAGCAAATGTGGTGGTTCTGCAAAAGTGGAAAATATGCAAACTTGCAAAATCCAATTTTAAATCTGACTTCAGCAGAATTCTCACCCGTCTCTAGGCCACTGGAGAAATAGGATACTACACTAGACCTCTGATCTGATTCAGGTAGGTTTGTCTCATATTGTTATGCAAGATGTGCCTGTCCTTTACAAGCAAAAGGCTCTGTCACAAAGCGTTAGGCTTATTAAGATTGAGATGAAGGGGGGGGGGTCATTCTCCATGAACCCTACATAACTATTTCATTTGAGAAAGTCAATGGCTGGGTGAACATTTACAGCATTTCAAAGTGATAGCAGTAAATGACTGCCTTCTTTCCAGTTTGGCTTTGTGATATCACTTAGCCAAATCTAATTAGACTGAAGGGGATACCCTCCAAGTTAAAACACAAATTACTTTGGTCCCAGCCTAACTAAACTACAAGTAGCCTAAAGGTCCATAATGATGCAGGGAAAAATAGCAGATATAAGACTAACAGAGCCCTACTGTTAACATCTGAGCAGACCATGCAAGAAGGAATTTATTTTTTAAGATACATTTTAGGACAGGGACATAAAGTAGCTGAAATCCATGACAGGAGTGCATCAAGGAAGGGAAATCAGAAATCCTGGCCCTATATACTGATAAGCCCTTAGCTAATAAATGTGTGCAAACCAAGTCCTGGAAATTAATGAGTAATTCATTAATAATTTACCACAGTAGTGTTGGCTCAGAATTTAGATAAATGTGTAAACTGGAAGTTGCTCAACTCATCCTGGTGAGCTCATATAACTCATATCAGGAATAATCTGGAGTCTTACCTTACTAGTTTCTTGCAACTGGCCTGCCATGGTTTGCCATCTGCTGTACAGTATCCCTGAGCCCACTTTGTCTTGTATAAGTTTTATATTCCCTGAGGATAACATCTGCTGTGCTCTATGTTGCCAGTTCACGGTTCTCTCTATCATATACCGTAAAGCATCTCCCTCAGGCAGTCTCACACGAATACGCTGCAAGGAGGCCAGTAAAGGTAGAATCTTTTCTAAAGGTGGCTTTTCAGATTTATGGCAGTGAGGACAGAGCCACACCCAAGGTTCCTGCAAAGTGTTGGGCACTGAAACACAGCTGGTATGGAAGACCCCTCTGCATAGTTCACATTGTATCATTGGTGCTGCTGGCTCACTCTGGCAGAGGCAAACTATGATCTCTGCATCATGTTCATTAGAGAATATTTTTTTTTCATTTGCTGCTCTCAAAGATTGCAGTGCTTCCATCTCCTTCAAACGGGCATCACCAAGTGTGGCCATCTAGAAGAAAATGACATGAAACATCATTCAAATTCCTCAGAGTGAAGTTTTTTAACTGAAATACTCAACTGTAACTTTCTCCAAACCTTGCAACATAGCTTTAGATGCTAAAGAGTCAAACCAGATGCTTTTGTCTTCTTAAAACCCATTTTAAGGGTACATTGTCATCCTCTTCATCAAATGTTAAGGTATGCTCTCACATATAGAATGTGAGGCTTAACATTTATTAACAGAAACTTCATTCCAAACCAATGTGTACATCATTTTCTCAATCTTCAAGAAGTCTGATTTTTAAAATGTACTGAAACATGATCCTTTTATTTGGAACAGAACACAAACAGCAATACTAGACAAAAAATATTGCTATGCACCTCCATACTAAAGGGAACAGAAGAAAGTGAAGCAGCATAAAAGAACAAGCCAAGAGAAAAGGCTTAATTTTATGAACACCTATTTCCGAACCCATTCTTAAACGTATACATACCGCTGCAGCAGTTTCCTTACTCTCAGATAAAGCTCTTTCTAAATCACTTAAACTCTCTAATTTGGTGCTCTTCTTTTTTCCATTTGGAACAGGCTCTTTTAATTTCTTCATTTTTCTTTTAAATCCTAATGTTCCAATATCACATCTTGGACACAACACCTGGTGAAGAGTGAGAACAACCATTATTCATTCTGGAGTAAAATAGTATATCCTTGTTTTACATTCACAGTAGAGAGTAGCTGTGTTAGTCTGTTGCAGCAAAAACAATAAAGATGCATCTGATTCAATAGGTTCTCACATATTTAGCAAGATCTCACAAACATGCAGGCTCCTGGAGTGGAGCTCACAGCCATTTTACTCCTCCCCAGTTCTTTTTACTGCTGTGCCACACTGAGCTAAACCAAGACTTGGCTTAGTATTTCATCCAAACTGGGACTCAAGGTCACTAACTACAAACTATAGCCAAGAACAAACCGGGGGGGGGGGAAGAGCGGTATTTCATAACAGAGGTACCTCAACACTACTCAGCAGTGACTTCTTATGAGAAACAGCCTGGAAACAGAAGACTGCATGTCAGCCTTTTAAATCTGATAACCATCAGTTACCTGAATCTTGAGGGTTGCCAATTCTACATTTTCTTCTTTTATAATTTCATTTCCCATATCATAGTTACTTGGGAAACTGGTTATTGCACATAGGCATGTATAACATCATCCTGATGGACCTTTCTGGTACAGAAAAACCACTTTTTGGGAGAGAGATGGAGAAGCTGCAAAGATTGTATTTAGCAGGAGAGACATCCCTGACAAATATCTAGGTGGTTTTACAGAACAGCAGCATAACACAAAATCTAACAATAAAAGCCTTATCAATAAAACAACAGTAAAATATAAGTATCATTTACAGTGACCAAATATGCCAGGTGGGTGAAAAGATATGTTTTTAATTGCTAGTGGAAGCACCCAATAGTTGGCGCCCACCTGATTTCTAGGAGGAAATCATGCTACCATGCAGAAAGCCTTTCTCCACACCCAATGGTATAGGGCCTCTTCCACAGATCGTAGTGACAAAGGTGGACTATACGGACATAAGCTGTTTAGGGCCTTATAAACCAGTACTAAAACCTTAAAACGTGGCTCAGAAGCTGACAAGCAATGAGAGCAGCGCTTTCAGAACAGGTGTTAATATGCACACAGTATGAAGTTCCACTTAACAACCTAGCTGCTCCATTCTGCACCAGCTGCAGCTTCCAAACTAGCCTTAAGAGCAGCCCTTCATAAAGAGCATTACAGTTATCCAGTCTTGAGGCTAGCAATGTATGGATCACTATGGCCAGACTATTTCTGTACAGGGACAGTTGTAGCTGAGGTACTTGCCAAAGCCAGTATCAGTTGCTTCTCGCCACCAAGGTCACCTGAAGTTCCAACAATTATGGATCCAATTATGGGCTCTAACAACAATTATGGATGCAATTATGGGCTCCTACTGGGAGAAAAGACGGCACATAAATAAATAAATAAATCCAGGAGTGGATCCACTCCAGCCTACAAACAGCAATTCACGGTAAGTAAAATTTCCATGGGTGGGCTTCCTCTGCATGCTACGTGGGAACAACCCTTTGTAACACCCTCCTTCCAAATGCAGCATTGCAAGAAGATACCACATCCACCTAGCAATAGAAAAAGTGAAAACTTTATTGCCAGCTGAAGGCTGGGTTCTATCCAAGTAGAACCACGGGTCACGATGAACGTCCAAGATGTACCCACTTTCTTTCCTGCAAACAGGAAGGACTGGGACTGTCCTGCCCAAACTCAAAGAACTCAGACTCAGACATGGCTGTGGTTTTTTCTTTTAATGTAAGAGACAGTTTCAATTCAGTGCACTTCATGAATCTACCTATGGCTTACTCAGATCTCAGCATCTCTCTAGGTCTAACTAGGCACAACTTTATGGAACTAAGACGTTGACTCAGCAACTACTCCCCCCTCACTCAACTTAAGTAAGGCTGGGCAGGCACCCTGCTTGCGTGTGCCAACTGCCATTGTTGGGAGCATGCGCAGGCAAAGGTTCCGCCTCAACTGTGTCTGCTGATTCTCCCGCCACATTTGCCTCCTGGCATGAGGTGAAGGCAGAGCCTCTGTCACCATCCCACCTTCCCCCTCTGAGGGAGGAGGGCTGCCTGCTGGCGACGAGGGTGCAGGGAGAGGGGAAGCATCAGGCTGGGAAACAACCGGCTGATCAAGTTGACTCTCCACAGGGGTATCTGGAGCTGCTGGGGTTGAATTGTCAAAGTCCAGAGCTGAAGCACCTTCTGAGTCCAACTCCCTGCTCGGCCCTTCACCGGCTTGAACATCCTTCTCCTCCTCCACTTCATTGTCATCCATCCACCCCCCTCCAGCAGGGGTCACGACAGGGACAGAATGAAGGCAACACCATGCCCTGGTAATGGTGAAACAATGAGTTGACCTTTGGAATAAAGGAGGGATCAGACAGCAGCACAACCTTATCTGAACGAAAAACGTACAGCTGAGGATTAGCAGACAGGGCAGCCAGCTCTGAAATATGCCTGACCGAGGTGATAGCTACCAGAAACACCATCTTGAGAATCAGCAACTTAAAGAGAGCAAATCACCGTGGGTTCAAAATGCAGGTCCATCAAAGCATTAAGAACCCAGTTTAGGTCCCCATTAGGAAACCTATGAACCACCTGTGGCAACTTAAACCTCACACCCTTAAATGAATCGGTGTGTGAAGAAAGCACCGGATCCCCCCATGACTGGCCAAAACAGTGCAGAGCACTGCTGCTTGGCATTTGATGGTGGTGCAGCTCAAGCCCTTTTTCATCCCTATCTGGAGGAAACCAAGGAGGACTTTAATGTTCGGAGAGGTGGGGTCCATTCGTGCCGTGGTGCACCAAGACTGAAGCACATGTCACGTAGCCGAGTACACCCTGTTAGTGGATGCCCAGCAGGATAGCAGGGTGTCAAGAACGCCCCCAGAAAAACCCAGCTGCCTTAGCCAGGCCCTTTCAGCCTCCAGGCTAACAGCTGGAAGAGGTGTGGCCGTTGGTGAACCACTGGGTTCTGCTAAAGCAGGTACTCCCTCACTGGAATACTCAAAGGCTCCTGCACAGACAGGTTGAGTAGATCCGGAAACCACAGGTGCTGAGGCCAACAAGGTGTTATCAGAATCACCTCTGGCCAATTCAGGAAACTAAGAGATGAAAGCCACCACTGCACTGGCAAACAGATACCTTGCATCACCTTGCTTCCCAAGTAGACTCCCCATCCATACACACTGGCATCGGTCGTAAGTACCAAATGCTGAGGATTCTCCAGGCTCACACCATCAAGCAGATGCTGTGGGAACAGCCACTTTAGCTCCCTGTGCAGCCTGTCTGGAAGAATCATCTCAAATTTTGCCCATACTATGATTCTTTCCTGGTCAATACCCTCAGACCGGAGGGCAGGCAGAATGGAAGGGCCCCGATACTGGAAGTGGGTTTTGTCATATGAGAATCGCAAGTTATTTGTGATGACTTGGCCAAATTGGAATGTGCAGATACACCTCGGAGAGGCTGATGAAGGTAATCCAATCCCCCTTCTTCAGCGCCATGACAATTGACCAAAGTTTCCATCTTGAACCTCTTTTTGGCCATGTTTTTGTGGAGCCACTTGGTCCAAAATGACCTTGATGTTACCATTTTTCTTGGGCACCAGGAAAAAAAAGGAATAAACTCCACACCTCTCCTACGAGGAAGGCATTGGTTCAATCGCATAAATGGCCAAGAGATGGTTGATAGCCTTCCTGTAACTCTGGTATTTGTAAGATTTTTAGGACCTTAGAGTTGAAAGAAACCTGTCGTATGCAGTCCGGGAGAACTCCAGCGCATAACTGGCTGCAACAGTGTCCGGTACCCACCTGTCCAAGGTGATGCTGATCAACTCATCCACAAAATGCAGAAGCCTGGTCCCATCCAGTTGAGGCAGGCTTCTTGGCACCCTTGGAGAACCATGAGGAAGAGAATGGTCCCCTCAGCCTGTGTGGAGGAAGACTGTCCCCTACCAGATCTACCCCAGTAGGATTTGAATTAAGAATACCCCTTATGAAAGGAACTAATTTGGTGCCCTTTCCAGTCATCCTTTTTAACAGAAGGAAGTGCCTTTTTCTTGTACTTCGTCGCCACCAAAAGCTTCTCCAGGTAGTCACCAAAAAGCTGAGAACCAGCAAAAGGCAGACCAATCAGCCTCTGCTGAGAAGCCTGATCAACCTCCCTCTGCCTAAGCCAGATGTTCCTCCTAGCCACCGTAGGGGCTGCCATTGACCTGGCAAAAAACTGAAGTGCAACCAGTGAGATGTCCACCAATAAGGCCGAAGCATGAGAGATCTTTTTCAGAGAATCTTTGAGGGACTCAGGAGCATCATCCATCACTCCCAACTTCTCAGGCCACAAGAAAATTGCCCTGGCAAAAATGGATGTAGCAGCAGCCCTGAAGGTCACTGCATCCACCTCAAAACTATGCCGAAGGGTCCCCTCAACACGGTTGTCGCCAGGGTCCCTCAGACCACCCTCCCCTTCAGAGGGAATGGCAGCATTAAATGCCAAAGCTGCCACAGGCTGATCCACAGTCGGGAATCTAAGGTGCTGCATCACCTTATCAGGAAGGATATAATGCCACCTGGTAATCTTGGGTACATTCTTGGACCTGTTTGGGTGTGCCCATTCCGCATCCCAAACCTCTTCAAAGGACTGGTGAAGAGGCACTGTGGCCGGCTTTGCAGCAGCAGAAGGAAAAGCCCTACTGGTCTCCGGGACAGGAGTGGGTTTGGCCCCATCATACACAGGCTCCTCTTCTAAAAGCTACAACTCCCTGCGTGCCTTTGCAATGGGTGGCAAAAAAAATCAGAGGGAATAGTCTCTGCTGGAGTGACCACCTCAAGCTCCTAATCAGAGAGAGCCCCCTCTGCCCCATCTCTCTTCTTTTGAGAGAACTTTGATCCCGAGGGATCCTCTTTCCCTGGCCCAGAGTCCAACTCTGCCCCCCAACAGAAGAGACACCAGTCACCTGCTCCTTCCCAGTCTGGACCTGCAGGGCACTGGGTGTCTTCCCAGGAGGACGAGAACCAGAAGAGGAAGACCTGGATGAAGAGGAGGAAGGCCTCCTAGAATTTTTGTGCTTTCTACGTCTCTTGTGCTTCAAGACGAAGAGCACCCCCTTTCAATAATCACCTGGAGTGGATGAGAATGTGAAGGAATGGCTTCCCTGAGTTCCTGAGAAATGCATGACAGAAATGGGGGGGGGGAAACCTGGGAAACTTCCCTGCAGGCAGGAGCAGCCCTTGCTGGCCATAGAAACACCCGCCAGGTCTTGAGAAGGCAAGGGGAACCTGGAAGCAGTAGTCAAAATCTCATTTGAATCAGACATTTCCCTCTTTGTGCAGAAAAGCCAAAAGATGCCATTGCCCCCACACTAACCTCAGTGAGTGTGAAAGGACCAACAAAGGCAGTAAGAGCAAATCAGAGTTAAGGTGTCCCCAAAGAACCTCTACTGGGAACAGGGGAAAATGGAAAGGACAGCCAAAAGGTTTAAGAGAAAATCTGGAGTAAGAAGAACTCAAACAACCCCTACAGGAGATAGGGGCGAATGAAAGCTGGCAGCCACAGGAAAGATGAAGGATAGGGGCCATGGGAATGAGAAAGCCAGTCTACCCGAGCGGGCCAACCACCGCACAGAGCAGAGGTAAGGCACTCCTGCCTCTTAGCCTCTTGACAGGAAGAAGCCCGACAGAAACCATCTTCTCCCCCAGAGCCTGCAGGCAGACCCGCCTCTTAGCCTCTTGATGTGAACTGCCTGCTGCTGCCTTTGACTCCAAGCCCCCTGAGGGAAGGGACAGAATGGGCCCAACAAGATCCACCCCTCTTGGGGCAACTGCATGCTGCAAGACTACCTCCCAAGGGCCCACAAAGGCCTACTGAAAACAGCACCAGTGACCCTTTAAAACAATTATTTCCCCCAAGGAAGGGGTGTGTGGAAAGTATAAAGGATGGCCCAATTTGAAAAGCCCCTTTTAAAAAGTACAAATTAGGATGAAAAAACAAAACAAAATTGTATTCCCACCAAAAAGATAAAATCCAAATGGTGCTCCCACCAAAACTTCAGTAAGAGTTAGAGTGAGGAAGCCACAGGGCTGGAAGCCGGGGAGCTCTCTAAGACCCAGTGCAGCCCTCCCTTGCCCTGCAAAGGGTCCCAGTGGCAACAGGAAAAGGAAAAAAGGAGAACCGCCCCCCTTGGTGCCCATACCCCCTCCCCAAACCCTTAAAATAAAAAATGAGAGGGGGAAAAAGAGGCAAACCCCCCGGAGGATACAGGTACCCCAAGGAGAAGAACAAAAAACTCACACTACATGCTGACAAACAGGAGAGGAGGATTCATGGCAGAAAGCAATTCCTAAAACTACACAGTAGGAAAGGCTGCAGAGCAGGCCAAACCCACATCCTGTCTCACCAACAGACAGGGTCAGTCTGGTGAGAGGGATGACTCCTCCCCCCAGAGAGGAGGCAGAAGATTGGAATAGACCCTGCCTGTCACTCCCAGAGGGAGGATCATCCCTGTCAACAGAGTGTCCTCTACTCCAGTCTGGCAAATGGGCTATTCATGACTAGGCAGTAGTGGCCCTAAAACTACCGCCTGGACCAATTCAGGTCTGAGAGATGGAACAAGGGACGACTTATCTTCTGATGATCCATCCTCCTGATAACACCATAATTCCCTCTGCCCACAGTCACTGTGATAGTGGTGCCACCTTTATCCGCCATACCCAGACAGTTCCTGACTCACTATACACCCACTCACTAAATACTCACTCAGACTAACATACCAATACCTTGATCAACATACACCATACCACTCACAAACACCTACATTCACTCATACCCTCCCACAGTTCTCAATCTCAACTGCCCCTTGGGTACAAGTACAAACAGGCAGCCTAACACACCAGTAAGGTAACAAAGCAATTATTCCAGGCATCCACCAACCCCAGTAATAAACATCAAAACATTCATTCCCACATTCACTCCCCATTTACCTGGGTTGCAGTCTATGGCTAACAACTAGGCTTTCACCCTATCAACCTCACATCCCAGCTCCTAGCTAAGATAACGGTCACACACCAACTCTCTCTGCAGGCTGTCCCACACTCTCACTCTGGGCCTGGGGTAGCCCACCATGCATCCCAACACTCACATACAAAAACAGACAGTAAGTGGAGCGGCACCTTTACTTTCACAGCCTCCCAAAGGGGTGGCACACATGCACACACTTTGGTGCTACGTCCACCATCACCCAAGGACAGTGTCCCTCTAATAGTCTTGCCTCCAAACAGTGATCCAATGAGCCAAGGCTTGCTTGAAACTGCTAGTAGCAGCTTTCCAAGCAGTCAGGTCTCCTGCACTAGGTCTACTTGAGAGGTAGGTGCCACAAACAGGGGAGCAAGCAAAGTCAACGTCACTAACTCTGTTCAAGGCAGCTGCTGCCCTTTGTTTCCTTCCTGTTGCAACTGTTCCATCTAACATTTGAGCTTTGCATAGAAATGTCACAAACTACTTCTTGTATTACATGGTTTTTTGCTGCCACACTATTTACATTTTTTGTCTGTGTAGATTTGGGGTGCACACAGGTGCATATTGCCTAGTATCAGTAAGAAAACTAATGGGCAAGTAGGGGGTTGCTTTTTCATCACAATTCCTCTTTCTTGTGTGATTTGCCTGCTTAAAGAAGCAACATGCTTTTGAATGATTGATCACCCGCATGTTCCATCCTGGAACCACTGTCCTCCCTGTCAGCTGCATCTGTCCACTGCGATGCCATGTTGCCCTGATTTGCTGGGATCCCTCTAGGTAGGAAAGAAAAATGGGGAAAATGGCAAAAAATGGCACTGAAGCAGCAGCAGCAGCAGCCTGTAAACATAGTGGCAGCAAGCATTTGCTAACTTCACCAAAAGAGCAACACACAATAGTCCCTTTGGAAGCAAGTTTGCCTTTAAATACAATGTGAATTACATGTTCACAGGCAAACATCAGGCACAGCCCTAACATTTACTACTACTTGCTTAATTTCTATGGGGTGCATATATTTTGCAAACACACAAATTCTGAACTCAAAAGCAAATGTGAATATACTTTAAATTGCTTACCTCAAGAAGAGAGTAAGATGAGTTCTCACTCAAAAAAGTATTGCTTGCACATTCTTTCCATGTTTGAACCTCAGCAACTAATGACTCTAGTCTTGGCAGATATTCAAGATGTACTGGAATAGAGCGACTTCTAGACACAAGTTCCACAAGTGTATCTAACACAGGCACACGTCCACCAACCTAACAGCGCAGAAATGTTAAAAAAACTCATTTATTAAAAGACAGTATGCTACGAAGTTAAAAATATATAAGATGAACCAGACATTTTGTGCCAGACAGAAATAGGTATTTCTGGGTTTTTATAATGTGTACTGTAACAATTATTTTTTCTAGCTGCAAAATCAACCAAATATAAATGTGATTTTTTTCTTTTTTTGTTATTGAATGCTTCTAGATTACTGCAAGAGTTGCATTATAAATCTGTTAACAGAGATACAATAACTGGATTATTCTGTTTTATGTCTCCCTAAGGCAAACATGGGGAGCTTATGGCTGGACTACAACTCTGGCCATCCTGGCTGGGCCTGATGGGAGATGGAGTCCAAAAAACATCTGAAGGTTCACTGGTTCCCCATCCCTGCCCAAGGGAGCGTCAATTATACAACTGCTACACTTACATTTTTGCCAGCAGTTGAGCACCACACGGCCCACATAAAGAAATGAAGTTACAGCAAAATCAAACTATAAGCATCATGGACAATCAGTAGTTATAACTTTCTTACCTGCAGGCCCTCCACTTCCTGTAGCCAATCTTTGGCCTTTTTTACAGCATCTTTCAGAGCTATGCCATTTGGAAGATAAGCAGGAATTTCCTCCATCTCCTTGACTGCTGTTTCAAGACTAATTAGTGATTGTCGTGGTCTTAAAATAAACACATACAACCAAAATGTGCTTTATTGTTACTAAAAAAAAACTAGTGAAATTTCTATCTGCTCAATAGCATATGGCACAGATCATCAATATGGTATATAATCAGATAAGAATACAATTTCCATACATATATTCAGTTTACATTATATATTACAATTATCTACTATTTAGAAGTAAGCAAAGATTTCCACAATTAACTTCTCTAAGTGAGCAAACCTATGTCTGGGATATACTGCTTTGCAGTGTACATAGGAGTTCACATGAATTAATGCTCTTCTATACAAATAAAAATAGAATTCAAGTCTAGTCATCTTCCTGACACTAGTTTTTTTATGTGTGTGCACGTGTAAATATACAGAGAAGCACTGTGTTGAGTCTCCATCTGCACTATGAAGTGGTACAGGCCAGACACAAGTTTATCCCTGTAATGAGAACTAGGCCCAAGACACTGTTGCAGGACTCCTGCCTTCTAAATTCTGATGTTTCTGAAAAATCAGCCACTGGATTAAATCGGCAGCAGCAAATCCTCTAAGCTGCTGGTTGACACTCTTATAGCATCCAAGATTAAAACAGAAGCAACAGCTCTAGTATAGCAATAGCATACCACTTTCCTCAAGAAGGCTTATAGCGGCAAGGAATGATACTGGCAGGGTGGGGCTTGGAATGGTCCCATATATGGCATCTCAAAAGTCTTGTTGGCTTGCAGGCTTTTCTGCTGCACAGCGAGTGAGTTTTTTTCGCAACCATTTTTCAGCAAAAAGATACTGCTTTAGTTACCAAATATTATACTTAAATATATCCAGTGAGCATGTGTAGTGTATGTAATGTGTGCATATCTCTTGTAACTCTGCTAGCCTGCAGTACTTAGCATACTGTAATTTATTTTTTATTTATTTCTTAACTCCAGTGAATGCCACCTGGTACCATTTATTCAATGAAAGTAACCAATGTTTATAGGATTTCACATGTAGAGAAGTACAGCTAAGAAATATAGGTAAGATTCAACTATGCTCATGCTGAATTAGCAAGAATTAGACAGCATGAATGAGAATTCATTCTCAACTGCAGCCATCTTTTAAGTGCATATAACTACATCTGCCCACATTTCATCCCTACCTACCCTTAATCTAAAAGCATACAAATGCTCTGTTGGATCAGACCAAAGGCCTATTTAGTCCACTATCCTGTGTCCCACAATGGCCAACCAGATGCCTGCAGGAAGGACATAAGGGCAACAGCCCTCTCCCACTGACATTTTCCAGCTGCTGGCAGTCAGAGGCATGCTGCCTCTGATCTTGGAAGTAGTATACAGCCATCATTACTAGTAGCAATTTACAGCTTTATCATCCATGAATTGGTCTATTCCCTTTTAAAGCTATCTAAATTGGTGGCCATCACCATGTCTTGCGACAGCAGATTCTAACTATGTGTTAAATGAGGAAGTACTTCCTTTTGTCTGTCCTGAATCTCTCATCATTCAGTTTCATTGGATGACTCTGAGTTCTAATATTATGAGGGAGAAAAACTTCTCTATCAACTTTATCCATACCATGTTTAATTTTATAAATCTCTACCATGTCTCTTCTTACTTGCCTTTTTTCTTCCTAAAGAGCCTCACATTTTGTAACCTTTCCTTGCAAGGGAGTTGTTCCCCCTTGATCATTTTGGTTGCCCCCCCCCGCCCCATTGTCGATAATTAGGATACATACACACCATATGTTTAAAGCACATGACTTCCCTCCAAAAAATCCTGGAAACTATAATTTACTTTTCACAGCTACAATTCCCAGCACCCTTAACAAATGACAGTTCCCAGGATTCTTAGGGGCACATCATGTGCTTTAAATGTGTGGTGTGTATGCAGCCTCTGTAAGCCCGAGGGGCAGGTTCTTGCCTATAAAATCATGTAACACAACATACACGCTTGTGATGCCATGTTGCTATATGCTATATAAAAACTTAAAATACTAATACTAAAACCTTGCTTTAAAAATTAGCTTCATAAAAAAATGAAAATTGAAGTTACTGAACAATGTTGGCTTCATTCTCCAGCACTTGAGAGCACAGCTTTTTCTCAAAGGCAGACACAGAAAAGCTGAATATCAGAAGAGCTTTCTTTTCAGACATCAAACCTGCTGGCCTTGCCTTCAACTGGAAGATGTTAACCACTTCCTACCTGCTTGCCCTTTTTCAGCTCTGCAATACACAGTGATATAGATTCATCTTTCCTCATTTTTGTGCAAGCTGGAGGGGGGGGAGGAGAATAAATACTTGAAAGCAATGAGTAGTAATTGCAACAGTTCTGAAAGAGGAAGATTCAGTTTCTACCTGGCTTTTATCAGGGTTCTAGCCTTGTCATCCCAATGTTCAGATATTGTTAAGAGCTCTTGCAACTTAGCCATTGCCTTCTCAACTGCAGGATGAGGAGCAAGTCCAACACCAGAGTCTATAAGTCTTCTCATATCATCCAGAGTAAGAGAATTTTGGTCCAAGCAAACCTGCTGTACATCTTCCAGCCAACGGGCTTGCTCTAGGCGAAGCCGTAATTCACTTAGCTGGGGAAGATCAACATCAAAGTCAAAACTGACATCCAACAGTTCCTGTATTTCTGAAGCACTGGGAATTTCTTCAGAAAGGAGTTTTTGGCTATACTTCTGGAAGTCTTCCACACGATTAAGAAGATCCTGAAATATAAGACAGCAAAATATGTCAAAGTTTAAAACTCACACACCAGAATTTTAAATAATCTATTCTGTCACTTTAACCTAAGTAGCAGCCAACCTAGCAGGCTCTTCAGAATGCCAGGCGAATTTATCTCCAGGTAGTCCAAATTAATCATTTTTTCCCTCAGGTTTTAGGACTTCTGAATACATCTCATTTTAACAGCTAATCAACTTTGACAAGACTTGTTAAATAAATGCTGACAAAATTTTCTAATGTATTTCAGAATTTTGTACAAACTGGGCAACTCAACTTTTAGATTTGGATTTTGGTCAGGTACAGCTCCAATCTGAATTCATATGCCTTCTGTTCACAGGAAGTGGCAACACTCTGGATAAGGTGTATACCCAGAAAGGGAAGGAAATAACTAATCCATATCTGTCAATTTACATTCATTTAAAGCTATATTCAAATGTATACACCAAAACATGAGATAAGATGTCTGGTTTGCACATAATGCTAAGACATAGTGTATGTGATTGCCAAGCAGCTTAACTATAGTTTGTTTACTCCCAACAAACCATTATCTGAAGCCATGGTTTGTTGGTCTTACAAACATGTTTTAATTATGGCTTGGTGTTATGCCCCCTTCTTTAACATGTTCTGTTTGGCCATCACCAAGCTATAAAAGGCACAAGGCAAAAGCAGCTAGAAAGCTAAACAATCTTTGGAGAAACAAGGCACCGTTTGTTTGATAGTCTGTGGGACAACTTTTGGTTTATTAAATAAATCCTGACTTAAGATTGTGTGCAAACCAAGCCACAGTTTATTCCTTAATCCTCTGAAATGGGCATGATGGCCATGTCTGTATAGCAGGTTGCAATTGCAAATTCCCAGTACACTGAATTAGCACAACTGCACAAATGGCATATCCTTCCAACTGTGCTAAGAACATCCAAATCCTTCTCTCTCTCTCTCTCTCTCTCTCACACACACACACACACACACACAGAGACTCTCATATTTGTTGATATAGGGAATGAACAAAAGTTTTGACTGTAAAGCAAGAAGAGCTTATAATTAGCTAGGCCTTTATACAATAACCTGGATAGCATATAATTAATTTATATCCACATATATCTTTTGTGTTGCAACAACAGTGGAGAGGATTGCTCCAAATGCATACAGTTTGAAATACACTAAAGCAGACCCCTACAATCCCTGAAGATTCAAGTCCTATATATACTTTGTTGGCTAAGCCTGCATTGAATCAGCTTCAGCCCTCCATTTTTCAGTAGTATGGCAAAGTGTGAGTTTTTCTCATTGCTAAATATTACGCTAAACCAGAGGCCTTTTTACTTACCTGAAATCCATTCACTCGGTATGCCAAGCATTACATATTAGCAACACAGCCCCAAAACTGCACAACCATATATATTTATATGAAAGCTTTGTACATGTAATGTCACGTCAGTCCCCTACTTAGCTCTGCAGTTTATATTTACTGTCCAGAATGTTTACCATGCAGTGCTTTATTCATTACTGGTTCATAACTTGCTTTATTTACACAAAATATTTATTTGATTGTGTGCTGTAGATTTTGTTTCTTGCTTATTTATGTCTAGGTTGTAATTATTTTTGTTAACATTCATATTTATGCTCTCTTAAATTTTTTAAACAATTTATGTGAATTTTTTTCAAAGTTTTTATAAAAAACTCACCTTCAACCTGCAACTGGCCTAGTAACATACAAACCCCTTCTATGAAGGGCTTAGGCTGCTATCCTAGTCATGCTGCTAGAGATTAAGGCTGCAATCCAATACATGTCTACTCAGAAGTAAGCTCTATTGAGTTTAATGGGACTTACTTCCATGTAAGTGTGCATCGGATTGCAGCCTAGGTTCCACTGAATGCAGTGGTTTTTCTTCTAAGTAAACATGTTCAAGATTGCTCTGTTAGTCTCACTTTTCATGCTTAAAGGTATTCTACACAATAAATGAGCAATTTACAGCAACAAACAGAACTATAATGACATTCGTTTCTTAATTTTGGAATGTTTAGAAATTTAAGTTTGTTTTCTTAGTGTTTATCTGGAGCAGCCTTTCCCAACCTGTGTGCCTCCAGTTATTGTTGGACCACAACTCCCATCAGCCTCAGCCAGCATTGCCAATGGCTGAGGATGATGGGAGTTGTGGTCCAACAACATCTGGAGGCACACCAGTTGGGAAAGGCTGATCTGGAGAGAGAGAAAAACAACCTCCTCTCCATCTCCAAGAGCACTAACTTACCTTCAGCAATGTTGTTTGGCTGATGACACATGGCAAAGCATAGAGCTGCCTAACAAATAAGCGAAGTTCATTCACAGTCAGCTGATTTTGAGATTTTCCTCCTCCAGACCGATATCTGCAAATACAGACATAATACATGCTTTAAAAGTTTAAATTATCTGCATAATTTCACGTAATATTAATTTATACGACAGATTACTATTCCCCCCCCCCAATAAAATTCCCAGAGCACCTAAAATTATGTGGCAACTGATACTTTTTACCTGTTATTTAAACTTCATATAAGCCAGGGTTAGGGAACAGGATCTGGAGCTCCCCTAGCCCATGAGTCATTTTGACAGGTGGGTGGAGTTGCCCACCTGTCAATTATCTGATGTCACCATGCCATCAAGTGAACCAATGGGGCTTGCTATCAGTGACCACCAGTGAATGAATGAATCTTTATTTTTACCCCACCCTTTTCCCAAAACTGGAACTCAGGGCGGCTTACAAATAAAAACTACACATAGGTAAAAAAACATACAAAAATATACAATTAAAATAGAATTAAACTATTCGTGACATTAAAACCATGAAACGTACACTTAAGATACTAAGACAATTTAAAACATTAAGAATAGGACCATAGAACAATACAACAGACCTTATGAGGCCCTATCTCAAACATCTTCTAGTCCAAAAGCCTATCGGAATAAAAAAGTCTTTGCCTGCCGACGGAAGGATAGCAAGGAAGGGGCCATTCGTGCCTCCCTAGGAAGAGAGTTCCAGAACCTGGGGGCAGCCACGAGAAGGCCCTATCTTGCGTCCCCACCAATTGCACTTGTGAAGGTGTTGGGACTGAGAGAAGGGCCTCTCCTGAGGATCTCAACGCCCAGGCAGGCTCATATGGGGAGATACGGTGTGACAAATAGCCTGGACCTAGGCCGTATAGAGCTTTATAGGTCAAAACCAGCACTTTGAATTGTGACTGGAAACAAACTGGCAGCCAGTGGAGCTGTCGTAACAAGGGGGTTGTATGGTCCCTGTAACCAGCCCCAGTTAGCACTCTGGCTGCAGCTCTTTGTACCAGTTTAAGTTTCCGAACAGTCTTCAAAGGCAGCCCCACGTAGAGCGTGTTACAGTAACCTAAACGGGATGTAACTAAGTGGATCGGCATTAACAGCAAGCCCCTCTTTGGACAAGGATCAGTTGCACAATGGTGTTCCCAAATGGGAACTCCAGAGCGCAGCAAATCCCAGCAGGTATTGCTGTAAGCACCAATCAGCTGGTGAGTGCTGATGGCAAGCCCTGTTTGCCAAGAACACTTTAATGGGTTCTAACGTCCTGTGCAACTGCATCTTTACCTGCCCCACACCCAGCATCACATTTGTTGTCAGGTGTGGGCCAGGTGGGTGCAGCTGGGGGGGGAAACGGACCGTTGGTTTCACTTGAAAGGTGGTTTTCCCAGGTATCATACCATCAGGTGGGTAGTAGTGCTGCATAGTGTCCAAAGGCAGGAATGCATGAGAGTCAAGACTTCAGCTGCTCCTTCCAGCTTGACACCATTGCATTCCAGAAGAACTGTGCCACCGGATCCAGACATCTCTCCTCAGACTGAACACTCTCAGCCAGACATTAATATAACGAGGCAGACAATAATAAAAGGAGCAGCAAACATAAGTAATACACAACTTGACTCCGTATAGGATATATGCGCAAACAGTGAACAACTGTAATTCCAGCAAGCCTTAGCAGTAAATATAATATAATTTAAAATAAACTGTATTTATTTGAAGCACATGGAAGGGTTATTAAACAATGGACAAAATTAACACCAGAAAAAGCAAGGCAGACCCCCTCAACAGGGCCCTTTCAGGTGAGACCAACAGTCTGTTTTCCCCAGTTAGCATACCATCAGGTGGGATGTACCAAAGCAGTACATCAGGTGGGCCCAGGCTGCCTAAGATGAAGATAATACGTGTTGTAGAACTTGCCTACCAAATGAGGCATCTGTCGTAGCATAATGATCTACCTTATAGTGTCTAATAAAGGAATTTGGTGTGGACCACACAGCCGCCTTACAGGTATCTACAATGGGTACGTTGGTTGCAAAGTGGCCGCCGACCTCGTAGAATGGACTGTGATGTTCTGAGGCACTGGTATCTGATGAGATTCATAGGCCAGGGTAATGCAAGCCCGCAGCCAACAAGAGAAGGTTGAGCTGGTAACCTTCTTCCCCAACATCCTCAGATGAAACAAGATGAAAAGAGACTCAGATAGACAAATGTCCTGGTCAGGTAGACCTTCAGGGCCTGACGTACGTCCAGGGAGTGCCAGGCCTTCTCCAGGGGATGAGTCAGCTGAGGGCAAAAGGAAGACAAGACGATATCCTGACTACAGTGAAAGACAGAAGAAACCTTAGGTCGAAAAGTAGGATCTGGACACAACTTCATAGGGTCCTTGGGGAAGATGCAGACAATGGACAAGGCTGCCAGATCCGATACCCTCTTCGCCGAAGTAACTGCTACGAGAAACAGGACTTTGTACAAGAGCAAACGTAATGATGCAG
The DNA here is from genome assembly GCF_030035675.1 of Rhineura floridana. Classification (NCBI taxonomy): domain Eukaryota; kingdom Metazoa; phylum Chordata; class Lepidosauria; order Squamata; family Rhineuridae; genus Rhineura; species Rhineura floridana. The sequence continues at coordinate 50,039,854 of NC_084485.1, forward strand.
ACTTGAAAGGCTCAAAAGGAAGACGTTGCAATGCCTAAAGGACGTTTGGAAGGCTCCAAGAGGGAAATTGATTAACTACATGTGGTGACAGGAGAGAAGCCCCTCTCAGGAAACACTTGACCAAGGGGTGTGTCCCAAGAGAAAGCTGGTCCGATCATGTGGACAGTATGGATGAGATTACTGAGGCATGCCTGCGTAGATTATTAGGCTTCAGTCCCATCGAGAAACCCACATGGAGAAAATCAAGTAGGTGATTAACCTTAGCCCTGGAGGGACGGATTTGCTGTTTAAAACACCATGACATGCAGCGACGGCTGTTCACATTGCTTGATATATGCAGCCTGTGGAAGGCCTTCTAGAGGCCAAAATGGTAGCTACAAAGTCCTTAGAGAACACCAAACATCTCAAGACGGCTCAACACCCAGGCTGTCAGACTCAGCCAGCCAGGGTCCGGATGGCGAACTAAACCCTGAGATAGCAGGTCTGGCAATGATGGTAGATACCACGGTTCCTGAGTCAAGAGAGCCAGCAGATCTGAAAAACATGGCCTGCGTGGCCAGTAAGGGGCCAGGAGAACAATTTGAGCACGTTGACGAACCTACCTGATCATGTGTCCCTGTAGCAGAACCGGAGGGAAGGCATAGAGTATTCCTTTTCGCCAAGGAGTTGACAATGCATCAATTGCTTTGGCGCCCTGTTGATGATATTGGGCGAAGAACCTTGGAAGTTGGCTGAGACAAGGCGAAGAGATCGGCAGAGAACAGACGTAATCAACAGTCCAGTTGATGGAATACCCTGGGATGCAGTTTCCACTCTCAAGGAAGAACCTGTTGTCTGCTGAGCCAGTCTGCTGCTATATAGAGATCGCTGCTGAGATGCTCCCCTCTCAAGGAATGTAGGTGATGTTCAGCCCAGTTGAAGATGAAAGTCAATTCTGCCTGGAGGGCCCTCAACCGTGTACTCCCCTGAAGCCTTCAAGCTGACGTTGTCGGTACGAATGAGAACATCAATCAGATGGAGCCTTGAATGAAAGTGGAGGAGGGCCAGACGCACTGCTCACACTCCAGCAAATTTATGTTGAGGCGTTGCCCAGAAGCTGTCCACTGGCCTTGAACAAAGAGGGCATTGCAATGGACACCCCACCCCAGGAGATTGGCATCAGTTGTAATCAAAATCCTCTCTGAAGGGAGTTCCTTTCTGCAGATTTCTGGCCACTGGCCACCAACAAAACAACACCCTCAGATGAGGTGAGAGATGTACCCTCCTGTGTCTGGAATTGGTGATGTCCAGCTGAAAAGGTAGCAAAGCCCACTGGTGTGGTCAGGTATGGTGGAGAGCCCAAGGGAGAACGTGAAAGAAATGAGGAGTCCCAGGGCCTTGGTTAGAATCATCACATCCTCCATCCTTCTGGTCATCAGATGGCAAGCGATGTGAATGGTGGCAGCTATTCTCTCTAGGAACAGAAACACCGTCACACAAGAAATGTCCAAAATGGCTCCCAGGTGCTGAAGATGCTGTGTTGGAATCAAGTGGTTCCTCTCCAAGTTCACAAGGAAGCCGTGGTCCCTTAAGACGTCAAGGATGAGACGTAGGTGGATGGATGCCTGAGACATGGAGTGTGCCCTCACCAGGAGATCCAGGTAGGGGTAGGGGTGGATCCCCTGGAGCCGAAGATACGCCACCAGAGCAACTATCACCTTCGTGAACACCCTTGGAGCTAATGAGAGACCAAACGGAAGGGCCTGATACTGGGAGTGAGCCCAGTTGTAGGCGAACCTCAGGAATTTTCTGTGGTTGGGCAGGCATGCAGGTAAGCTTCCTTCAGATTGATAGAAGCCAAAAAGTCCCCCTCCTGAAGCACCTCCACAACTGATGCCAGGAACTCTATCTTGAAGGGTTGATGCCTGACAAAGATGTTGAGAAATTTGAGATCCAGGATTGCCCTCCATGAATGATCTTTTTTGGGCACTCCAAAGAGAACGGAGTAGACACCTGAGTAAAATTCAACGAGATCCACCGGCTCCATTGCGCCTATTGACAGCAAGTGTCTTATTGTCTCTGTCATCACTGCCCGCCTCTTGGGAGAGGTGGAGAAGGAGGTCGGTAGGAACCTTTGAGGAGAAACTCCTAGAACTCTATCAAGTAACCTTGAATCACAGTATCTCACACACATGCATCCATTGCTACATGTCTCCAGGCTCTGGCAAAATGTAGAAGTATGCCACCTATTGGGATGACGTCAGTATTGGTGCTGCTGATGGCCTCCATGGCCAGCGGATGGAGTACGCCTCTGGCATCCAGAGAACTGATTCTGGCTGCGGCCAAAGAAAATCGCGGCCCCTACCTGTGGGCCACAAAGTCTAGAAGGACTGCTGGTATGGGTAAGATGATGATCTACGGGCAGCTCTGTGATTTAGTAGTGGCTAACACGGGCTTCCTCTTATCCTTGGGGTCAATGAGCACCGCCTTGAGGGCCTCATCTCCAAACAAGAGGGATCCAGAGTAGGAGGTCGTGGCAAGGTTGATACAAGCAGTGTTGTCAGCATCCCAGTGGCATAGCCAAAGGGTGTGGTGAGCTACCACCCATGGACATAGTCCTAGTGGCAAATTGCATTGTGTCAAGTGATGCATCTGCCACAAATGCTGTGGCCTTGTGTAGCTTGACCAGGGTCCTGCGCAATTTAGCCTGGTCAGGCTCTGGATTGTCGAGTAATTCATCAAGCCACATCATGGAGGCTCTGGTGATTAGGGAGGCCATGCAGGAAGCTCAAATTGCATATGCCAAAGCTTCATGGGTTCTTCAAAGAGTGAAGTCCAGTCTCCACTCAGAGGAGTCTTTGAATTGTGAATCACCTTCCTTGGAAAGAAGAGATCTGGAAACAAGAGCAAAGATAGGCCCATCCACTTAAGGAACTTTCAAAAAATCCATGAAGTCAGGGTCTAGTGAATAAAATTTGTTAGCGAACGTTGTCACATGACGTGCCTGAAGAGGATGACTGCATTCTTCCTTTGCCATTTTATTAAGTGGGTCGGGCTCTGGGAAGGAATGAACTAAAAACGTGGGAGCTTTCAGTACTTCTGCCCCCTTGACTGGAGCCGATGAGGGTTCAGCTACTGGCCCATCAAGTCCCAAAGTATTTAAGGATTTGTGGAATAAGGCAAGATAGTCCATAGAGTCAAACAGATGATGCGAGCTCTCCTCTTCTCCATTCGATTCCCCGCTCCATTCCGCTTCCTCCCCCTCTGGGGTGATGAAGTGATGAAGTGGATAGCCTCAGCCTCAACGGCATGTCGGACCCTGCCTCTGGAGAAGTCAAAGGGGTTATGAGACAAGGCCTGTTGTTGTTCCAGACAAACCTCAGACAAGGGTGAGAGTCATGCCCGATGTGTAGGGGCAGGCCCTTGAATCTCAGAGGAGATGGAACCAAGCACCACATCTCTGAAATAGGAGAGAAATGTCTGGTTCAAAAGCTGTTGTGCCCCAGGCGCAAGAGGAGTTAGCTCAGGGAGAGGACTCAGATGAGGATGAGGTCCCTGGGAGCATTGAAGGAAGGAGGAGCGCAGTCAGCCCGCAGACTCCTTCGGCCAGCCCCCCCATCGAGGCAGTTCCCGCTCCACCTGCGAGCCCCCCGCCTGAGCCGTTGGGAAGCAACCCTTGCATGCACCGACCATGCCCCCGCAGGAATCCCCGCCTGGCACTTCAAACGCTTCTCTGCCAACCAGCTTCCCACTCCCTGAAGCCGAGCTGTCACTTAGTGAAGCCCTGCTGTTCGATGTGCCGTCGGAGGCTCACCCCCCCTCACCCCGCACAAGACGGCGTGAGAAAAGGGACCTTGAGAGGGTGGAACTTTGGAGGAGCCGTCATCTACGAGCGAAGACCTTCCCTACTTAAGCAGGTGCCCTCCCAGGCTCTAGTGCTGATTCAACTCTCCCCAAACGCTGCAGAGACTGATTAGGTAGTTTAGCTAGGGAAAGTAGTGAGCTAGAGTAGACAGGTTTATGAAGTGCACTGCTTTGGATGCAAGCATCACCCTAATAAAACGAGAATTAAACCAAGTCTTGCCTCCATCTCGGGCTCCGGGCAGGACAAAAGCAGACATTGCAAGGGGGTCAAATATGCCAGAGGATCCAAGGGCAACTAAGGCTGTGGTGGAGCTGTAGATGGTCCAGGCTAGTCAGGTGTGGGGGTCGAGAGTTGTGAAAGGAGAACTCCCTGGTGAGGGGGAACCACTGGAGGCTATTCTGGGAAGCCTTCAAGTTCTTCCTCTGAAGACTCAGCAGGTAACTGGAAAGCCGCTTCCAGTCTCTGTTGGCTGTCAATAGAAGTGGCACATGAAGACAAAAGACTGATATATCAAGCTTGTCTGTTAGCCGTCTGTTGAGTAGAAAGAAGTGACTTCTTGGTATATTTGGAGGGAGCGGGCTTGGAAAGCCTATGTTTAGATGACTTGGCTGTAGGCACAGCCCAAGTTGTTTGTGGCTGCGAAGGGACTAGCGGCTGCACATCACTGATGAGTTGTGGTTCTGTAATTGATTCTCTAGGTGCAGCAGAAGGCAGCTCAGCCATAGTAAACACGCACACAGTAGAGGGAAGCAGTATCAGTCAAGATGTAAATAGTCCAATGAAGAGGTCCAATCATGTCACACACGCACGCGTTGCAGGGTGCATTGGAAAAGTAATCAACACACACACAGGTAGAGGGGTGTGGTGGACTGAGGGAGGCCAATAGAACATGCCCATGGTAGAGGGGAGCGGTATGACTTCAAAGCAGCAAACTCCTTCCTGTTTCTTCTTTCTTTCCTTATTTTGTTTTATTTTTGTAATATATGAACTCGTTACTTCTTCCCTCCTTATTACTTCTTCCCTGTTGCCTCTGTTTCTTTGCTTGTCCCTTTAAATTCCCGATTACTTCTTTCCTTTCCACTCTATTGCCTCCTTTTCTGTGCTTGTCCCTTGTTTAAGGAGAAGAGTAAACAGGAGGAGACCAGGGACAGATAGGCGCTAAGTGAGACCAGGGACAGATAGGCACTGGTGACTGAGAAGAAAAAAGGTGGGAAAAGACAGCAAAAATGGTGAACAGAGGAAAAGAGCGGGAAAACTGTTGGGCTGTGACCCATGGGCATTACTGTCTCTAGTTGTTTTCCATAAAGCCTGCAAGTTTGGAGAAGTAACTGTTATCTCTTGGCCTGAGAGTGAGCAGACATTCAAGGCCAGCGGTTGTCATGGTAACGTGAGATAGCAACTGGGAAAGTTCTAACAGATTCTGTAAGTTGTGTCTTCTGAATATTGCCTCTGAACTGTGAGGCTGGTCTCTGTGTATTGCCTCTGAACTGAGAGGTTCTCTTCTGTATTTACCTTTGGAGAGAAATGTACCAGAAGGGGGGTGACTGAAGAAACTCTACATGTATTTACTCTTAAGCCTTAAGCCATAATGTCTTAATAAAATACTCTTAACATGCTCTAATGCTTTGAAGAAGTTTCTTGCTCAACTTAACTCCAATGTAATGTATGCTGTTTCCCGCAACAACGCACACACGTCAACAGGGGTTATGGGCCCAGATCCACAGCGCATTACACAGGAGTAAGTTGCTGGTCTGAACGGCAGACGGAGTTCCAGAGAGGGCAGCTTGATTGATTGAACCAGACGGAGGTGAGCAACATGGCTGTAAACCTGTCTGGGGGAGGCTTGCCGATGGAACGGCTTAATGAAAAGAATTATGGCAGCTGGAAGCCGAGGATGCGGGCTTTGCTGATAACAGAGGATTTATGGGACATTATAGATGAACCACCCCCGGCGGTATTGACCGCGGCCTGGAAGCGTCGAGACCAGAGGGCGCAGGCGTTTATAATCTTGGCTCTATCGGATTCTCAACTGATGTGTGTGAGAGATGAGCCGTCGGCTAAACAGATGTGGGACACGTTGCAGGATTTGTCCCAGGAATGGCAGCGGAGGCAGGAGGCGCAGAGAGCCAAGCTGATGGAGGCTGTCAGAAGCAAGGAGGAGAAAAATGCCGAACCGGAGGAGGCAGCCGAAAGCAAACAGGATTACAAGCATCAAAGGCTGAATTCTTGTTATGCCTGTGGGGCTCGTGGGCATCTCCGAAAAGACTGTGCAATCAAGCGAAACTCCAGGGACGGAGGCTTGAAGCAGGGAAATGTGAACTTTGTTTGTAAACAGAAGTCTCAAGATTTAGCACCTGTTAACTGGATTCTTGACAGCGGAGCAAGCCATATATTAATTAAAGACAGAAGTTTGTTTTATGCTTTAGAAGAAGTGCAAGATTTTGTGCAACTTGCAGATGGATCACACAAACGGGTGGAAGCCTGAGGACTGGTGAGATTTGATAAACTTGGAATACTTTCAGAATGTTTGTTTGTTCCAGAATTAGCTCATAACATTTTATCAGTTCAAAAACTGATGAATTCTGGGTATTGTGTAACATTTGATAGAGGAAAATGTTTTCTGCAGAGAAGTGGCAATGTTGTCTGTCAGGGTTTTATGACACAAGGGATGTTTAGAATGACCGTGGGTGTGAAGTGTGCTGATGCCTTGAGTTTAATGGGGCGGAAAGAAAATGACGGTCAGGGCTGTAAACAGACTGCTGTTGTGACACCGTCGGCATTAACCATTCAAATGAAGCACGTGGAATGTGCGGAACCAACCTCATTTAATGAAATTAGGCTGATGCCTGAGGCAGAGAAAAATAAGTGGCAACAGGCCATGCAGGAAGAATTGAAAGCCATGGAACAGAATGGCACGTGGACATTAGTAAATTTACCTATGGGAAAAAAGGCCATAGGTTGCAGATGGGTGTTTAAGAAGAAGAAAGCAAGTACCGGGGAAGTACAGAGGTACAGGGCACGTTTGGTTGCCAAGGGATTCACCCAGCAGCATGGGACAGATTATGATGCTGTTTTCGCCCCGGTTGTGAAACATGAGTCCATTTGTGTGCTGCTGAAGCTGGCAGCGATGCAGAACATGAGTGTAAATCACTACGATATAGGGACGCCATTCCTACATGGTGATTTAAGAGAGGAGATATATATGGAACTGCCTCCGGGTTCTGTGTCAAAGGAAGGGTTCGTGTGTAAACTGCATAAATCAATATATGGACTGCGGCAAAGTGCACGCTGCTGGAATGAGAAATTGGACAGAGTGTTGCATGGAATGGGATTCCAAAGATGCAAGGCAGATCCATGTGTGTATATAAAGAGACAGGGGATGAAAACCACGTTCTGTGCAGTTTACGTTGATGACATCATGTATTTTTATCATGAGCAGCAAGAGGAATGAGAATTTAATGAGCAACTGGGCAGGCAGGTGGACACAAAGAATTTGGGGCCTGTCACACACTATTTAGGCACGGATATTGTGCGTGCAGAAGACGGAAGCATAACATTGAGTCAGGAAAGTAAAATAAATCAGATCATAGAAGAATGCAACATGACAGAATGCAATGTTGTGAAGACTCCAATGGTTGTGGCTTTCCAACAGAATGTGCAGGAGACGCCCTGTACAGAACCAGAGAAGTACAGGCGCATAATAGGGAAATTGCAATATTTGGTGAAGGTGTCTCGCCCAGACATATGTAATGCAGTCAGTATTTTAAGCTGGAAGGTAGAGCATCCTTCAGAGGCTGACTGGCAAGGGATTAAAAGGATAGTGCATTATCTGAAAGGCACGAAGACAAAGAGTCTGGTTTTGTCAGGAGCAAAGACAGGAGGTCTTGAATGTTTTGTGGATGCAGATCATGCAGGGGAACTGAGCAGTCGTAAGTCAACCTCTGGCATAGTTGTGATGTGGCACGGGTCATGCATTGACTGGAGCAGCAAGAAGCAAAATGTGGTGGCAACCTCAAGTGCAGAAGCAGAGTATGTGGCTCTATCACAGGCCTGTAATGAGCTACAATGGTTCGCAATGCTCATGCAGGAGATAGGCATTGATATGCAATTTCCGATTACTGTATATGAAGACAATCAGACCTGCATTAAGATAGCCACATCAGAAGCTCATACCAAAAGAACAAAACATATTAGTGTCAGATACTTTCACGTAAGGGATTGTGTGCAGCAGGGGTTTGTTAACCTAACATTTTGTGACACTAAAAACATGGTGGCTGAGATAATGACCAAGCCTTTGTGTGAGGAGAAATTTGGCAAACTGGTGACAAGGCTTGGAATGAGTCAAAGTTTGATTGAATAAAGTTCTAGCTAAATGTACAGAGATGTTCTGAAATGTACTGCAATGTACTGAGATGTAATTTGGAGCTGTATTGCAAGATGTATTGTTGAAATGTATTACCTTTGTATTGCTGAAATGGAAAAGTTATAGATGCAATGGAAAGTATTTGCAGTCTTAATGGAAAAAAAGGGGGATATGTTGGGCTGTGACCCATGGGCATTACTGTCTCTAGTTGTTTTCCATAAAGCCTGCAAGTTTGGAGAAGTAACTGTTATCTCTTGGCCTGAGAGTGAGCAGACATTGAAGGCCAGCGGTTGTCATGGTAACGTGAGATAGCAACTGGGAAAGTTCTAACAGATTCTGTAAGTTGTGTCTTCTGAATATTGCCTCTGAACTGTGAGGCTGGTCTTCTGTGTATTGCCTCTGAACTGAGAGGTTCTCCTCTGTATTTACCTTTGGAGAGAAATGTACCAAAAGGGGGGTGACTGAAGAAACTCTACATGTATTTACTCTTAAGCCTTAAGCCATAATGTCTTAATAAAAGACTCTTAACATGCTCTAATGCTTTGAAGAAGTTTCTTGCTCAACTTAACTCCAACGTAATGTATGCTGTTTCACGCAACAACACACACACGTCAACAAAAACAGCATCACAAAATGGCAGCTCTATAACGCCTATGAGGCTTGGCAAGGGCAAAAAATGGAAGGAACCACATAATGGCAGCTCTGTAACGCCTATGAGGGAGAGGACATGCAAGAAATGGTGCAAGGCAATAGCTGCAAGCTTCTAAAGGCAGTCTGGGAAGGGAGATAAGAAGCTGCCACTTGCCAGCTCAGAGGGTGGCAAATGGTGCGGAACCACTGCTGTGAGCTCTGGAAGGCAGGCAGGGTGGGTGAGGAGCCGGAGATCAGAAAGCCGCCACGAGCTCATATGGAACAGCGGAAGGGTGGCAAACAGGAGATGGAGGCGCAGCTGCGAGCTCCAAAAGCAGGCGGGAGCCACTGCTGTGAAAGGGCAGCGGGCAGGAGATGGAGCTGCAGCCCCGAACCCCAAAGCAGGTGGGAACCACCAGTGCGAAAGGGCGGCAGGCAGGAGATGGAGCCGCAACCATGAGCTCCAAAGCAGGCAGGTAGAAAGAGGACAGAGCCGCAGCCACAAGCTCCAATAGAAGGGGAAGGGCAAGGCCAACAACAGTTGGAGCCGCTGTAGCGAGCTCTGAGAAACGGGGCGGGGGGGGATAAGACGGAAAGGTAGTGGAATCAAGCCTCTCCTGGATACAGTCTACCAAAAGCTCGGCCTCTGTAATAGGCCACAGCCGCCCAAGGAGCAACCCCAGAAAATGGAACAAAAAGAGAAGCCTTTACCAGAGAAAAAAGGTTTGTTTTTTAAAAAAAATAAAATAGAGAAGACTAGAAAAGACCACGTTAAGGAGGAGAAATGAGAAGAGCAATGACAAAGCAACAACAAAGAACAGACTCGCTGACAGGGAGCTAAGAAGGATCCCCGTAGGACAAAGGCAGGAATGGAATGTGGTCAAACTGGAAGGAGCAGCCAAAGTCTTGACTCTCGTGCATTCCCGCCTTTGGACAGTAGGCAGCACTACTACCCACCTGATGATATGATACCTGGGGAAAACAGTCTCACAGGTCAAATTAGGACTCTTGCCAAGCCTAATTTAGACTGTGGGCTGAAGGTTTGCACTCAAACCAGATATTAGCCATGTTAAGGAGTCGCACACAGGACTGGCTCCAGGTTTTTGTAGACCATGGGCACCAGGCCCCTTCCCTGAATCCTTTTCGACTGTTATGCCAGTGTCGTGTAAAGGTGTTGGACTATGACCTGGGAGACCAGAGTTCAAATCCCCACTCAGCCATGAAGCTCACTGGGTGATCTTGGGCCAGTCACTGTCTTTCAGCCTAACCTACCTCACAGGATTATTGTGAGGATAAAATGAGGAGGGGAGAACCATGTACACCACCTTGAGCTTCTTGGAGGAAAGGTGGGATACAAATGTAAGACATAATAGATAAATAAATAAGGAGAACAGAGCTAGGTAGAGCCAAAATAAATCCTCAGATGGCCCTATCCATCAAGAAATTGTAGATGGTGCCCAAAGCCGCTGCAATGCCACATTGAACTGTGTTTCTTTTAGTCCTCCAAGAGAAAAATGAGGTCAACACACGTTTCGGACAAGGCAAATTTTAAAAGGTGCTGAAGAAAATGGTATAGTTTTGTATACAAATGCACTCCAAGATGTGAACATAAGGAGAGATCTGGTGGAGAAGACCAAAGGTCTACCAAGTCCAGATCCCCGTTTTCCTCTGTGGCCAACCAAACATCTGTGGGAAGCCTACAAGGACATGATGGAAAAAGTCCTCTGCTGTTGTTTTCCCATAGGAACTTGTATTCAGAAGCATGCGGCCTTGGATCATGGACACAGCAAATAGCCATCATGACCAGTAGCCGCTGATAGCCTTATCGTCCACAAATTTATCTAATCCTCTTTTAAAAGCTGTTTAAGTAGTGGCAATGATCAGACCTCTTCCTGTTCTGAGCGGGATCCATGAGACAGAGACGCAGGTGCAATTAAATCATGTTTTATTAAAGTAATGGATACATCAAAAGCAGTGCGCTTCATAGAAACCCCTAAGCTATCTCACTAGAATTCCCTAACTGCACTCTAGGCATGGTCTGTAACGTTGAAAGAAAGTTGACTCAGCAGCTCCAACCCGGAAGTGGTAGGCTTAAATAGGCAGGGTCTTGGAGCGTACTCTCTGGCTCCTGCGCAATTCTTGCCTTTGGCCTGTCCGTTTCTCCCTGCGTCGAGAGCGTGGTGAAGGGGTGTGTGCTTCCAACACCTCGTCTGAAGGAACCTGCTCCTTAGCCAGAGATTCAAGGTCAGGTGGCAGCGAAGTGTTGGACTTATCCCGTGAGCCACTAGGTAAAGGGGGAGTTAACGCCCGCTCCGGCTCATCGTCCAGCTGCTCCTCTGACATGTCTGGGGGCAGCACGCTCTCCCCAGCTGGGACAGCGCCGTCCGTGGGAACTGGCCTGAAATCCTCCTTACTCCCTTGCTCAAGGTCTTGTGGAGTCTCAACAACTCCTGGGTCATCCTCGCCCTCTGACAGCTGAGAAGCCTGAAACTCATATCCCCCCCTCTCCAGGCCCTCGCAAGAGGGTTGGGGCTCGACAGATCTTGTGCTACAAATTCAAATGTTTAGCTATATACTGTGTGAAGTACTTCCTTTTGTCTGTCTTGAATCTCCTATGATTTACTTTCATTGAATGGCCCTCTGTTCTTGTATCATGAGAGGGAGGAAAGCTTCTGTCCACTTTCTCCACACCATGCACAATTCTAAAAACCTCTATCATGTCCCATTTACTCACCTTTTTTCTAAAGTATAAAGCTCCAAACATTGAAATCTTTTTCAACAGGGGAAATTCTCCAGTCCTTGATCATTTTTGTTGCCCTTTTCCAGCTCTTTTTTGAGAAGCATCTACCAGAACCATACCCAGTATTTTAAGTGTGGCTGTATTAAGTCATAGTGATATCAGCATTTTATTTTAAAATGCTAGCATGAAATTGGCCCTTTTCACAGCTACTGCATACACTAGGTTGGATTTTTTATTAAGCTGTCCACCATGACCTCAAGATCCCTTCCCTAGGCAGTCATCACCAGCTGAGACCCCATCAATGTACAAGTTTGGTGTTGGATTTTATAATTATGCTATTGCTGAATTGTTTTCATTTAGTTTTATTGAATTTTTGTATGTTATATTTTCATTTTGTCTTATCTTGTCGCGTCTGTCACCAAGATAATATTTTTTATTAGGCAACCCATAAACTAAATAAATAAATAGCATTTGTGTCCCAATGTGCATTACTTTACACTTACTTGCACTGAACTGCATTTGTCATTTTAATGCCCATTCATCCAGTTTGGAGAGATCCCCTTTATTTGTACTACCTTGAATAATTTGGTGTCATCACTGGCCATCTTACTGCCCACTGTGCTCACTCAAATTTTCTATTAGTATGCCTAACATGCTTTTGAATTTAACAATCCATTGTCAGAGCCAAGAGTCAGTTCTTATCTCTTTAATAAGAAGCATCTTTGTCTTCTGAGAAAGTCCTCTCCCTAAAGATGATGCAGGAGTCTCTGTAGCAATTTCCTATTTCTTGGTGAGAGGGGCTCCTGATACACTCTGCTCCCTCTAATTGGCCTATGTAGCTTGCTGAAAATAGCAGAGTGAACACACTTGTGTTTAGTGTTTTTGCTGCCACCAGCTTTTCCTCCCATTGGGAAACTGAAGACTGCTCCAGTCCAGTGTCTTCCTCTCTCTTTTTCTTTCCTCAGTATCATGTCTTTGCAGGTACCCCCAATCATGGTAATTACTGATGCTGAGCACAAATATGCACTTTTATATTCACATTTTACTCCAATACAAATTAAGATAATTTAGCACATTTTCAGGACTTTATGTTGTACTTTTGTATTCAGCATTCTTTAGAAGCAAATCAGTTTCAACACTCACAATAAACTGAAAGGCCACCACCTCTGAAGAACACATAGTAAACATACCTAGTTTGCCTCTTGCCATTAAGAAGCTGCTGTGCAACTGAGGCACATTTCTCTGCATCCTGAGTAACTAAACGGAGGTGTCGCAGCAAATCATTGTCTGGAAACTTCCTCATTTCGGATTCTTCAATTAAAGCTTTGAAACTCATGAGACCTTTGGGAAAACAACAAATTTTGGTAATTAGAATAATGAAGTACCCTATTTTAGGCTTGCACCTTTTTACTACAAACTGTTGTACATTCATATGAGATTGTTCAGCTTAAACCTATGCAGACCAAGGTTGCAATCATATGTACATTTAGTGGGGAGTAAGTTCCACTGAAATCAGTGGAATTCCTGGAAACACATGATTATAAACAGCCTGACAATATCAAACTGATTACAAACTTTTATAATATGTAGTTATAGTACAAAACATAGGGTAAAGATACATACTTTTTTTATTATTAACTTTTGCTTCCAAAGCTTCATTGACATTAGAAGCCCATTCATTGTAGGATTCTGCCCGCAGCTTAAGTGCATTCATCATTGGATAGAGTTCATCTAATGTATAGCGATATCTGGAAATAGTACAGAATTCCAACAATTTAGAATTTCAAATTCTAAGTGAAATATTCTGGCATGTACAAAACTGCTACAATACAGTGGACTTAAACCAAATGTTAACAGAAATTGTGTAGCCACTACCAAAGGTAGCAGCCCCACTTCTCCTTCCCCTCCTCTGTAACAGCGAGAAAACTAAAATGCAGGATATGATGTTACTGTGTTGCAAGTTTCCCCACCCTTGCAGCCAGAATTCAATGAAATGGTTGGTAGTGGGTAAACCTGTTATGCAATCATGTCATGTTCACATATTTTAGTTTACTACTTGTTAGCGAAGGGGAAGGAGAGAAACAAGATGTGGGGTTGCTGCTTTTGGTGGCAGCCATGAAGTAGCTAATGTCTACTTTTAACATCAGTATTTACAGTAATCTTACTACTATGGCAGCGTTGTTTTAGTGCACAAGTGAGGTTCTCGATCAAACACATGTATCACACCATTTATCTTATCTTGCCTGTGGTGTTCAAAAAGCAGCAGCAGATTAATTACAGGTATGCCAAGACACTCTCCTCACAGTGTGAACAGCTCCTTACCTTACTTCACACAACTATGTGACTGTTCACCTTTTACCCTTATCTCTGTAGTTTCTCCTGCCTGTACATTTATCTGTGCAACACAAAGCACTTCCTGTGTGTTGCTACTAGACCCAAATCCTTACCCGCTCGCATTTATCTTGGCCCTGGACCGTTTTCCCATATCTTCTGGTTCTATGGCCTGTTTCCTCACCCCTGCTTCAGTCTCTGTCTTGCTTTTGCTTGTTTGGAATTTTTATTCTGACTCAACTATTTACTACATTAAGAGTTTTCCTGATACCTTTGACTTGCACCTAGAAACTTCTATACAGGGCCCTACACCTGCCATGGTTTATTATGAAGTCTTGGGTACCCTGCTCCTCTCCATTCATGCCAAGAGGAAACAAAACATGATCCCTAGCTTAGCATTGCGCCTGAACTACTCACAACAGACTATAAACTGTAGCTTATGTCAGTTCTTGGCTTACTAATCATGGTTTGTTGGGAGCTAAACAAGCCATGATGCCTGGCCTGGAAACAAAATGCTAAGCCAGAAATCATGTTTTGTTTCCTCCATGTGCTAGCAGGGAGGAGAAAACAGCTAAGAAAGGTGCATTCGTGTAAGCTGTTAACAGTAGTTTACTGTGAAGTGCAAACTGGGCTATAATATGGTGCAGCTCAGTTGTGAAATAGCCACGGCTGCAAACATTCTGATCAACAGAGTGGAAAAGAAAGGCTGTGATAAAGAATTATTTGTTCAAGAAGGGATAACAAGTAAATCAAAATGTATATAACCCTAAAGTGTGATAGCAGCAGCAGCAGGTCTGTACACAACCATCGCTACATAACATTGTCCCCAAAATAACCTACATAGTGGCAAAACAGAGAAGACAGTGGCATGAAAACACTTTCTGATAGTTTACCTGCTTTTCAGAGATATAGTATTTAAAGCCATGAGGAATGGGAAAACCTAGTAAAATCACTCCAGAGAAAAAGTATGTATAGTCTTTAAGTCACAGAATTGTACATCTGGAAGGGACCAAATACAATGTTTTTGCAACCCAACAGTTTTTGCTAAACAAATGTATTAAAGTATCCATTACCTAGACACTGAGGAGGAGCCAGGGCCAAAAAATACACTACCTGCCCCCAATGAAACTGAGCATCCAGAGAAGGGACCTACAACTTCCCCTGAAAAGGCTAGGCTGCTGCCGCTTCCCTCCATCCTAGTTACAATTCTGCTCTGCTGCTATGTTTATTTTTAAAAAAATAATGTACTGGATGAGATAAGAAACCAAACAAAACTAATTAAGTTTCTAAAACACATTATCTTATCACACACAATATTTAACAAGAGAAAAGCAGAAAAAATAGAGATACACTTATTTTAAGAGAAACATTTCTATTCCTCAAAACTGAACCACTGCAAACAAAATCTTACCCCATTTTATATTTATAAGTGGGACATGTGCAGAGGTCCTCTACATGATACAAGCATGCCAGTTCATCAGGATTACAAGAACAGTAAACTGCAGACATATAGCAAGTAGTTTTACACTTTATGCACTGTCGCTCATCATCAGGCAATATTTCCAAATTAATTCTCTCTGAATCAGTAACTCCCTGTAATAAACCAAACAGTCACTTCATAGGATAGTAAAAGCAGAACAATCCATGTATGCATGTAGGTTTCGCTAATAATGTAAGGACCATCCAGAGAAAGGCATGATTATATTTCCATAGAAATATATTTTGAGAATGTAAATGGTACACTTATGAGTAGAATCATAGATGGAATAGTAGAGTTGGAAGGGGCCTGCAAGGCCATCGAGTCCAACCCCCTGCTCAATGCAGGAATCCAAATCAAAGCATTCCCGACAGATGGCTGTAAATTGCACCTATCTTACAGATGAAGATTATCAACAGCTAGTTGCTTTTTCGAATTAAGGACCTAAGACTCTGAAATAAATAGCAAAGCTAAGAAGTTAATTACCTCACCAAAATTAGTAAACAAGCTGTAAATCTTAAAAAAATACTGTTAACTGGTATTGATGGCCAGACATCTTTACAGCTTTTCTTCATGTGAACTATTTATGAGGCAAATACTATACAAGGAGTAGAAGTAGTAGTATATATGTCCTCTCACTAGTGGGGAATACAGAAGATAGGAAGCTGCCTTATGCCAAGTCAGACTGTTGGTCCATCTAGTTCAATACTGTTGACACCGACTAGCAGCAGCATTCCAGGGTTTGAGACTACGGACATACCCAGCCCTACCTGGAGGTGCTGAGAACTGAACCTGGAAAGTTCACTGAGCCATGTCCCTTTCGCATACACATATATAACTATTCTTCAATTAGAAGCTTTAAAACAATTCTACTGCTTATCACTTAACTTCACAAAACATACCAGTTTATACACAGTCTCCCGTAAAGCCTTTTCATCTTCAATCATAACAGCCATGTCTTTTTCAACAGTAGAGGCTACCACCACATCAAGAGTCTCTGCTTTGGCAGCCATTCGACATATCATCTCATCATGAGAAAACACACAATAGCGGTTTAATAAGCGATAGTGCTCCACACACTGACGTCCCAATGGCAACTAAAAGAAAAAATACAGAAAATGAGTTTTCTTAATGTTCTTGTGGGAGGGGAAGCAGTATAAAGTAACAGGTTCTTGCAAATGACTAATTTAAAAAAAGTTATGTTAATGTAGTCCCCTTGACCACAACCCTCAAAAGGTAACCACAACCCATTCTAGGACACAATACAAATACTTATTTGAAATTACTTACTGCAGAAAGCAATTCAACTAGATGAAGACTGTACAATGCTATGTACAGATCTGAACCATCTATCATCATAGCTAGAAACCTAGCAGCATAATTCCATTTGAAACCATTGCAGGAACAATGTTTATAACAGACTTTGCTTCTTAAGGTTAGATGATGAGAAAGTATTCAAAAAATACAGTTTCTTTAAAACCTGATTTCATATTCTAAAAATAAAAATCCAACCCAAAATATCTACACTGATCCTATGCACCATTCATAAAAGTGTTTTGATGGTTAAACAAAACAACACTCCATATAGTAAAACCGACCATTCAAATTTCAGAATATGCTTTCCAATAAAGGCCATATGTAAAATGTACCCAGTCAACGGTGCAGAAATTAACAGCTTCAGCAAAGTTGAAACCTTGATTAAACCCACTATGATAGGCTCTTGGAAATGTAATCACAAATTCACCAGCACACTGGTTGGTACGGTAAATCTAGAACAAAGCAAGGAAAACAAGACAATGACAAAGTGTATGATATAAATTAAGAATTTAAGGAACCTTGAGAAGAGCCATACTAGTGAAACCAAGGGTCCCACTAGTTCAGCATTCTGGTTCCAACACTGCTCAACCCAGGAATCCAGGAAACCCACAAGCATAGCATAAAGGCAAAAACAACAGCCATCCCATTCTTTGTCCCCACCATCTGGTATCCAGAAGTATATTGCTTCTGGACATTTACCTATCAAAGCTATTTGGTACTGATAGACACATCCTCTGTTTGACTAATTGTTTTTTAACGTTATCTATGATGATGGCCATCATCATCAGGAAGCAGTCATAGCTGTCTACAAAGTGGGGCAGCTGTTGGGACCCATGGATGCTGAGGTGCTCCCTAATCCAGGCAACCGATTAGCCTCTGGCCCTGATGCGCTCTCTGTCACATTATGCTGGCAAACACAACAGAGCTGAGATCAAGTATCCTGATCTTGCAGTAGGAGGGAGTTTCTGCCCAGAAACAATCTTGCACCCAAGCAGCAACCTGTTTCCTAGTGACAGCATGCTGCTTGTGCTACATAATGTGATGTTCTGTCCAGCCACCAAAGTTCCCAGTTCACCTTCTTTGCTAATCATGTAAAACAGAGAAGGCAGAATAAGGTTTGTGGATACTAGAACAGAATTCACTTCACAATAACGTGCTCTCACTGGGGGTAGGGAGAAGGAGAAAGCCAGGTCTTAGATGTAAAATATCATTCAGTGAATAGGTCTTGACCTATAAGAGTTTACTTTCTATATTGCGTGAGGTTCCCTGAGGCTTCTACCTTCCTTTAAAAAAGGGGGAGGGAAGCTTGCTATATTCACCAGCTGTTTAAACTGGTGTTACCCTACCAAAGCCTATGATCATGCAGGAGTCTAAATAATCAGTGATTTTCATTTTAACAGAAGTTAAAGTTTCTCCTTGGAGTATAGAAATTCAATGGTTACATTGCCTTTGACAACAGTGAAGTGTGTCAAGATCCTATTGTGAAAATTTCAACTAAAGATTTAAAATTAAGATTCCACAGCACTTTTGCAGAATGCAAAACAGGCTAAACATTCAGCCACATTTTCAAGAAAATTCCCAATGCAACCAATTAGTTTGGGGAATGTAGTCCAAACAAACACCAGTAGGACTCCCAAGTACAGTTTGTATATTATATTCATTAATAGGCAAAAAACCTTGCGGTTTCATCATCATCATCATTTATTACGGTCATAGACCAGATACTACAAAAATACAAGATACAATATCACCATAAAAAATGATCTCCAAGTAAGTACTCCAAGCAATTTTCCTCACTTCTACCAGGTATGAGATCAAGGATGGGCTTAATTATCTGATTTCTAAGATCATGATAGTAAGGACAGCGTAACAGCACATGGGCAATTGTTTCGACCTCATCGCCACTGCAAGGACATTTCCTATCACAGTATGGAATTTTGTTAAATCTACCATCTAAAAGCATTGATGGTAGGGTGTTCATTCTTGCGAGGGTAAATGCCCTGCGGTAACTGGGAATAGTGAGATGGGACAAATATGGCATTGGAATTAGTGGTCTTAAGTTATGCCTATGTTTTCTAACTTGCATTAAATGGTGTTGGTAGTCTATATCTTTAATTCTTTGTAAAATGTTCATCTTAGCTTTTAAGTAGCCCATTTCTTGAATCACAGAGATAGAAAAACCCAGATTCAAAATTTTATCCGTTATCAGCTTCTCCCAGGGGGATTGAAAATTATCTCCCAAGATATGTGGAGAAAGCCCAATGGGGTCAAATTTCAATTTCAACCAGGTGGTGATTCTCAGCGCCCAAATCTTAGATTCTATAGTTGGTAGACCTGCCTCGAGTCTGAGAATAAAACTAGGGATACAACTAGGGACCGCGAAGATAGTTCTCAAAAAGGAGTTTTGTATCGATTCCAAAGCAGAAAAGTTCTCATAAGTACTAACTTGTGCCCCATAGAGTAATTGTGGGATTACTTTTGCAGTAAATACTTTGATTACTGGAATAAAAAGTTGGCCGCCTTTGTTGAAAAAATATGATAGAAGAGCTTTCAGCGTTTTTTTTGCATTCCAAACCATTACCTTTATCTGCATTTGCCATGATCCAGTCGATTGGAATGTTAAACCTAAGTACCTAACAATATTTACTTGTTCGATTGAGTGTCCGTTAATTTGCCAGCGATGTTTCGGTCTTTTTTCTGAAAATATTAAAACCTTCGTTTTCTCATAATTGATTGATAACAACTCCTTCAAACAGAATGCGGCCAAAGTTGCTAAAAGGCGTCTGAGACCAATTGGGGTTCTTGCCAATAAAACTATGTCGTCGGCATACAGAAGTATGGATCTAGGATTGCCAGCTAGCATCGGGGCATGGGAGGAGATGGTAGCCAAGCAATCTACTATTCCATTAATATATATGTTAAATAGTAGTGGAGCTAAAACACATCCCTGTTTAACCCCTTTAAACGTGGGGATGGGATTTGATAAATGGCCCTTGTTGTTACACCTAACCCGCAGGGATGTGTCCACATATAATCCCCGTATCAATAGTAGCAACCTTTTGTCAATATCCATAGCGCTTAGTTTCTCCCAAAGTCTCTCTCGGGAGATAGAGTCAAACGCTGATTTTAAATCAATGAAAGCTGTATACATCATAGTATCTGGCTTGGCCGAGTATTTAGTTATTAGATGGTAAAGAACCAGGGCCTGATCAATAGTTGAGCATCCGGTCCTAAAACCTGCTTGTTCTTGGGCGAATAAATTCTTTTGCTCCACCCAGACGTTCAATTTATCATACAGATGGGTCGCATAAAGTTTACTAATTATATTCAGTAGACTTACTGGTCTATAATTGGCTGGGTCAGTATGAGAACCTTTTTTATATAACGGAATGATTATTGCAAGGCCCCACTCTTTAGGGATTTGCATTGAGTTGTTAATATAAGTAAAAAGGGCAGCTAGCAGAGGGGCCCACCATTCTGGATTTGATTTAAACACTTCCGCTGGAATGTTGTCACTACCAGGGGCTTTCCTCAGCTTAAGTTTGGCAATTAAGTCAAGGACCTCTGATATAGAAACCGGAGCCCATTCAGGAATTTCATTTTCCATATAATGTATTATAGTACCATTATCAATGTTCTTTTGATATAATCTGGCAAAATAATTTCCCCAGATAGCTGGAGCAATATGGCAATCTAGGTTGAGTGAAGGCTTTGGCCAGTTATACGATACAAGTCTCCAGAATAAAGTAGGATTTTTTAACTTGGAAGCATGTAATAAGCGTAGCCAAATTTTATTCAATTCTATTTTCTTTTTCCTTTTAAGCAGATCCTTATATTGCTTCCTTGCCGTACAATAAATTGATAGATGTTCAAATGATCTATTTACTTTATAAGCTTTGTATGTTGATATTAACTGTTTTTTATTGTCATGGCATTCTTGGTCAAACCATGATTTTGAATTTTTGGGGGCACTTTTCCTGTTACGGTTGAAAATTACTAGAAGAGATTTTTGAAGACAAACTAGTAGTTGTTGGAAGTAGGGAAATGGATCCTCAGTATAAGCTGCTGCAATAATTAAATCTTTTATCACTAAGATATCGGGGGAGTTTAACCGTACATTTATTTCTTTTTCTACTTTAGGTATCCATCTCACCCTTCCCGGTCGAATGTCTACCTCTGTTTTAGTAAAGGTCTGATATCCTAGTAATAAGGGTATTACGCTGCAGTTTAGTACAATGTTTAAAGGACGGTGGTCGCTCTCCGGGCGATCCTCCACCTTGAAACTATCCACTAATTGAAACAGCTCCTGTGATACAAAGGCTAGGTCGATTTGAGATGCTCCTCTTGATGAAACATCTCAAATCGACCTAGCCTTTGTATCACAGGTTTAAGAATGTACCTATAGCCCACAGATATTTCTATCAAACTTTAAAAAGCAGGGAAATTGGGCAGCTATAGTGAATGCACCAGGGGAGCAGGAAACCTGACCTCCTCTCTGAGATATTGGGTTGCCCTACAAATTTGTCAAAAAGCAAACACAATTTGGGTTGTTCTTTCACAGTCCAATGCACTTCCTGTGTAGCTTGGAAGAATTTGGTAACATGTGCCTCTGAGCATATGGTGAGTGGTTGCCATCTCCAAAGATGGAGAATTACATTTTTGTATGTTTGTTGGTGTTCTTACTTTGCTTCTTTCCTGTGTTACTATTGTTTCTACAGAGAATCTAATCTAGAAAATTTTATTGTCCTCATTATTCACCCTAGAAATCTGTGTCAAATTTATTTTTATTAATTTCAAAGCCTTTTTATTGGTCAATGTCATGTGATGGTGAAGACAGCCTTTTGTGTTTTATATTGGAGGTTATGTTCTATTTCTATTTTGGGTGCATTAACAGTTGAATCTGAAACTGCAGTTTAATGTAAAATCAGACTGATTACAATATGTTGCTACTTAAGCAATGATTCTAGCTGTTGGAAAAAACAAACTTTGCCTGCCCAAGATGCTTGTTTTCAGCCTGCTACATTTAAACCACTTCATTTAAGGCACAGTGGGCACGGTCAATTAAAAACATAGAGCACACCTAGCATTTTGCTAGAATATATTTCACCTCCCACTGTTTTATCTTGTGCAAACTGAGACACTCCTCATGTCTACTGAAGACTATTCTGCAAAATAGTCAGTGCCATTATTCCACAATAGTTTTTGTAGTGTTGCAAAGTGTTGCTGTACTTCACATATTCCCAGAAATAGAAACAAAAGAAAATGATTTCCTATAGGAAACTTCACTAAAATTGCAAAGTAAATCAGACATATTTAAAGTGACCATCTGAACTATATCAACTGTCTTAATAATGTTGCTTCCTCCCTGCTAAAACAAGATCAGCACAGCATGTCTTCTTTTTATTATTTGGGTTGATTGCAGGTGTTGCCACCACTCACCATATGCTCAGGGGCACATGTCACCAAATTCTTCCAAGCTACACAGGAAGTGCATTGGACTGTGAAAGAACAACCCAAATTGTGTTTGCTTTTTGCCAAATTTGTAGGGCAGTACAATATCTTAGAGAGGAGGTCAGATCTCCTGCTCTCTGGTGCATTCACTATAGCTGCCCAATTTCCCTGCTTTTTAAAGTTTGATAGAAATATCTGTGGACTATAGGTACATTCTTAAACCGCAAGGTTTTTTGCCTATTAGTGAATTTCTATGCTTTTTAATCCGGGAGGTAAGAAATGGGATCCTGTGCAAGTGTGCTGAGAATTGATTGATCATTTGCATGCTTATTGAGTTTAGTGGGATTTACTCCCCTGCAATCATGCTTAGGTTAGGTGAAACTGACCACAGGGGATGGGTAGGAGAGGAGGCAGAGGAGGGAGGGCAGAGGGAAGGAGGGGGGTGGAAGCAGGCAGAAGGGGAGGGGAGGAGAAGGGCAGGTTTGATCATTTGCATGTTTATTGAGTTCAGTGGGATTTACTCCCATGCAGTCATGCTTAGGATAGGTAAAACTGACTGGGGAGGGGGAGGGAGAGAAGGAATAGGCAGGGAAGGAGGAAGAAGGAAGAGGGGAGGGGAGGAGGAAGGGAGAGGAAAGGGGAAGGAGGGGAAAGGCAGGTCTTGATTATTTGCATGCTTACTGAGTTAAATGAGATTTATTCCTATGCAATCATGTTTAGGATAGGAAAAACTGACCATGTGGGTGGAGGAAGGGAAGGGGAGAGGAGAGGGAAGGAGAAAGGGAGGGGAGAGGAGAGCAGAAGGAGGGGACTGGAGGGAGGAGGGGATTGGAGGGGGAGAGGCAAAGGAAGGGGGAGGGCAGTTTGATCATATGCATGCTTTTTGAATTCAGTGTTATTTACACCCATGCAATCATGCTTAAGATAGGTAAAATTGACCATGGTGAGGAGGAGGGGCACTGGGCAGAGGGGAAGCCCCTTTCCTTTCCCAAAGGAAAACATTGTGAATAGTATCACTGCTTTTCAGGGTTTCCCCCAACTTTTTATTCTACAGCAGGCACATGAAGCCTCCCACCCAAATTTAAACCAAAGCTATCCCTGGCAACATTCACACAATACTGTTCTTTCATTTTAGGCAGTCATGGCTTCTCCCAAAGAATCCTGGGAAGTGTAGTTAGTGAAGGATGCTGAGAGTTGCTAGGAGACACCCTGTTCCCCTCACAGAGCTTCAGTCAGAGTGGCTGACTGTTAAACCAGTCTGGCCACTGGAGCTCTGCCAGTGGAATAGGAGTCTCCTCTCAGCACCTTTCACAAACTACACTTCCCAAGATTCTTTGGGGGAAGCCATGACTGTCTCAAGTAGAATCAAAGTCTGGTGTGGGTGTGGCCCCGATTAGGCAAGCCAAGCAACTGTGAGTCTGGCTTTTAGAACACTGACAGTTGGTTCTTACTGAGCATGACCGACATTATCACTGAGTTCAAGCCAAAATTTCTTAAAATAGTTAAAAATCAGCCAGGCATTTTTTTTAACTTTTAAACTGCAGAGGATGAAGTTCAGAGTATGGGACAAAGTCAGTATCAGGATTACAGGTACTCTGTGAAGATGGCTGATTTTTTAATGAATTTCAACAGATTATGAGAACTCACCGCAAAAAGTCCAAAAGGGCTCTGGGGCTTTTCTCTCTCTTTTTAGAATTTGAACTCTCAATTCTCTCTGACTGTTTTATGTAACACCATGAAAATTTACAGGGTTGTTAAGCACGCGTTTCTGAGTTCAGGACTATAAGTTTTGTAAGGTTTTGTTTTCAAATGAGCTTATGGGAAGTGTCAGAATGGGAAGGGGGAGTATTTTCAATTTAACATTGCGGAATGTGAAAAATCCATGCTAGCTATAGTATACAGCCACTCTTGTGGCTGTATAATACTCGTACTGACAGGAGGAATTGTTCCTTGGCCATAGTCCATACCAGAATATGAGCAGACAATGCAAAAACCCACCACAAAAAAAACTATTTTAACTTCTGAACAGTAAAGTTTGGCTTACTTATTTTCAGGATGGAAACCCAAGGAACTCAAAGGCATACTAGCGAGGTATGCTGAATGGACTAACAAACACCTAACTGCCATTCAGGCACTCTCTGTGATTCGTTAGCAAACTACATACAAACACCCAGAGACAAGTAAACTGAACATTAACTACTAATAAATAATTTAAACAGACAAATAGATAAGGATATAACTCAGCCAGACTGAAGAGCAAGGCGAAAATCAATACTGCTCAAGCGAGGCAGGAAAACGAACTAGCACTCCATGGGAGGGGCCGCAGTAACGGTCTGTTTGGAGTGTTAACTCTTTCCTGCCTCAAGCACTAGCAAGGAAGACAATACCACTTGGGGGTGTCCTGGTGCCCACTGGAAAAACCTCTTTTCAGTTTAGAATAAGGACAACGTGAAGATGCAATGCCCTATTTGGAATACAGAAAGCAGATTGTAGCTAATTTTGATTTGCTTTCTTTAACCGAAGGAATGTCTTTATGGATGTCCATGGACTAACTAAAATCAAGGTACTATGACCATGCCCTATGCCTTATCCTTTCTAACATTTTAAAATCCTTTCACACCTTATGTTATAAAAATACAAGAGATTGATTTAGTACCTTGACTTTATTCTTTTGCATTTATTGATTGGTCAGGGAATATATTCTCGAGGTCTGTTGTTTCCATGGACTAATACATAAGTGAAATGTCACATTAGAATACAAAACACACTTGGATCATACACAGATGATCCTAATTATAAGACAGTTAGCAGGAGCCCTGTCTGCCACCAACATTACTATCTGTAATGCACCGGCAGAATAGCAGCCTTCTGGAGGAGTCTGAAGGCTTGGCTAACTAGCCCCACCTGTGAAAAATAACTTTGATGCAGCTGTGGCTGGTTTCTGGGGGGAAGCCTATTTATTTGGAGGCTGCTGTTTGTGGGGTGGCCCTAATGAGACGTTCCAAAGAGCGATCACTCTTTCAGGGTGAGATAGTAGAGAGAATAGTAGAGTTGGAAGGGGCCTATAAGGCCATCAAGTCCAACCCCCTGCTCAATGCAGGAATCCAAACCAAAGCATTCCCGACTGATGGCTGTCCAGCTGCCTCTTGAAGGCCTCCCGTGTTGGAGAGCCCACTACCTCTCTACCTAATTGGTTCCATTGTCATATGGCTCTAACAGTTAGGACATTTTTCCTGATGTTCAGTCGAAATCTGGCTTCCTGCAACTTGAGCCCATTATTCCCTGTCCTGCACTCTGGGACGATCGAGAAGAGATCCCGGCCCTCCTCTGTGTGACAACCTTTCATGTACTTGAAGAGTGCTATCATATCTCCCCTCAGGCTTCTCTTCTCCAGGATAAACATACCCAGTTCTTTCAGTCTCTCCTCATAGGACTTTGTTTCCTGTCCTTTGATCATCCTTGTTGCCCTCCCCTGAACCTGTTCCAGTTTGTCTGCATCCTTCTTGAAGTGCAGAGACCAGAACTGGACGCAGTACTCAAGATGAGGCTTAATCAGTGCTGAACAGAGGGGAACTAATACTTCACGCGATTTGGAAACTATACTTCTGTTAATGCAGCATAAAACAAGAAGGTTATGAGGGCAAGGTTATTCTCCCATGGGTAATTGGTTGTGGATGGGCTTGCTCCTAGGGTGAAAGATTGGAGCAGCTAGGGGGCACGGTAAATTAAGTGGGAGATGAAATGCTGCAGAGGCAATATCTGTGGTGAGAGCATGAACGCAGCTCACAAATGTGATTGGTGGGTATTTGGCAATTTTGCTATTTTGTATTGTTTTGATTGCTTTATTGTTCTTTTATTGTATCTTACTTTTATACTAATATGTTGTTTACTCCTTTGGGGGCCTTTGCGCCAGAAGGCGGTATGTAACAAATGGTAACATCTCATATTTTTGGCACCAGGGCAAGACTTTCTTCTACTCCCAGGCATTTGATTGTTGTTGTTGTTGTTTTCCAGCGGCTTGTGAGTTCACTGTTTTAATGGTAATTAAATGGTAAGTTTCAATAGCAGGGAACAAGTGTATAATCACTTTTAGGAACATAGGAAGCTGCCTTATACCAAGTCAGACCATTGGTCCATCTATCCACACAGACATTTTATTGTGTGCAATCTTTATATTTTACTTCTTTGTATTTGTTGTACGTCACCTTGAAACCTTTGTGGCATAAAGAGAGAAAGACAACTAATACTAATTGTAACTTTTTACATTTAGATTTTCCATTCTGGTGTTACTTTTCCACCTTTACTCCTTTATGGGAATAGCCCCAAAGCAGCCCCACTGAGGAAAAATTGTTGTATCAGAATTGGTCTTACAATCACAGGATTGCCACCTAGTGATTACGATTTGCACAAAAAGGACCTATGGGTAACAGAAGAATTTGCAGTCTCCACTATGGCCTTAGGCTCATTTATTTTGCAGAAATAGGAGCTCAGAAAAGCAGAAATTGGTTTCTCTCATTTTCAAGTAAGTTGCTGATAAGCAGTGACAGTACTGTCCTTTGTATCCCCTAATGTGATGCCCTTTGTATCACACACTTATACGCCAGTATAAAAACACCACAACTTTTGGTGTTTGCAAAAATAATTAAATGACATCAGATAATACAAAATAATGGCTTAAGGTGTAAACCTTGCACTAGAAAGGATAAGGGTGAAAACAGAAGCTCAATGACTTACAGGGACACCATGAGACATTAGTGTATTGGGATTCATAATTGTAACCAGCTGGTGTAAAAGGTCTGGCTGAGATTCAAATAGCTCAGGAGCCAGCTTCTTCATTACATCTTCCAGTTGCTCAGCTGCATATCCTGGGGCTCCATACCATGTTTTAGGCTCCCCCCTGCGAACATTAAAAAAGAAAATAAAACAATGGTATCAGGAAATATGGAAATTAGCGCTTATGGAAAAACTAACACAGTTTAAAAGCAATGAGACAAGGAACGGAAGCAGATAAGTTCTATGAACAATGGTACAGCTTTATTGTATTTGTTAGTCAAAGTGATGGGGCTTGCAAGCCTCCAGCCTTGCTTGGACAGATCTGGCAATCCACATTGGGATAATCTCTGAAAAATAATACAGGACAACTAATTTAATTCATACTTACTTCCCTAGAGCATTATATGTATAACTACTCTTATAGATAACTGAGCTATTTTCTCTCACTGTTGTATAAGTTACATCCGTTTTGTATTCTGTTCTATCCAAAACCAATAAAAACATTATTATTATTATTATTATTATTATTTTAAAGTAGAATAAATAATCATTTGTATGCTTTAGGCTCATAATTATGTATAACAAGTAGGTAGACAAGCTAGATATGCAAAAATACAAACACAAATATTAATGTTGAAGGAAAACATTACAATTTAATCTGGCAACCTATATATGGCAGGTTACATACATATATATATGCTTGGTTCACTATAAACTCACCAGTGCAGATAGTTGATGGAATAGCTCCAGTGATCCTCAATATGCCAGCAAAATGAGGAAAAACACATCCCTACATACAGCCAGGGCAACTTCATCCCACATATATCTGCCGTTATGTGAGCAAGTACAGATTGTTCCATCACAGGCATATTATTCAAATTCCATCCACTATCAAGATACTCCTAAAAACAAAGCAAAAGGGAGAGTCCACAGATATAAGATAAACCAAGTTAAAAAGGCAGCAGAGGTTTCTATTTGATAAGAACATTTTCTAGTTTGACAGCTATATAAAATGCCACAGAAATGGGTAGTCCTACAACTATTGATGTAACATGAGCCTGTCCAGCAAAATAAATGTAGGTATTTTCTTATTAAATATTTTTTGTACTCATGTCCTTATACACAAGTATTACAGATCACATGGGTTACTTCCACATTGGAAATAGGATGTCTTAGCATTGCTAAGCCCAATGTAAGGGAGGAAAATTTCTCCTTCTCAGCACTGAAAAGCAGCAGAACTTCTCGCTGCTTTCAAAAACTCCATAGTTCCATCAAGTCAGAGAAGGAAGGGGGATTGTATGGAGTCTCTGAATGCTTTACAAAAGAGCAATATATTTCACTGTTTTGCAAACATCTCCAGCTTTGGGCAACACTCTTCCCTCAACTTGGAGCTTAAGGAAACAAAATTAAATAACATTTATCACAGTAGCTCTGTCCCAGTGTAACAAAGAAGTGAAGACAGGGAAACCAAGGCTTTAAACATAATGGGGAAAGGGATGTGACTGTAGCGCTAAGATGATCTACAGTGGCACCAGGGTTGCACTGCTCTTCTGATGGTTTTTAAATACAGCTGGAATAAATGTGCTCCAAAAAGGAATGGAAGAAAAACAAGAGAAAGACAAAAGAACAATGATTTGATTATAGGTTACTGGGTCACCTGGATGATCTGCAAAAAGTATGTGAATAAAAGATAATGATTGTGGATAAAACACCTAGTTTAGAAGCAGCTATGGTTGAATAACCATAGAAACTCTGAGCAGCTAGGTAACTGATCTCAAATCATTCCCTTCTGGGATGATATTCTTGGCCCAACTATTTTGCCAGTTACTCTGGTGCTTCAGCTGGCAGAGTATGTTATTGTGGTTGCTTAGCACCTCATTCACTTCTTATGGCAACATGTTTTCCTTACTCCTCTCATAGAATCAACAAGATAGTTATTTGGGGGCTGAAAAATACAACAGTGATCATCTAACTCACAAGGAGAGAAACGGTCAAAAGACAAAAGCCAGCCCTATTTGCTCATTTCTTAGTTTGAATCCATGACGTTTATACATGTTCTAAATAGCCCACATTCCAAATATTGGTCAAGATCAAATCTTACCTCTTCTTCTGGTCTTAATTTAATTTTCCCACCTCTCACAGGAAACCCACTGCCAAACTCCTTTGAAGCAATATCAGCACCATATTCCACTGTGACATCTTCTTCAATTGTGCTAACAAGACGCCAAAATTCTTTCTCAACCAGTTCTGTAGGAACCATCTGAACAGCAGGCAGATAAAAATTACTCACCAACAAATAAATCATTCAAAACAAAAAATACAACGTCAAGATATAAAGAAGCCAGATGGAATCATGAGGTGGTGGTGGATTAGAGTTACTATCCCCAACACAGAGAAGGAAGAATCCCATCCCCAATCAAAAAAATAAAATTACAGTAGGTGTACTGCAAATATAGCAACTGGGACAGACCACAGTAAAACGAGACAAAGAAAGAGAGCTATAGAAGTACTAACAGCACTCATCAGTGGTGAAAGCCAAGGAAAACTCCACTTCCCTATTTTCCCTGGACCAGCTGGAGTACCAGACAGAAACCTAGGGGTCCTTGCATGAATAGATATGCCAATGGGAAGAGGGAGCTGAGCCAGTGGATGTTCCAGGCATCTCAGGGCTCAAATAGTTAATACATTTTAAGTAAGGAAAATCATATTTCTAGGGCCACAATTTCCACAGTCTCTAAGGGGAATCAGTAAGAATTAGATATATAATTAAGCATCACTGGTTATTTCAGCATTCTTTGTGGTCAGCTGTTGCTTTCTATTACTACAATACATGCTATTCTAGGAGATGGATAAGTACTAAAAATAAAACATTTACATTGGCACTGTTAGATGGTGCTTCATAACTCCTTTTAACTATTTCATTAAATCACATGCTAGAGAAAATGTTACAAAGGTGACAAAATGAGTTTGTCAGTTGATAACTAATACATCTACTGCCCAAAGGACTTGGCTGATAGACAATATGGAAGTGTCCTAATAAATAATAAGTACCGAGTAGGATATAAGCTCTTTCTGGAGCCAGCCAGACATCTGCACATTAAAAATGTAGATTACGCTTAATTCCTTTAAAATGCCAGGGTGGAAGCGGGGAGGCAAGAATAGTTCCACACCTTAACTTATTCCACCACCACCCACTCACTGGTTCTCTCCAGAGGTTTCTCTCCTAGGAGGAGTTCATTCTGCTATCTCAGGCTTCATTATATTAAAAAAACAGGAATGGAAGCAGCTGCCATTCTGTGTTTTAAATGGACCTTTGGTCTCACCTGAAGGGTGATTTTCATAGGAGGACTGCCATCAAGCGGGTTATAGCTCCACCTATCGTCCGAAGGCAAGAATGTTTTTGAAGTCAAGACTAGGGGCCCCTCCCACTCTCCAGTTCATTCGCAGTGAGTCCAAAGAGAGATATCTAAAAATGCAGGAGAAAAGGCCAACGGGCCTACCAGCAAAGACATAACACAATAGCAATAATCATAATAATATGACTCTAACATAGCGATATAACATTAATAGCAGTCTTGACTTCACTAGTAAATCTAATATAATAGTGTAACAGGAGTATATGAAAAAAACCCCAAAATATCTAGGTATCCAGGTATCCTCCAACTGGGAGGGTCGTGATGGCAGTCCTCCTATGAAAATCACCCTTCAGGTGAGACCAATGGTCCATTTTCCATAAGAGGACTGCCATCAAGCGGGATGTACCAAAGCAGCCCATAACAGGGAGGGACCACCCACATCCTAATCATCATTAAGAACCTGTTGCAGCACTCGTCTGCCAAAAGAGGCATCGACAGAGGCATAACGATCTATTTTGTAATGCCTTATAAACGAGTGTGGGGTAGACCAAACAGCAGCTCTGCAAATATCAGCAACAGGAGCGTTGGTAGCAAAAGCAGCCGTAGTGGCCGCTGACCTAGTGGAATGAGCTGTTATACTAGCTGGAACTGGAAGCTTAAGGGACTCATAGGCTAAGGTAATACATGCACGCAACCAGTGGGATAAGGTGGAATTAGCTACTTTATGCCCCACAGAACGTGGATGAAAGGATACAAACAAAGACTCAGTTCATCGTATATCCTGGGTCCTAGACAGGTAGGTCTTGAGAGCCCTCCGAACAAGTCTTCTCTAGAGGATGGGTAGGATTCGGACAAAATGAAGGAAGAACAATGTCCTGGTTGCAATGGAAAACTGAATTGACCTTGGGACAGAAGGAAGGATCAGTTTTCAGCACAAAAGAGTCCTTGTGAAAGACACAGAGATGGCGGGCAGAAGACAATGTGCCCAGTTCCGAAACTCGTCTCACAGAGGTGATCGCGATCAGGAACAGGACCTTGAATGACAACAGACGTAAAGGCACAGTCCTAAGGGGCTCGAACGGAGGGCATTGTAAAGCCTGTAGGACCTTCGACAAACTCCATGAGGGAAAACGGTGGAATACAGCCAGTGAGCGTAACGCGGTTCTCCTCAGAAAACATTTGATGAATGGGTGCGAGGCAATAGGAGCACCAGCGGAGGACACTGAGAGAATGGACGACAGAGTGGATGCATGTCGACGTAAGGTGTTGGGTCTAAGTCCCATCAGGAGGCCCCTATGAAGGAATTGCAGCACCTGTTGTATTGTGGCCTGGGAAGGATCGAGGTGCTGGGACTGACACCACCTGGAAAATGCCACCCAAGTATGTTGATATATACAGGTGGTTGATGGTCGTCTCGAGGCCAAGATAATGTCAATAACAGCATCAGACAGGCCAGAAGACCTTAAATGTCCCCGTTCAAAAGCCACGCTGTTAGCTTGAGCCAATTGGGGTCCTGATGCAATATTGGGCCCTGGGATAAGAGGTCTGGCCTGACCGGGAGCGTCCGAGGGTCCGTCACTGACATGGCAAGGAGATCCGAGAACCACGGTCGACGGGGCCAATATGGAGCTATCAGAACCAGTTTGGCCCTCTCACGTCGCGCCTTTCTCAAGGTTCTGGCTAACAGTGGTATTGGAGGGAAGGCGTACAATAGGCCATCCGGCCACGGTAGCGATAGGGCATCCACCGCTTCCGCTGTCGTGTCCAGGTATCGAGCGAAGTACCTGGGTAGCTGGCAATTGCGACTGGAGGCAAACAGATCGACTGAGAAGACGCCGAACCGACACTGGAGAAGATGGAAAATGGTCGGATGAAGTTTCCATTCTCCCGGAAAGACCTGTTGTCTGCTGAGCCAGTCTGCTGTCACATTCCAAATTCCTCTGAGATGTTCTGCTTTTAAGGATTGTAGATGTTGCTCTGCCCAGTCAAATATGAGGGAAGCTAGGTTCTGCAGAGGACGGGACCTGGTCCCCCCTTGCCTGTTTAAATGAGATTTGGCACACGTGTTGTCCGTTCGAATGAGAACATGGTCCAAGGGGAACAGAGACTGAAAATGGAGCAGAGCTAAGTGGACAGCCTTCAGTTCTAGCCAATTGATGCTCTGAGTCTGCTCTGCTGTGGTCCAAACCCCCTGAACGAACTGGGAGTTGCAGTGGGCTCCCCAGCCGAGGAGACTGGCATCTGTGGTGATAACAGTCCTGCGGGGTTCTCTGAACGGAGTGCCCTGGGTGAGATGTTGGACCCTCGTCCACCAGCGGAATGAAAGACGCAGTGCGGGGCTCAGGGGAATTGCTCGATGATTTGACCTGGCAATGTCCTGCTGAAACGGCAACAAAGCCCACTGGAGTTGGCGAGTATGAGCTCGAGCCCATGGCACAATATGGTGGACACCAACATTCCGAGAGCCGTAGCTAGAAGCATGACGTCTGCGGTTGCGTGGCGCATCAGAGACCGTGCGATGTCTGTGATAGCAGTTATGCGGTCTGGAGACAGTAACACCGTCGCCTGCAGGATGTCCAACATCGCCCCTAGATGTTGTAGGCGTTGGGTTGGTTGGAGATGGCTTTTGTCGAAATTGACTAGCCAGCCGTAGGCCTGCAAGACATGGAGCGTGAGCGTTAGATGGCGATGAGCCAGCTCCCTGGAACTCGCCCGTATTAAAAGATCGTCCAAGTAGGGGTAGATATGGACCCCTTGAAGCCGGAGGTAAGCCACTAGTATGAGTAGCACATTGGTAAATACGGCATCGCTCGATATTGAAAATGCTGGGGGCCGAAAGCAAACTGAAGGAATTTTCTGTGGGCTATGCAAATAGGCACATGGAGACTTCCGGGAAGGGTGACTTCGCTTGTGCCTGCTTTTGAGACGGGCTCCCGCCTCAAAAGAAGCTTATTCAGATATAAATCAGTCAGAACATTTTTTTTTGACTGATGAAATTTCTCCCGGGCAGGGAGAAACTTAGAGATCAACCTCAAAAGCCTGTTTTTGTTGGGAGGACTGGATTTCATTAATTTATGAGAAAAGGTCCAGCCAGCAATGCCGGACGGACTTCCGAACAAGCTCTATCTGATTAATGCGATACGTTTATCTTTTCTTCAAAGAGAAAACGGACTAACAGGCAAGCACCCTTCTTTCTATTATTTTTTTTACTTGGTTTAAATTGTTGCAGCAAAAAGAGATTTGTCAAATGAATCAGCTTTAAAGAACTTCTGGGTGAGCTATAACTCTTCTCTATTATTCACGAAATTAACAGCTTATCTCTGTTTCTATTGCAAAAAGCTGTCCTGGAAGTGCATTCTAAAGATATAAACAGAAGAGGGATTTCTATTCCGAGGAACATTATATTGTCTGGGACTATTCTCTTTTTGGTCTATTTTATTTTGACGAATCTGCTTCTTCACGACGCCACTAGCTGTTTTGATGCTGGGAACTAAATTTGTTTTGTGTTCTTGAACATAGAGAGATAAGGCAGGCTGCTCTGTTTATACTGTGATGTCATCAAGCCTGGAATATTAACCCAATTGTTGCTGAAATAAGAAGTGGTTCTTCTTTATTTTTGTTTTGTTTTGTTTTCGTGGTTTTAAAAATGGCAATCAAGAAAGTGGCTGAGAATCTGGAAGTAATTATGTTTCAGAAAATAATGGATGAGATTGAGATAACGAAACAAACCCTGCGACAGGGCAGTAAGGAGCTGAAAACTGAACTGAGCAAAATGACGCAGGAGCTTAAAGAAATAGGGGATCCTGTGAGAGAGGAGAATGAGATCAGAGATGAGAAAAGAAAAAATAAAGGGAAGATACAAGCCCTGGAGATTGGAACAAATGTGGAATTGGAAAAAGATCTGGAGTTTATGGATATTAGAAATAAAATCTACTGTTTGGAATTTAACGTTATCTCTGAAGAAATTAATGAAGATATTAGAGATAAAGTTATCAATGGCTTGGATAATCTTCTGGACTGGAATGACGTGATGGAGCTTGATATAGAGAAAATCTATGGAATTAACTGCAGCCATGTGACAATGGAAAAACTCTCAAGAGATGAGCCAGTGCATTTTGTAAAAAAGAAGAACACAGATATGACTTTACAACAATATTTCAGCAACTTATTCAGAATTGATGGCAAGAAAATATTTGGGATAGAGGAAATTCCCATCAGACTCTTATTATATGACTATGGCTATGACAGCAAGATTATTATGGAATACTGATAATGGAAGATTGGACACTGAAATTACTGGACTTAACAGGACTATTGAAGATGGAAGATGGAATTAATATGGATAATGGAATAATGGCTATTGAAATTATTGGACCTAACAGATTTTGATGAGATGGATTAATCGATATGTTTATTTGGACTATGGTTATGACAATAAGATTATTATTATTATTAACGAGATGGATTAATCGACAGGTTTATTTGGAGAAAAATTGATAGATATATCAAGAATTGAAACCTCTCTTTGACTTTTTGTGGAAAGAATAAAGTAATGTTTATGAGATTTGATGATTAATTAAGATAACTACTGGAGGAAAGTGATTTTATAATATAATTTAAGAGACAGGATTGTTATATATTGTAGACCTACAACTGATTTGATCTGCGACAAATGGGAAGTCAACATTTTATTTTTTTGTTTAATCATTTTTGTTTTGTTTTGTTTTTTGTCTTTGAATGTTTTATGATTTTGTTTTGTATGTTTTATGAAAATTTGAATAAAAATTATTGTAAAAAAAAAAAAAGCAAATAGGCACATGGAGATACGCTTCCTTTAGGTCGATAGAAGCCAGGAAGTCTCCTTCTTGAAGGCTTTCTGTAATGGAGTGGAGGGATTCCATTTTGAACCTGCGATACTTTACGAAACGGTTGATGAACTTGAGGTCCATCACCGCCCTCCATGACAGATCTCGTTTGGGCACAGCAAACAGGAGGGAGTACACCCCTTCCGACCTCTCTGTTGTAGGGACTGGCTCTATCGCTGCTGTGTCCAAGAGGTGATGTATGGCTGTCTGCATGATGCAGTGCCTGGATGGTGCCCTGGGACAAGGGGAGGGATGAAATCTGTCCGGAGGGATTGCCGAAAACTCTAGTGCATAGCCATAACGAAAAAGATCTCTGATCCAGGCGACCTGAGTCAGACACAGCCAATGGTCTCCAAACAGAAGCAGTCTGCCCCCAACTGGTATCGCATCACTACTGTCTGTGCTGGCGAGACCCTCCCTGATATGAGGACGTTGAGGTACCTCTGCGCCCCTGGTACTGACCTCTGCCTGGGAAACATCTGTTCCAGACTCCCCTGGAGGGACGGAAATCATAGGTTTGGAAATCGCAGCCTCGTCCCCAGGCCGCGTTCCTCGAAAGGGCTGGGATGTGCGGTATGAGGTGAAACGTCTGAAAGGCCTGCGATCAACGTTCCTGACAGTGGCCAAGACAGGCTTTCGAGCATCCTTGGGGTCAACAAGCACTGCCTTTAGGGCTTCCTCGCCAAAGAGTAATGAGCCGGAATAAGGTGCCCTTGATAAATTAACCCTGGCTGTAGAGTCCGCTTGCCAGTGACGAAACCAGAGGGTCCACCGAGCGGCTACCTGAGCTGCCATAGCTCTTGCTCCCAGCTGATTTGCGTCCAAGGTGGCATCAGCCACAAAAGCCGCTGTCTTGCGCAATTTCATCAGTGACCTCCTCAGAGAGACAGGATCGGGATTAGGATCATCTAAGAGGTCATCCAACCACATCATCGCTGCCCTGGAAAAGATGGAAGCTGATGCAGAGGCTCGCATGGAGAAAGCGGTGGCCTCATGATTCTTGCGTAAGGCAAAGTCCAGCCTCCGCTCAGTGGCGTCCTTTAAATGTGAATCTCCTTCCCTCGGCAAAAGGGATCTAGAAACTAGACTGGAGATCGGCTTGTCTATGCCAGGGACGGCCAGTCTGCTTGTAAAGTCCGGAGCCAAAGAGTAAAGTCTGTCCGCAAGGGCGTTAAAACGGCGTGTTTGTAATGGATGAGACCATTTGTCCTTGGCCAGTTTAGCAATAGGATCTGGCACAGGAAGGTAGTGCTCTGCTGGTGTGGGGGATTTCAAGACCCTGGCCCCTTTAATAGCGGGAGTGGCAGCTGCAGGTTGTGTAGATTGGAGACCAAGGGTGTTCAATACTCTGCGAGCAAGGGGCTGATAATCTAAGGCATCAAACAGGCGATAAGATGTATTCTCCTCATGTTCCGAATGATCACTCCACTCGTCTCCTTCGGCTTGCACAGCAAATGGTGACTCCTCCCCACAAGAAACGTCATCAAAAAACCTGCCCCTGGCAATGTCAAAAGGATTTGGAGAGCATGATGGATCTGCCTCATTGCGTACATAGTGGTCCACACTGCGCTGAGGAATGGCGGGGACTTGTGACGGTGACTGTGTTTCAGTGAAGAACGACAGCATGTCTTGTAGTTGTGATATGAACTCATGAGACAGCTGCAGCCCCGGTGAAGTAGATGGTTGCACTTGTAGAGGCGACATTATGGACAGCTCAGCAGGCTGTGAAGATGAATAAGCCCTAGGTGGTAATATGGGAGGAGGGTGGCTGGCTGCTGGTTGGTCAGGAAACCCAGCAAAGTCCTCCTCGGAGGAGGATGCAGTCGGAGAGTGAAAGAGATTCGTTAACTGTTCCTGGCCCGCCCCCTCAGAAACCGGAACAGAGACGTAGCGTGGCTGCTTGGTTGTGCTGTGGCTGGATAGATGTTTAGTTTTGGCAACCGCTTTGGTGTGCTTATGCTTGGCCGCCTTAGATTGTTTCGGCTTGGTTGCCTGAGTTGTCGCTGGCTGTTCCACCATCATATATTTTCTAGGGGGTTCAGTACACGGCCACGGATGGGGCAGAATGTACAGACCCGAACAGGCTCAGTACACGGCCACGGATGGGGCAGAATGCACCGGCTCAGATGGCTAAGTACACGGCCACGGATGGGGCAGAATGTACCATTTCAACAGCGTTGGTACACGGCCACGGATGGGGCAGAATGTACAGTATCAACAGCCTTGGTACACGGCCACGGATGGGGCGGAATGTACAGATCGAATAGCCTTGGTACACGGCCACGGATGGGGCAGAATGTACAGTTCCAGACAGCCTGAGTATACGCAGAATGTACAATTTCAAACAGCCTTGGTACACGGCCACCGATGGGGCAGAATGCACAGTTCCAAACAGGCTTTGCACACGGCCACGGATGGGGCAGAATGCACAGTTCCAACTAGGCTGGATACATGAAACAGCTTCAATAGTCAGCTTCAGGCAGCAGTTTGTGTTGAAGAACTTATAGCAGGATTATAGAGGTTCTGCTCTGCAGCATACACACAGAAACTGACAGAAAAGGCAGAAACTGACAGAAAAGGCCTAGAACAGAATTGTTTACTATGGAAAGGACCAAACAGAAAGGGCGGGAAACGAGGGGGAGGAACAAAATGGCGCCCGCGAAAAGAGCGGGAAAATTGGCCAATCAGAAAGGCTTGGGGCGATGAAGAAGCAATGGCAGTCACAGGGGAGCACCAGCGAGCTCAAAAAACGGCCTCAAAAAACGCTCTGGAGCCGCGGGGCTGAGAAGCGCAGTCACGGCTTAGAGAGCGAGCCAGATCTCTACAGCCGCGGGACAGACTCAGCAAGTGAGGGGAATAAGGAGCCGCAGCCGCAGGCTCCGAAGGCAGTCGTGGCGAGATTTAAAATGCCACAGAACGAGCCGGGGGAGGCGGGGCAGCCCAACCAGAAAGGGACACTGAAAGTAGAAAGAGACGCAGCCACAGGCTCTGGAGAAAAAACTAAGGGAGCTGCCGCGAAAATAGGCGGCGAGTTGAAAAAAGAGTGGCGGCGCAAGGCAGAGAGCTGCAGCCGCAAGCTCCTAGATTAAGTCTGCGTCCGCCGGCTGGGGAAGGGAGAACCACAGCCGCTGTCTCCCAGAATCACCGTTCGGCTAGGCAGGGAGCTGCAGCCGCAAGCTCCTGGAGTAAGTCTGCATACGCCGACTGAGGAAGGGAGAACCGCAGCCGCGGTCTCCCAGAATCGCCATTTGGCTAGGCAGGGAGCTGCAGCCGCAAGCTCCCATAACAAGGCTGCGTCCGCTGCCTTAGGAAGGGAGAACCGCAGCCGCGGTCTCCCAGTAAATAGCTAGGGACTAAGCGAAAAAAATAGACAAAAAGGGGACCCCCCTTAAGTACAAAGACAAACAAAGTACAGTCAGTCCCACAGACTCTAAAGTAAAAGACAGAGGGAAGGAAATAACGTGGAATACACACACAAAACCTCCACACCCTGTCACACAAATACACAAAAACTTATCTAGACGCAAGCTATATATCCAACTTGCACGGACGAAGGCAAGAATGAACTGGAGAGTGGGAGGGGCCTGACGCCCCTAGTCTTGACTTCAAAAACATTCTTGCCTTCAGACGATAGGTGGAGCTATAACCCGCTTGATGGCAGTCCTTCTATGGAAAATAATACCACCACCATCCACTTTATAGGTATGAGATAAAAACCATTAGCATTTAGTTTCCCATCCCCATTTCAAACTCATAACTAAGGAGTTCTCAATTTTTTTTCTAGATAACACCACAAGAGTATATTTTAATTAACCCAAATAATGAAACCCAAGAAATAAATTCATTAGAAGTGTAAACATACATGAACTGGCATATTAAAATAATCTGACTTGAAGGCATCTGCCATTTCTCCAAATGTGCGAAGTGTGTAGTCTCGTGCTGCCTG
This sequence comes from Rhineura floridana, assembly GCF_030035675.1. Lineage (NCBI taxonomy): Eukaryota > Metazoa > Chordata > Lepidosauria > Squamata > Rhineuridae > Rhineura > Rhineura floridana. The sequence continues at coordinate 50,078,947 of NC_084485.1, forward strand.
TTCAAAACCAAATGCTTCTTGTGGTTTATTACACTCCTGTGTAATTAAAATATAGCATTGATTTAACAGAGAAACAAATACCATACATAAAGCAAACACTTCTCAAACATATGACAAGATAGACTAGCATGGCTCCAATTTTACAATATGTTGGAAGAGACTGCTGGTTACAGCGCACAGATGGAAACGAAGAACCGCAGGTACAGATGGTACTAAAGTGGGACCTGCTTTTATACTCTCTCCAAAAGCCCCACCACCTTCTTCTCCAAATGAGTACAAGTTGTTGGGGAGAATGATCATTTGGGGACGCAGGGCTGCCTGTGGGAATTTATCATCAATCCTTGATCATGGGGTTAAGTCATTCACAGCTAATGACCCAAGCTGAAGGTCCCCATGGAACATGTATAAAAAAACCAAGACTAATTAGATGATGTGCCAATCATGAGCAACATGGTGGCAGTGGACAGACTGACACCCACAGAGGTGAAACAGATCACTTATAAAGCCAAGTGTGAGGAAACACCAAATGAGGTGTGTGCATGCTCAGTTCTCTCCTTCTAGTATATAAGGGGAGGATGTAGCTGGGTAAGGGAGAGACCAAGAGTTAACTGACTTTGGAAGAGAACAGTAGGAGGGCACTGTAACATACCAGGGGTGGTATCCCACCAACTCATTCCATCAGCACAAGGATTTCTGCTTGTGCAACAGAACTTTCCCCACTCTCCTCCCACAGCATGCCCCCTAAATCTGTTCTGGGGTTTTCCCAACCCTCTGGAGCTGATCTGGAGAGAGCACAAGGTTCACACGGGAACAGGAGGGAGGATGTTCCACTGCACAAATGGAAATTGTTGCAGAATGAGTTAGTAGCATACCGCCCCAGACCCTTAAATTAACTTTGAAGAGGGAACTGCTTACAAGGTGAGTGGGAAAGCTGCTGAAAATAAGACTGCTGTTAACTCCATAAATACAAGACAGCATTGTGAGGGATTCTATGACTAGAAAGGGGCAGACAAACACAGTACTTGATACATGTGGGTGTCCTATGATGAGAAGAATCTTGAACTTACTCCTGGAGGAGTAAAATCTTGAACTTACTCCTGCAGGAATAAAAGACTCACCTGAACCCCTCATTAAATAACAGGGGTTCTGGGGCTCTGACGGTACGTTGAGCCTAAACAAAACTCTTATACTGAAGAGAAGGCAATGCGTAATCGCACACTAGGGTAGGGGGAGGATGAGAGGGAGAAAATGTAGTGACCTCCAAGGTAGGACAGTGAAGAAAAATAGGCATTTTTTAAATATATATTGATATACTTTGGGTGCTGAATTTTATATTTGTGAGGCCTAGGGAAAGAAATTCATCTGTATTTTCTTATTACCTGAGCTAGGCATTGGGGGCATCTCCAATCCCCTTTGGGAACATCATGAAGAGGTGGTATTAAGCAAAAGGTATGATAACTGTCATCACAGCCATCACATAGGAGCAGACGATCCTCGTCATTACCACTACCACATAAGAGACACACATACAAATCCACCTGTAAAACAAAATTGCCAAAGTGAGGGGGAGGGTATTAGTCCCAACATTATCTTATTTATTGTTGTGCACGATTCATGGTAAGAAACCCCCTGATGGATAGATATGATGTAAACATGCAATATTTATGCAGAAACACACTTTAGTTTTGTTTTGATATAAATACATATAAATGAGTATCAAGCTATGAGAACTGCAATCCAAATGCCCTCTGTACTGATGTGGAGCTCTACAAACCTCCCACTGAATGTGCAACCAGAAGCGCTGCTGGCGGGATTCCAGCTGGCAGCACCCCATAGAAAGCCTCAAAACAGGGTATTCCAGAGCAGAGGCTGAACCGGCATAGGACTTCATTGCTGTCACATAATGCCATTGTCCCCAGTCCAATTGTCCCAACTACTTTGCCAATTCCAGGCTGGTGCGATTTGTTTGCATCCCCACCTTCCACCCTGGATAGTGTGAATGGCAGGGCTGTGGATATGATGGTGACCTTGCCACTCCATTAAACTCCACTGCTGCCCAGTCAGGCTTTGGATGAAAAAACTAAAAGTAAAGAATATCTGGTACGCCACCATAAAAAAAATTATCCCACCCTTCTTAGGAGCAAAAGATACATATAGGATCTACTCAGCAACAGTTGTAAAGATTCCAGCATCTCATCTTTTTAAAAAAAGAAGCTTTCACATTAAACAGCAAAATGGAACCTGTGATACAAAATGCAAAAGAAATTTGAAATGGGTCTACTGGACAGCTGAGTGCCAAGACTGAGATCTCAGTCTAAACGAATGATGTAATAGTGGAACCTCAGTTGGACCAGCATTTTACAAAAAACTGTTACACATAATGCATTTCCTAGATTAACCAAGAATAAAAAAGTGTGTCACTGTATTTCACAATATGAAATCCAAAAAATTATTTTTCCACTGCCTAACAACTTCAAGCTCATTGTTTGCTGCAATCAGCATAGAGCCACACACACACAAAAAAGTACTCACTGCATTAAAGCTTTTCTTAGAACGTCCCTTTGGTTTTTCTCTATCTGTTTCCCAAATGGGTTGCTTTTTTTCAACAGCTTCCCGTTTTACTATACCATGAGAATCTTTATCTGATTCAGCAAAATACAAAATACATTTAGAAAATATTACTCTAAAGTGTTTGAGACAAAATAGGAATACATTGAAAAGAATTTAAAACACTTAAAAGAAATCTAGAATTATTTAACTACCCGCTTAAAGAAATCTTAGGTGATTAAATTGTGTAAGTTTTAACCGATCAATTAAATCCACAAGTAAGTAAAAACAAAAGTACTAAATAAATATTGGGTTGGGGTTTTTTTACCATATATGCATGTGCTACAGCAGACAAACTTAGAATAGGCGTTCATCATCCTATGTGAAAGAGTATTTACATGTTTTTCCGAAGTCACATTTTAAACAAAATTTCTCTCATTATAATAAAGGAGCATAAGCTTCATAAAATTCAAAGTTATATTCTAAAATAAACATTTTTTAAAACTGCCTCTATTTTGCAAATACAATATCCAAATGAATACTGGATAGTTTTACACTGTTATGCCAAGTTACAATTTGGATCATAGGGAAGATTCTGTTTTAAAAGTACAATAGACTTAAAGGCAAACATCTGCGACTTTTCCCCCATTGATATACTTACCACTGTCTGGCTCTGGTTTTGCAGGGGTGCTTCCCATTCTCCGTCTCAAGTTGTGAGTTTTGGTTTCCGCAGTTTCTTCCAAATCAATTTTAATATTAGTAGCCTGTTGGGGGTGGTGGTTAGGCTTAATATTTATTTTAACATTTTGTTTGGTACACAATTACCTGTCATGATCTAATTCTATGCAACAATTGACTGTTCCTGAAATAGCTAGTTGTTTATATGTGCTCACAGGTATAGTCTGCCCCCTGCAGTGTAACAACTTATTTATCACAATAGTAATATTACCCAAAGTGAAAGGAAGGGGTGGTTTTGGCTGCTTCCTCAACAGCTGGCATTTGATGTTCCATTATGGCTGCACAGTAATGACAATGCTGGAGAATGTTTGCCTGGAGTATCCCCACACTCCAATTTAGTATTTTATTCCTAAACTAAAAGAATAAGGAACTCCCATTCAGAGACTTTTTGTTCCCTGCTAGAAGTAGGCAGGGGTTTCATGCGCTGATACTGCTCATGCACAGCTCTGGGTGTACACCTAAGTCAAGGTGAAGGTAATCACACAATTTAGGCTAATGCTACATCTTAGAATATTTAGATTTATCTGTTTTAAAACATGCGTGCTGGCATACTATGAAAATTACAAGAAAACAATTCAGACAAGTGGTAAGTGGGGGGGGGGTCCAGAGAGCTAGTAAGTCTCAGATGCTACACTTGATCTAAGGTATCTGAACTAAAGTCTGTACTAGAGGAGACTAAACTAGAGGAATTCAAAAAAAAGTTACACTGCTTAAGACCTCTGGTTTTTAAGGGTGACTTAAATTGTGTGCGAACTAATGATTTCTGGCAAATCACTATTTCTCACCTTTCCTTTACTCTGTAAAGTGGAAATTATATTATTCTACTGAGTTGTTGTGTAGATGACTGCAAGAGATTTTAAACCACTGCACATATCAGAAATGCTGTATAAATTATTAAGATTTAAGATTTCAACAGCTTCAGATAATAAGTGAAACCAGACCCTGGTTTCGAATCTTTGTTAAATGGGAACCCTGATTAGCCTTATCCACAGTTGATGTTAGTGCCAATATACTGAAACCTAAGGCTGGAAGTATCAATCTCACAAGGGAAAGAGGTGTGATCCTACAGCCCACTCATAATCTCTTAAACACAATTAAGAGTATGTCTACATCAGCCCCTAAATAAAACTACACATGATCGTCAGAAGTAGAGGCAGTCTTCCACCTGAAAGTTCATGTGAAAATATTATAACTGCTTTAATTTCTGACAAGGGAAGGAATTCCTTATTAAAGTGCTTTTGTGGTTTGAATTATGGTCTTTTTAGAAATCAGTACATGAGAAGTCAAATCCTACCTCTGATCTCATGCGTTTTGCTCGACGTGCAGGTGGACAAGTTTCAGATGGCTGAACAGACTGTCTTTGAGGAATATCATGGGGCTTATATTCCTTGTCCTTCGTGCTACTGGTAATATCTGGCTTCTGAAGACACTAAAAAAGCAAGCAAAAGTAAATTTTTCCTCTTTATTTCCTAACATATCCTTCACATAAATACAAGTATTTTTAGTAGCTGAAATAACATGCCCATATTCACTACAGATGGATTTGGATAACCAGTCTCCACTTTCTATAATGATTTAAGAATGGCAAAATTATTTGAAAAGAAAAGAAAAACAGCTAATCTGTCATAGTTTTTTGTGTTCTATGTGGCATTCCAGCAGTAACTGCAGAGGTAAATCTAGATCCAGACAATCTGGCAATAATGACAACAAATGGAAGCAGTTATAAGAAAAACAGATTGTGGCCGTTTACATCCAAGGTACTCTCCAAGGGGCCTGAAAAATTGTTCTTGACAATTTAAGCATTTCTGTGGGTTGCTATTGATAATGATATTTGAGTTTTTCTGGGCAGTGGGAAGAAGGAAATACCAAATCTGCTATGAATACATTGAAGTATTAGATGTTTATCTCTCTCTTCATTCCTAGAGGAGTGCACATGGTTCCTTCCCCCCAACAATTTATTGTCACAACAATCCTGTGAGATAAGGTTAGGGGGGAAAGTGACTGGCTCAAGGCCCCTCAGGAGTTTCATGGCTGTGCATGAATTTGAACTTAAGTTTTCTCAGTCCTTGTCCAACTGCTACACTCCAAACACTAGTTCTCAGTTAGCCACAGATCATTAAATGTTTTGCTGAAGATGCAAAGAGCACAAGTACTTATCAAGAAGTTATCAAGTATTAATGTTTTGCTATTAGGAAAAAAAGGAAAATATTCATATTATAAATGTGATCAATCTCTTCCACCAAATATAACTAAAACATTAAGGTTATCTTTGGAGGTCCCATTCTGGGTCAGATGGGTGGCTATTGGGGAGAGGGCCTTTTGGTTGTTGTACCTTGCCTTTGGAAAACTTTCCCCAAAGAGGCTCAAATGGCATGTATTCTCATCTCTTCTTGGCCCAGGCAAATATCTTTTTTATTTTCCCATGACTTTGCAAACTTGCCCTCAAAATCTTCTCCAACGGTTGGATAAGATTTGAGGAGTGCTCGGGGTGGGTGGGTTGCAGAGTGGAGGACAGAATGATGCAGTCTCACTGCATGTCCTAAAGTCTACTTGCATAACTTTGATACTCTCTATTTAAAATCTATTTTATCAAATTTGTTACCCTTCCTGGGAGCTTAATACTGAAAGGTGTGGCAGATCTTTAAACAGATTAACAAAATAGAAAGGATTTGAAAAAAGACTGTGCTACAACTCTTCTAAATGCAGCAAATATGGGCAATTTACAGATAAGAACTATGAAAAAAGTCTAGCTCTGACAATTAAAAACTATTAACCTTTTGTCAAAAAAATGTACAGAGATTCTAAAACAGTAAACAGAAAAAGATGAAACCTTTCCATTGTACAATCACAAGTAGCAATTTACATTCTTGAAACAGAACAAAAGAATAAAGTAAACAATTACATGAAGAACTTCATTAGCCGCACAACGTGTGTCATGTCTTTTAGCCTGTGGGCAGGAACTATCTTGTTTTAATTGACTCTATATATGACCCTCTGGGAGCCAGGGTACAAATGCTCTAAATAAAGTAACATGTTTACAATTATGAAGAAGTTTTTAAGCACAGGTTGGATGGCCACCTATCTGAAATGTTAAAGTAATGGTTTCCTGCGCTGGCAAAGGGCTAGTCTAGATTGGTTGTATTCAATATAGTGCTAAAGTGAATGTTCCATCAGCATAAGGATTAATCCTTACACAACAGAATGTTCTCTCCCTCTCCTGCCCCCATGTGCACCCCATATCTGTTCTGTGGGTTCCCCCAATCCTCTGGAACAGATTTTGGGACAGCATGAGGCACACACCGAGGGGGAAGAGAGGGGAAAGTCCAGTTGTGCTAGCACTATTTCATCCAATACTGCCTGATGACCTCTGATGTTCCTCCCAACTTTACGATTCATCCACCATTTGGGTCCAACAAAGAGTAAACGTTTTTCAATTCCCCTGCCTCCCATTTTTTTTAACCCATTAGGTCCAAGAATATATCTGTTTAGAAAAACATTTTAGTTTATTAAGATCTCTTCTGGTAAGTTCTCAACAGGAGAAAAGCCAAAAGCCAATTTTTTTTAGAAGTTAGGATGGGGGAACTGCAGGCCATCAGACAATATATCTCAATAAGCCAGTTTGTTTATGTACCACTGATTCTTCATAGGATCCAGAAGAATATCCCTGCTTCTAGTGGAGCTAGGTAGCTGACAGAAAGCTATTTTTTCCGTGAAACCTTCTGTCTAGAAGTTATATATCAGCAGATACTCAATACACATATATAAATTTCATTTTGTTGGCATTTATTTGTACCTGCCAAGTCTGGCACTATTCCAATAGTAATGTCTGACTTTTTTGAGAATAAGGGAGAAAATAGATGTGATGCAAGAAAGCCAATTACCCACTTTTTAAAAAATACTTTGATAAAATCACTATGGGGAGGAGTGCCTCAAAGCAATGGTGCTGGAGGAGTGGGCTGATTCCTTCTCCTTCCTACACGTTTTTCCTAGTCTAAACCCCCTGCGCAGCTATTATTAGTTCTGCTGGGGAAAAGATTCAGCCAAGGTAAAGGTACCTGTATTTTTCCTCAGCAGGAATAACAGCAGTTTTGCCGGGGGGGGGGGCGAGGCAACACATAACGTTGCTTTTCCGATATTAAAAAAAGAAAAACAAATGATGTCACATGTGTTTTGGCACTAGGATGCCATTGTGCTAAACCTATAGACACAAGTTCTCTATAGATTGTACAGAGACACCATGAGAAATAATTCTCAAGCTTTTGATCATTACCTTTCTGCCAGTGATGCTTCTAAATATGTTTCCCAGCAACTCATACCGCTGTACTTATTACCAAGTGTTGTCTGCAGCAAAATGTGGTGCAGAGGTAAAACCACAGGGTGGTGGCATGGGGCTGTCCAGGCAAGGGAAAAGCCATGGTCTGGATTCATTCCAAGGATCTCTCTCTGCTTAACCCTGACCATCATGCCTTTTAATTAACCAGAACTAGGATCAATTATCAATCTCCTAACAAAACCACTTCACGAAAAAGGAGGTATGGTGTTTGACTTTTCTCTACAGAAAAAGAATCCAAAAGCTCGAGAAGAGCCTGAGCCGCAGGCCGTCGCCATTTCGGACTGGTGTACCGCCCCTTGAAATAGTTGTAAGTTCAGGCGACACAGAATGCCTTTCCTGGATATTTTTTTTAATATAATGTTATTTGCTATTTAATTTATTTTTTTGTACAATGTATTGCTTATTGATGTATTGCTTTATTGATGTATTTTTATATTTGTGTTTACTTTTTCTGTAAGCTGCCTTGAGGGCCTTTTGGCCAAAAGGCGGGGTATAAATAAACATTAACGTAACGTAACCAATAAACCAAAATTCCAAAGCAGGTTGTAAACCCTCATCAAAGCGCTAATTGTTCTCCTGAGCAAGATTAGAATTCAAACAAAAATCTATGAAGATATAAGTAGAGGGCAGGGAATCATAATAATCATGATTGATAAGAAATTATTCTGCATCCAACAACAACAATTGTCTGCAGTACAGAAGGTTTATATATGGAAATAAAAGAAATCTTCGTACCAGGAGAATAATCCAATATGTGTGTACAGAACTATTAGTGAAAGGCATACTGAAATCCTGCAAGCAAATGAGACCAAAAACACATCGTTTCATGCAATGCCTTGATGCAGTTCACAGAATATAGAAATATTTTGCAAAGGAGGATGGAGAGGAAGCACCTAAAACAGCTTAGAACAGAGACAGGGAAGAATTGTCTTTTCTTAAAAAATGTTGAACATACCTTTTCCAGAACTGCATCATCCACTAAACACATCAGTTTGGAACAAATGTCAGGTGCCTATTGCAAGAGAGAGCTTGGAGAGTTATAATTTAAAGAACTGTGACCTTGTGAAGTGAGGTCACAAGTAGCCATTTGAAAATAATTTCCTTTAAAGTGGCCCTTTTTAAAAAAAACTGCAAGTTTCATTTTGGAAATATCAAGAAACCTTAACCAGGACAAGATTTTCAATAATAGTACATGGTCACTGAGGAGCCCTGTTTTAAGATTAAATTTAAGTATCTTCTTCTTTATGATCCTATTACAGTAACTATGAAAACATGATTACATGAGGCCAAAGTAGCAGCTCTTCACAAGAAGCCACTATGACTATTTAGCCTTTAGAGCAAAACACATCAGACTATTGAGAAGACCTGTAATGATTTACTGGTTTGTACTAGACAGACAATAGGAATGTACACACAAAGGTGACTGATGATAGTAGTAAGATCACTTTTCACTAAGGCATAAAAATCAAGTATTTTTATTCAAAAACGTTTGTTCTTATATATTAGCATTTTGATAAATGTAAAGCAAAAAAATCAGGGCTTTAAAAATACATGTAAATATGCTTAATTGAGAAAATATGAATTTTATTTTTACACCCTAAACATACCATTATGGTTATTTGGTACAAACAAAAGCATCTATTTGTTAAGAGTTAATTCATACAACGCTTTTAGTCCATCAGCAGCTATGGTTTCAGTTGGCCTATTACAGCTACATCATCCCACAGTAAGGAGGTTCTCTGCATGCCATCAAAACATCTTGTTAAACCACACATTAACATGGATGCAAACACAGCTATTGTAACCTTATGACACAAAGACCACTGAGTTTAAAAGACCCATCATATTGCAACATAGGATAAACAATAGCTTTCTACATGAACTTTCTATATGAACACATGCCTATATTAGAGACATGACTAGAGTTCAGGTTTGACTGCCGCATCAATTACCCCCATACATCCATAGCCTTCACTGTGTACTACAGCTAACTCAGTGAATAAGCACCATAGCGCCACACAGACCTACAGGTAATGCAAACATAGCAATTTAACTGAGATAAAAAACCCTTGTGCTAAAATGAGAAGCTTTTTTGCAACTTCAGATTTTAATTAAAAAGCCTACTTGCCCTTCTGAATTTGTAATTTACAATACAATTGCTAAAGATAACCCAGAACACAATCATTATTCCAACTTCTGTTTCCTTTTCTTTAAAAAAATATATTTTAAATTCAGGGTACAACAGCACACATAAAAAATGTAGATATAAAAGAATCATATAAAGGGAAAGAAGTAAAGTAAGAAGAGAGAGTAGACAGACAATATATACAGACAAAGATCCAACTTCTCTCACTTTTCAAAGTAGAAATGCTGTTTATCATACCAAACTAGTCCTTAAAAGTAAACTTACAAAGCCTAATATATGTATTCTTTGGAACTATCTTTTAACTCCAAATGCATTCCTCAATTATTTAGATAGAAATTTCCAGAGAAATTGCCTGTAAATATTTAAAACCTCTGTATTTGTTGAAAAATAAATTTCTTTAACTGTGATTCTCACTTTATTTTTAAAAAGAGTTTGATTGGGTCTGCATCACCCTGCATCATGAAGCTCATCCCATTCTGTTAATTTATTTATCTGATATATTTCTACCGTTTTTAGGGCTTGCAACAAAAATGTTAACACAAACCAACTGATAACAGCATCAGATAAAATACAGATTAAAAAATAGTACCAAACAAGAAGTCAGTAAAAAAATAAAAAGCTTGACAAAATTAAAAAATACTAGGACTCACTTATAGATCATAAGAGCAGGAACTAAGCAGAGTTCTAAGGCAGGTGTGGGGAACCTTTGGCCCTCCAGATGTTGCTGAACTACAACTCCCATTGGCCACGTTTACTGGGGCTGATGAGAGTTGTAGTTCAGCAACATCTGAAGAGCCAAAGTTCCCCACTTCTGTTCTAGGGGGAAGGAATTCTACAAGTGTGGGGTCACCACTAAATAGGCCAAGTGCTTGAGACCTGACAACCTGAGTGGTGGACCCGACAGCAGCATCTTGGAGGCCAATCTTAACGTCAAGGCAGGTTCATATGGGTCTATATGGTCAAATAACCTGGTCCCAAGCTAGACAGTACTTTAAAAGTCAGTACCAACACTTAGCCCAGAAATGACCAAGTTAACCAAGACAACCAATGCAAAATTGGTATGATATAATCAAGCAACCTAGTGCCCACAAACAGGTGTTTCCAGACTATCTTCAAAGGCAACTCTAAATAGTAGTCTAATCTGGATGTAACCAGTGCACATGTAACTGGCTCCTGGCCATAAAAGAGCTATTACTCTTAAGAGAACATCTGCTTTGCGTGCAGAAGATCTCGGGTTCAGTCCCCAGCATCTCCATGTAGGGCTGGGAATGTCCCATTTGAAACCCTGGAGTGCCACTACCAGCAGCGTAGGCAATACTGTACTAGATGGACCAATGGTTCTTATGTTCCTGTATATGGTCTAAACTCATAAACTGGCCTTTGATAAAAGGAAGCCTATACTTTCCAGATATATTTCTACCTTGTTAGTAAAGCAGCACAATTTTGGGCCCTAACTGGAGCCTAATCTACCCAGGGCCAGCACTAGAGGGCAGCCAGGTCGGGCCCTGGCCGAGGACCCCTGAAGGGCGCCTCCTTAGGGTGGGAGGGTAGTGCTCCCATTCAGTGGCACCATCGACTCCTGACCCTGCCACAGATCACAGAGAGGGAGCTTCAGGCACCCCCCCCCATACAGACCACGCAGGCTTTAATAAGCCCAACATGCACACACCACCTTCTTCTCCTGTTGCTGTGAATTTATGCATGCCTGCCATCAACCAAGATGGCGGCAGAGGCTTCCCTAAGTGCACATGGCATTCACATGAGGCAACGGGAGAGGTAGGTGGGTCATGCAGGCGGGCACTGCGGGTCTAGCACAGGCGCCCAAGGACCCAGTCATGCCTGGTGCCAGCCCTGAATCTACCTATCTTTTCAGATATATTAGCTTATTAGATACCAACTACACAACTAACTACACTTTAATCACTTTTGGGACCAAGAAAGTAAAGTGATTACTCCCATTCAATGGAAGCAAGGAAGGAACCCAAGCAGGCTCAAAGTGCATGTAGCTCAGGTGATTAGCACACTGAAATGAAAACTGTAGAAAGTGCTGCAAGGAGCCCTCAAGGACAGCAGCAGTTTCAGATATGGTTCAAAACCCAACTATCTTAAGATTTTAAGGAAGAAGCAAAGTGATCCAAACCACTTCCTTTCTTCTAGGCAAGAACAGCCATTATAAATGCCAACGTCTTAATAAAGGGGATAAAAATACGAAAAACAGAAAATATACAACAGGCTGTGTCTTTGGGTTCAGTGAAATCTTCAAAAATTAAATAAACTTTTTCATGACTCTGCTGTATTAAGTTTTCTTTTGGGATTCCTAAAGCATTCACCCTCGAAAATAAAAAATAAAAAGCAAAGTTGAAAAATTTGAGAACTCTTTCATACAGTGGAAAAAGAGTCCATTTGTTAAAAGTTCACAATCTCTGCAAAGTAATCAGAACTCACCAGTAGACTAGCTCCACTCTGGAATAAGTTGTATGGATAAAGAATGCGTTCATAATGAGCACGAATATGTGAACCCACAGCTTTGCCAGGAGCAAACCCCATCTTGGTGGCTATTTTAGTCCATTTTCTGTCTTTACAGACCAAGTCAAATCCACCTTCTTCTGCAACTAGCTGAAAAAGAAAAGGCCTGCACATAAAAATCTATGCACTTAGAAGGTCATTTCTGACAAACATCATTCAGAAAAAGAAACTGTTTTGCTTCAATGCACAGGTGATATTTTATAAATAAATGTCACACATTCAGATAAAGATATCACTTTAACACAATGATTTAGCATGCCAGACAAAAGCAAACATTTAATTAATCAATACAACTACCTATGCCCTATTTGTCTAGATGCTAAATTCTAAAATATTTATCAACTCAAAGGCCTTCAGGACTAAACAAGTCTACAATAACGTGCTTACTAGTGAAAAGAAACATGACTTCAGCCTAAAAACATGAAACTTACCCTACTGGACTGCCTTCAAGTCGATTCCAACTTATGGCAACCCTAACTTACCCTATTAAGCTGGAACAAATCCAAGATCTTCCTTTCCACATGCGGAATTTTCAGCATGCATCCTTGAAGTTCCCAGAACTTTGCAATCTGGTCCAGAAAATTCAGTTTTACCCGGGTTTGAGCCTGTTCAAACACAGTGTGGATTTATTACACAGCTTAGCTTAGTTATCATTTTTAAGTACCAATTTAATAGTCTCCTATCCATTTTGATTATTCAACAAAGAAACTGAAAATGAAGATGATCACTGGCTCTTCATGCTAAGAAACACGCATTCTCTGGTGCTGCAAGCAGCAGCATGGAGGAAGCATCTGCTGTACTTTTGAGCAACCATTACACCACCCAAATGAGACTGTTCTGCACAAATACAGATGACATTATTTGTTTAAACTACTCCTGCTTCTTTAAAATGACAAAAATAATAATCATCTGAAATTTGGGGTAGAATGTGATTCCAAACAAAGTGAAAAGGAGCTTGTAGAATGACAGAACAAGTTTAAACAGTTTTGAAAACTGTCAGCACACCCTCAAACAGCAGTTTGGGCCCACCATCTTGAAAATGCATCAACAGGAATTTATTTTATTTATTAAATTTATATCCCACCCTTCCTCTCAAAGGGAGCCCAGGGCGGCAAGCAGAAGATAAAGCACTAAAAACATCTTTAAAACATCTTCTGAGGCACCTCCACATCTTGACCATTGGAAAAGAGTAAGTGGGACTCAAGGTCACATAAAATATGTCATGGGCCAAGATAGTTAGAGAAAAGTAGCAAAGATGCGATATAAAGTTGATTTCTCCTAAAGTCTCTCCCCAATGAACCACCAGTGTGGTTTTCCAGTGCATGTGAAGGACTCCTTCTCCACATATCTACAACATTTCAAACTTTCCACTTCTCCATATGCTATTTCTGGTCTCACACACAATGTGGATACTATTTTAGGATACTATCTCATTCATTGAGGTCAGCCGAGGTGGCCCTCTTGGTGTGCTGTACTTTAGAGAAGTGCATTTGGCAATAACCAGGAAGAGGGCCTTCTCTGTAGCAACACCTTCCCTATGGAACCATCTCCCTCTTCAGCTAAGACATGCACCAACAACAACCATTATGTTTCAGCACTTCATGAAGACACACTTGGGCTCCCAGGCATTTGCTGGTGTTTGATTCCAGAGTATGTTATCACGTTTTAATTTGTTTTGTGGATGGGTTTTTACTGACTTAAATTGTTTAATTTGTTTATACCTTTGTACATTGCCTTGGGATGCTGCATGAAAGGCAGTATAAAAATACCTAAACAAAATAATAAATAAATACATCAATACTCTGGGAAACTAAATATTGATCAGAAAAATATGGGGTCTTAAAGATTTTGTAAAAAAGTCAAAATGTATGAGAAACCAGACTGAGTGCCAGCAGTTGAGGCTTTCCAATTGGAATTATGCCTTAATCAGTTCCTCACACAACCACTCAGCTGTTGAGGGAGAACCATAGAACTCCTCCATCTAGACGAATAGGCCACAGCAGAATGGAGGCTAAGCACCACATTCCAAGAACAGGTGCAAACTCACATCCAGCAGATGCCGAACCACCTGACTGGTCATGCCTTCCCTTTCCGCACCAGAAAAAAATGCAGGGGCACACACAGACACAAATTCTGGAGGAGCACAGATCTCACTGTGCAGGGATTGCATGGGGGAAGTGCAGACTTTTTAGCCAGAGAACATACTATCATAGCAACCCATAGCAACTAGAAAGGTGAACACATAAAGAAATCTGGGCTCTGATGGCAAGATGCATTTGTCAAGATCTGCTCAATGGAACAACCAGTTGACCATCATACTTCTGTGTTGTGAAGAAAAGAAACATTTTAGAATATCCATGGGCTTACACTTGTCCATCACTAATTTTAAGACTTTGTATTCCAGGATATAGTTCAAGTTTATTTATTCAGTTCAGCCGCTCTAATTATAATTTGAATTTCCTGTTTATATACACGAAATCTAAAAAGCAGGGCTGTGGAGTCAGTACGCCAGACCTTCAACTCCGACTCTGACTCCTCTATTTTTCTACTGTCCGACTCCGACTTCTTCATAAATGGCAAATGTATATTAACTAGTAATAACACATCTACTGTAGTAAAATGGTAGCACAAGGCATTTCATCACCACCACGTGAAGCCAGAGCTTGGAAAAGTTACTTTTTTGAACTACAACTCCTACGAGCCCAATCCCTGGGGCTGATGGGAGTTGTAGTTTAAAAAAGTAACTTTTCCAAGCTCTGGATTCACGTGGTGGTGATGAAATGCCTTGTGCTACCATTTTACTACAGTAAATTTGTTATTACTAGTTAATATACATTTGCCATTTATGAAGGAGTCGGAGTCAGAATCGGTACATTTCTACCGACTCCAGCTCCACCCAAAATTGCTCCCAACTCCGACTCTGACTCCACGACTCTGACTCCAAAGCCCTGCTAAAAAGTATGTCTGGAAAATAGACTTTTAATTTAAAAACACTGCATATTTCTCAACACAAGTTTAGGTACCCACTGCAAAATAATCTACATTAGTTTAATTCATTACCTCCAACTCATTCAGCCTTTGGATTCGTGGAGTAAAATGAAGTTTATCAACATCACATGCAAATGGAGGCTGCCAGTCCTAGGAGAGGGGGAGAAGTCAACGGAGAGAAGAGAATTGTTTTAATATGTTGACAGACCAAATTGAAACACAATTAAAAAGATCTCATTCACTGTATTTTCAGATGTAGAAAAATCTAACAGAAAAATATAGTTCACTTAGTTACTAGCATTAAAACAAAGAGTGTGACCTATCGTAAATAAACATGTCAACTAATTGATGCTTGCAACATTTTATATTCACACTGAGCAAATACCACTTGAGTATCATTACTTTAATTATTTCTTAATGCTGAGTATCCGCAACAAGAACAAAGACATTGTTCATTGTTCTGCTACATGTAAAGCACTCTACCACAGAAGATAATGAGAATGCCCCTACATGTGTGGGGCTATGTTACAGCCTTTGGTTTAGGTCTAAGAATTTCCTAGTTCCCATTAGGTAGCCTCTGAGACCTATATACATTCACTAGATTTCTTCACATATTTATAGCTTGACCTCTACTTCACTTTTTCTCTCTTGAAGTTCAATATAGCACAAAAACCTGCAACATTAGAAGCTTGGCTGCTCAAACTTATCACCCAACCTACACTTGAGTTACAAGTCAGGAACTAAAAAGTTGAAGGCCAGAATACGGTGGGTGGAAATCCTTGAAAGGGGGGAACTGTACCCCCTGGCCTGAAATGGCAAAAAAATTACAAACCTTATGAAATATATCTCTTTCAGAATGAGAAGAGCCATGCTGGATCTCGCCAAAAGTCCTTCTAGTCCAGCACTCTGTTCTCACAATAGCCAACCAGATGCCCACATGCAGAACCTGAGCATAACAGCACTCTTTCCACCTGCAATTCCCAGCAACTGATATTCAAAGGCATACAGCCTTTTTCACAGCTGCCACACCTGTGGCTTGATATCTTCTTCAAGCTACCCACTATGACACCAAGGTCTCATTCCTGGCCAGTCAATATCAGTTCAGACCCCATGAGTATATATGTGAAATTTAGATATTTTGTACATCATTTTACACTTGTTTACACTGAATTGCATTTGCCATTTTACTTTCTATTCATCCAGTGTAGAGAGATCCTTTTAGAGCTCTTCACAATCCCCTCTTGTTTAACCACCTTGAACCATTTCGTATCATCAGCAAACTTGACTACCTTACTGCTCATCCCTAACTCTATTTATGAACAAGTTTAAAAGCGCAGGTCCCAATACTGCTCCTTGGGAGACTCACTTTCTACATTGCTCCATTGGGAGAACTGATCATTTATTCCTACTGTTTGAAATGTTTTAAAAATAAGAGTATCAAAGTTATCACTTAAGATGCAAGTTTCAAAAGATTTAGTAATATGACAAAATATTGCATATTTTAAGCAATAATGTTCAATGACAACCTTAAAAAAGAAAGGTAGATTATCATTACAAAATATTGCTGTTTCTTATGACACATTATGACTCTATATATTGTTGTTCTTAGAAAATATTAAAAAGCTTTGCTAAAGATTAAGGCTGTTTGGCTTCCCTATTAAATACCTTCCGTGGTACTATAGAGGATATATTTCACTGAAAATCAAATCTGTTATAAAGATTTGGAAAATGGTTTACACTAAAATTAAGTCCACATATCTCAGGTTTGTCATAGCGATGAAAATTATTTAATGTGTTCTTTCAGTCTATGGCAACAATATGATTACATGCAGTATAATCACTTAATAAGAAATTATTCAAATACAAGAGATGTACTTTTTATTAGGAGGTTACCATCTGCTTCTTCTAATAAAAATTTCCCACTCCGCTACCTATACCTATATTGGGGTGTGGGGTGTGCTTTGTGGTCTGGGGTAGATGCCCCTGCCACCATCTTTGTTAGGTAGGTGTATGCGTGCAGTACACTTGCATGCTGGCATAGCCACACGGAGGGATAGAGCAGCCAGGGACTATCCCCCTCTAGAATGTACCACTGGTCTCACCTTAAAGGTAGTTTTCCCAGATATCATGCCGTCAGATGGGCTGTAGTGCCGCCTAGTGTCCAAAGGCAGGAATGCACAAGAGTCAAAACTTGAGCTGCTTCTTCTGGTCCTCACTCCAGTGCATGCCTGCCTTTGTCCAAGGCACTTCTCTCCAATCTGAGAAAGAAAAGTGACCAAGGGCAAGGTGAACAGGAACAGGCAGTGAAAGAAGAACAGAAGGCCAGCCACAACTGCAGCCACAAACATCAAAAGCTAGGAGCCACCGCCACAGATAATGGGAAGGCCCGTCAGCACCTACACAGTGAGCTCTGAGTCAGTGGGGAGTAGGAAACCAGAGCCACTGACAGGGAGCCACAGTTGCAGATCCCCTGCCAAAAAACATTGAGGAAAAACTCTGGGGCCACAGAGCCATGAGCCCTACAGAGAAGGAGAGAAGCCCCACAAAAGAAGAAGGGGCTGTGGGATAAAAAAAACTCCACAGCCGCAGCCACAAACCCTGGAGAAAGCATGAAGGGGCAGCAAGAGGTAAAGGGGCAGCAAGAGGTAAAGGGGCTAAGGGAAAGAAAGAAAAACTCCACTGGAGGAAAGGGAGATGAGGCAAAAAAACCTCCAGGGCCACAGCCACAAGCCCCACTGGAGGAAAGGGAATAAAAAACTCCTACCAAGACACACAGAAACAGTCACACATACACAAGCCTCACTTAAACAAAACACAAGACTCACTCACAGACCTCCACACAACTGACAAACTGACACTCACAGAGAACAAGGAATTAGCAGGGCTTAGGCTGGAGAGAAGTGCCTTAGATGAAGGCAGGAATGCACAGGAGTAGGAACTGGAAGGAGCAGCTCAAGTCTTGACTCCTGTGCATTCCTGCCTTCAGACACTAGGTGGCGCTACAGCCCACCTGATGGCATGCTACTTGGGGAAAATGCTGATTAATATTACTACTTTTTAAACTTGAATATAAGTGATAATTTTAAAAAAGGTTAAACCCCACAAAACCACAGGGAAGGGCAATTTAAATAAACATGACATACAATGTAACATCGCCCCTAGGCAGGTTCTCTGCAAGATTTCAGCAGGACAGGTAGAGGGGTTATGAATAAGAGCTGTATTTGAAGCTTTTAAAAACAACCATTTTGTTTTCTGCTCTGTTCTTTCTGTGTCCCTGGCAAAAGCACTCTGACTGGAAGTAAACAGAGAGCTCTGGATTGGTACAGTCATTCCCTGACTGTAAGCTATAATTGTCACAAAACTTCATCACCTTGTCTGTCTCCCCCATCTGTGGAGACCTTGGGGGAAGTTACAAAAATTTACCAAGCTAGTAAAAAAAAAAAGGCACATTAGCTCTGAAACAAACTCACTTTGCCTCAGATTTTGACAGTCCAAATCTCTCCAAGACAGTGATCCTTGCCTCGGACTCATTGTCAGACGTCAAATATGTGTAATTATTCTTTTAATAAAATTAAGACATTTATACTGTAGAATTGCATAAACATACCAAACAGCACTGTTGTACCACTTTTATGCAATATATTTCATGATTGTAAAATAGTAACATCTAAGTAATAGGTATTGCATATATTTCAAGTTTCTCTCACAAATTTCCATTTTTCCGGGGGGGGGGGGAAGTTAGCCTGTTTTGTCATCCAGAAGGACAAGACAGCAGAAATGGAAGTTTAGATGGAGAATTATACAACTGCCGCATTAATATACAAAAGACAGCCTAGACTGGGAATCAGTCTTTTTTAACATAAAGTAGGTTTACCAGACACAGGTAGATCTCTTTACATTCAAGATGGCTACATCACTGATAGACAATTATAGCACATTTATTTCAATCTCTGTACAACTGCAACTGCTATCCAAGACAGAGAATAGAATCCATATTCACTAATAGGCAAAAATCCTTGCGGTTTAAGAATGTACCTATAGCCCACAGATATTTCTATCAAACTTTAAAAAGCAGGGAAATTGGGCAGCTATAGTGAATGCACCAGGGGAGCAGGAGACCTGACCTCCTCTCTGAGATATTGGGTTGCCCTACAAAGTTGTCAAAATGCAAACACAATTTGGGTTGGTCTTTCACAGTCCAATCCACTTGCTATGTAGCTTGGAAGAATTTGGTAACATGTGCCTCTGAGCATATGGTGAGTGGTGGCAACACTTGCCATCTCCAAAGATGGAGAATTATATTTTTGTATGTTTGTTGGTGTTCTTACTTTGCTTCTTTCCTGTGTTACTAATGTTTCTTCAGGGAATCTAAACCAGAAATTTCCCCCCTCCTTATTCATCCTAGAAATCTGTGTCAAATGTATTTTTATTAATTTCAAAGCCTTTTTATTGGTCATTGTCATGTGATGGTGAAGACAGCCTTTTTTGTTTCAAACTGGAGGTTATGTTCTATTTCTATTTTGGGTGCATTAACAGTTGAATCTGAAACTGCAGTTTGATGTAAAATCAGACTGATTAAAATATGTTGCTACTTCAGCTATGACTCTAGCTGTTGGAAAAAAGAGGATGCTTGTTTTCAGCCTATGTTTAAACCACTTTATTTAAGGCAAGGTGTTTACGATCAATTAAAAATATAGAGCACACCTAGAATTTTGCTAGAATATATTTCACCTCCCACTGTTTTATCTTGTGCAAATTGAGATACTTCTGAGGTCCACTGGAGACTATTTTGCAAACGTCAGTGCCATTATTCCACAATTATATTTTTTAGTGTAAATTTTGCAAAGTGTTGCTGTACTTCACATATTCATAGAAACAAATGCAAAAGAAAATGATTTCCTATAGGAAACTTCACTAAAATTGCGAAGTAAATCAGACATATTTAAAGTGACCATCTGAACTATATCAACTGTCTTAATAATGTTGCTTCCTCCCGGCTAAAACAAGATCAGCACAGGACATATCTTCTTTCTATTATTTGGGTTGATTACAGGTGTTGCCACCACTCACCATATGCTCAGAGGCATGTTACCAAATTCTTCCAAGCTACACAAGCAAGTGGATTGGACTGTGAAAGACCAACCCAAATTGTGCTTGCATTATGACAACTTTGTAGGGCAGTACAATATCTCAGAGAGGAGTTCAGGTCTCCTGCTCCCCTGGTGCATTCACTATAGCTGCCCAATTTCCCTGCTTTTTAAAGTTTGATAGAAATGTCTGTGGGCTATAGGTACATTCTTAAACCGCAAGGATTTTTGCCTATTAGTGAATTTCCCTGCTTTTTAATCTGGGAGGTAAGAAATGGGATCCTGTGCAAGTTTGCTGAGAATGGATTGATCATTTGCATGCTTATTGAGTTAAGTGGGATTTACACACACACACATGGCAATCATGCTTAGGATAGGTGAAACTGAGCACAGGGGATGGGGAAGGGAGGAGGGGGAGGAGGGAGGGGTGGAAAGGCAGAGGAGAGGACTGGGATGGGAGCAGGCAGGAGGGGGAGGGGAGAAGGACAGATGCAGTCATTTGCATGTTTATTGAGTTCAGTGGGATTTACTCCTGTGCAATCATGCTTAGGATAGGTAAAACTGACCCGGGGGGGGAGGGACGGAGGGCTAGAGTGGGCAGGGGAGGTGGAAGAAGGAAGAGGGGAGGGGAGGAGGCAGGAAGAGGGGAGGGGAGGAGGCAGGGAGAGGAGAGGGGAAGGAGGGAAAAGGCAGGTCTGATCATTTGTATGATTATTGAGTTGAATTGGATTTACTCCTATGCAATCATGATTAGGATAGATAAAACTGACCAGGCTGGGCCTGGCAACCAAGACATCTTCTGTATCTTTCAAAGTTGGGCAGTGGGAAGGGAGAATTCTACCTTGTGGTTTTTCCCATTACAATGCTGCAAGAACACCTGCACTTGGCTGACTTTCTCTTCTAAAGATACAGGATCAGCCTCAGGCCCTGAACCTGGCAACCCTACCTCCCACCCAAATTTAAAACAAATCTGTCCCTGGCCACATCCACACCAGGCCTCTATTACACTTTGGACAATCATTATTTATTTATCTATTTATTTAGTGTATTTATATACCGCCCCATAGCCGAGCTCTCTGGGCGGTTTACAATAACTAAAAACATTAAAAACAAATATACAAATTTAAAAACACATCTTTTAAAAACAATTTAAAACAATTTATCATGGCGTCTCTCAAAACCATGGCTCAAAGCCAATCATGGCTTCTCTCAAAGAATCCTGGGAAGTGTAGTTAGTGAAGGGTGCTGAGAGTTGCTAGGAGACGCCCTGTTCCTCTCACAGACCTCCAATCAGAGTGGCTGACTGTTAAACCATTCTCTCAGGGGAATAGGAGTCTCAGCACCCTTCACAAACTACACTTCCCAGGATTCTTTGAGGAAAGCCATGACTGTCTCAAATGAAATCAAGTCTGGTGTGGATGTGGCCCTCTGATTAGCCAAGCCAAACAGCTGTGAGGCTTTTAGAACACTGACAGTTGGTCCTTACTAAGCATGCCCCGCGTTATAATAGGCTTCCAGCCAAAATTTCTTAAATTAATTAAAAATCAACCAGGCATTTTTTTTACTTTTAAAGTGCAGAAGATGAAGGTCAGAGTATGGGGCAAGGTCAGTATTAGGATTACAGGTACTCTGTGAACATGGCTGATTTTTAATGAATTTCAACAGATTATGAGAACTCTGGAAGAAGGAAGTCCAAAAGGGCTCTGAGGTTTTTTTCTCTCTTTTTAGACTTTGACCTCTCGATTCTCTCTGACTGTTTTGTGTATTGCCATGTAAATTGGCAGGGTTGTTAAGCAAGCGTTTCTGAGTTCAGAATTATAAGTTTTGTAAGGTTTTGTTTTGAAATGAGCTTATGGGAAGCATCAGAATGACATGCGGGGGGTATTTTCCATTTAACATTGCGGAATGTGAAAAATCCCCGCTGGCTATAGTATACAGCCACTCTTGTGGCTGTATAATTAGCTTCTGTCCAAACAGATTCAAGAATTAATCTAGTCCCACACTAGTGAAAGTGAATCCAACATCTACCATTAAAGTCTAAAGTAGACATTCTCAGCAAAAATGTGCTTCCAATCCCCTTTGCTGAGATTATGAGGAACATGGGAAGAGGGCAATGATCAGGAAGCAGAAATCTCTCCAGAGCCTGCCAATTTCCCCTACAAATGCATCCTGCAATGTAATTATTCTCCCCCTCCTCCCCCAGCCAAGTCCTGAAACCAGAAATGAGTCCAGCTAAGAGGAAAAAGTCGTAACTAGAGTACCTGTAAGAGAGAACTGGCAACAAGGAAGAGGTTAAGAACCCCTCAACAACCCACTAGTCATCCCTTGCAAATACCCCCAGGCCACATATTACCCTAGAAAGGGAAATTCTGGGAATCCAGTATTTCTCTCATAATATCAAGTTTGGCCTTATGAGTCACTTCACACATGAATTTTTTTTCTATATAGGGGAGATGGGTTCCGCATGGCCTGGTTCACACATGACATTAAACCATAGTTAAAAATATGGTTTAATGAGAATACTTAGCACACTGGTGTCCACAGCTTAAAAGTTCTCACTGCACTCCTCCTCCACTCCTGCTGCCAGAAACAAGTCAAAGTCTGACTTGGCATGATATCCAAACCAGGGTTTATGGTTCCCTCCAAACAAACCACAAGTGGTAACCAATGTTTGTTCTTGAGTTGTTGTTCATTGTTTGTTTGGAGAAAACATACCACAACCCCAGGTTTGGCATCAGAACAAACCAGAGCCACTTGTTCTGCAGTGGCGCAGCAGCAGTAGGAGAGATGGGGAGCAGCAGACTGAGGTCTATGTAAAGTAGCCCTGATACAAGACCAATCTAGTAGTCTATGCCTGAATTGTATATTTCTGAAATCTCCTCCTAATTTCATGCTCACTGCCCTTAGCTTTGGCACAGGTGAGGGGAAACGAGCTTGCCAGTTTCTAAATGATCAAGTGGTTGCTTCTTACTGGCTGTTTTGTCAGCCAATCCTGGTCCTGGTGTTTGGCCAGGGGGTGGGGTGCAGACCAGAGAGGAGACTCTCTGGAATGTGCCAAGGCTTTAAAGCTCTGCATGCGCCACCCAGACATCTCCAATGTACATGGCAACTTCCAGGAAAAGAGGGTCTCCTTTTGGTGAGACAGGTAATGGTCCACATTATCCACAGGCACTCTTCTCAATCTGAACCTGTAATGCACCTGGTTAGGGCATTCACACTACTGTGCCTTGAGGGGGTAACATTTCTTTCTCAGTGTCATATGTTCCAGGTGTTAATAACAATATAGCCAGTGCCCTTTCTCAATTTCAAGAGGAAAGATTACAAACGTTGGTACCAGAGGTGGGGCAGATTCCAGATCTATTCCCAGAGATGCTGTGGGCTCTTGGAAGCAAACCATAAACTAGTGAATACTGGTCTTTATTGCCCCATCCATGCTATGTTCATAGTTGACCATGATGGATACCTTCATAAGTTTTGCCTCTACCCAGAGTTCTCCAAGGCCTAGGCCCACAATGGAAAAGATGGTCCTGAGGTACCTTACATCCCGGAGCAGAGCCTTTTGTTAAATATCATGACCATAGCCTTTTTTCAGTAAGGCCCAGAGCTACCCAGACCCCATAGTTCTTTTAGAGCCCACCAAGCCATAGACAGTTGGACGACAACTATTGCGTCACCACACTGTTGTTGCCCAGTTACATATGAAAGTCTCTTCCAGGTGATCCAATGAGCCCAGAACTATATGCTGGTTGCCATTTGAGTCTACACTCTTCAGGACAGCCTTCTTGCTGGCCTCCTTTGAGCCACTGAGGACAAATGAATTGGCAGTGGCATCTGGGCAGGACTATTCTCTGGGTGGGCCTTAGCCTTAACTGACATCACCTGGAACAAGGTCAGTTTTTACTTGCATATTAGGTGTTCAAAAATGGACCAGCTGGTATGGGGCACCTCCATATACCTTAAGGAAACCTCAGTGGAAGGACCCTGTACTAAAAAGGATCTCCATGCTTGTCTTTCTGTCAAACCAACCATCTTCAGCCAGCTGTTTCTCTATTCCTATGGCAGTACGATCAGTCAGCATCTGTTTGCAGGAGAATTCAGATGCTGCACTGCCAACATTGGGCTGGACCCAGCCAAGTTTGCTCCCCATTCCTTCCGCATTGGAGCTGCTACTATAGCAGTGGAGTAGTGCCTCTCTGCCGAGTAGTTTCAATCTATTGGATGTTGGGAAGTGGCTTATAAGGCATATATCTGTCCTCACAGGATCGAGACCAGGGTTTCTCACTCTTTCTCTAACCCTCAGGTCGAAAGTTGGATTGGATTTGAGGACATAATTGTCTTCTGGGCCAGATGACATGCAATTTTCTCATAATGGAATTAACATCTTTGTTTGGAAGAAAAGCTCCACATTTCCTGGTTCGGCATTCGTGATCTGACATGGGATGGCCTAATTCCACTGGTGCAAGAGAAGGTTTCAGTGCTTGGCCCACCTCCTTGTCATTCAACTGGCAAATGCAAGGGCCTCAATCTCACCATGGCAGCCATGTCAGACATCTCCTGGATATGGGAGACCTTCCCTGGAACCCAGATACAGTAGTCATCAATGCTGCAATCCTGGGTATAGAATGGGGCCCAGGATCCAGCCAAGGTAGACAGTACACAGAGGAAGGTAAATAAGGTCCTATGCCACTTGCTGCCCTCAAAACAAGGCAGAGTCATACAGCATCCAGACATTCTATATCACCTGACTGACCAATGGCATAGATCTGTCCCAGGAGGGATGGACACTTGGATGCTGGACATTCAGGCTACTCTGTCCAACTGGTTGCGGTCATAAGTTGGTTGGCATGGGACAGATGACTAAGCCTCCTGCTTCTTGTAGCAGGAAAAGAATATTGGGCAGTATCCACAGTCATCTAGGGGGACCTCCATAAGGGGTCTTGGGTGGTGCCCACCCTGAAGGCCATGGCCCCAACTGGGGGCTGAGGCTGCCCGTCACCCACCCAGGGTGCAGGTGGGGCCTAGTCAGAATGGTCCACGACAGGATGGGGCCCTTAAGCCCATCAACACCCTTGTTGTTCCTCCAGTCAGTGGGCTGGGGATGGGAGTGTCTGGCTGCCCGATCACCGGATCCTAGACCTACAGCATGCCAACCCAGTTTATGACTGTAACCAAAAGAGCAAAAAAAGTTGTGGCCTTTATCTCCTCATAAAGCAAGCTCTTTGATTCTGTAAACAGCAGGTACTATTTTTCTCCACAGCTACACACACTGTTCACATATTGAATCTCATGTATCTCCCACACAACTTACCACACTGAAGATTTAGCAAACCTCACATCATCCCTTCTCCTGACTTGGATTATTTTAAAATATATTGCCAACTTTTCCAATATTGATTTATATAGTTTCTAGCCTTTAGCAAAGCCATGAAACTAATACAAAATTTGCTTCCGTCCATTTCATTAATGAAAAAGGATCAATGGTAAACAATTTATTGTTTTCCTTCACAGTATTAAGTTTTGCTGTACAAACATCTCAGACAGAGGGACTGTTGTACAGTGATGAAATTATTTTTCCCATGTGTCTTCCCAAGATAAGAAAACATTAGAACACATTGTCCATTTGGTATAAAATGATGTGCCAACTTGAAGATAATAATTGTAATTACTGGTAGGAATATCTAAAAGATACATGAAATTAGAAGACTGGCATACTCTAGAATCGCTTTAGTAGCACTGAAAAGGGTCAAGGAAGTTCTGAAGACTTGCTTCATCTCTGTAACGGCTCATCTACATGGTTTAGTGTGTATTTGGTGCTACTCACAGCTCCTTTAAATTTGCACAGTTCACATGACATTACCAGCAAACAGAAGCTATCATGCAGTTTCCCCCCTGTAAATCCGTACTAACCCAATCCTCTGACAATACGAAAAGGAAAAAAGTCTTCACTCCGTATCTCTAGTGCTTGCAGATGCTTTGCTCTGATGCTTTTAGGTGGGTGTGTCAAACGTTCCCCTCGCCATGCCCACTCACTCCTCCTCCCTTTGTTCATTTTATTTCCCGTAGGTTGACAAGCAACTTCCAACTACTCTCCCCTGTTCTGCTAGCCTTTTTTATGTTGCCGCAAATGGTGCCTTATTTTTCTTGTGTGCAAAAGCATAATGCTGCTCAAATATTTGTATTTCAGCTCTTGTACCAGTGAAAGCACAAATAATCACACTTCATTTTTTTTTTTAATGAAACTTACTGGAGAACAAACTGAGCATGCTCGGTTGCCAAGTAACCAGAGGGAGTGGAAATGTTAAATTAGAGAGCATGGTCATTAGGAAGCTGCATGATTGATCCTTTCCCTCAGTGTGAACAGAAAACTCTTGTGTTTGCAGGTGGCATTGAGCCTTTACTGTGGACACTGCAAATAGAAAACGGAGGTGAAAACAGCATCTTCAGTACGAAGTTATGCTCCCACGTGGATAAGCCCTAAATCATCTACCTGTATAAATCCAGCCTTCAAATATTAAATGTATCAATTTATTTTTACTGTTCCACAGATAACCTAAAAAAGGTTGATCATACAAAACATACAGCAGATTTAATGCCGTATTATAAGTACTATCTGATCCACTGCTTCATATTCAGCTCTCCACCCTTAGTTTTTAAATGGGTGTATGTACACCAAGCTTCTTAATTTGTGCAGTACACTGACTCCAGGCTATGCTCACAGCCTTAGGTGTATTCACTTGTCTCTGTCTGGTTCATCACACATTAGGCAAGCCTCAGCATGCCATAGTTCACACAAATAGTCATGTTGGTTTCTACATGTTTCTACAAGGATGCAATAGAACAAATAATTCTTTTATCATCATAGGTAATGATGCATCTGTTTTGCACCAGAAATCACTGAGTCTATGACTTTTAGCAGGACTTGAAAGTAGCCTTACCAGTTCAAGCTTCTCATGGGAATGAAGCAATATTAGACTGCATTAATATAAATCAGACATTTAAGGTATAGTCTCTGTAAATTCACTTCTAAGTCTCTGACAAAGGAAGAAGAGAGGGCTGATGTTCTACAAAGTTTCACTGAACAAGTAAGGGCCAGCTCAACTGGCACAAACCTTGAGTATGTGTACTTCCCCCTCCCCTTCACACACAAAGGGAAGTATTGTTGTTTGTTGATGTTTTTGAACTTGGAAAATGGTAGTTTGTTCAAGCCATTATTTCTTAACAAGCTAGGATATCAAAATCTGAATCTGATCAAAGTCTTGTGCCAACTCATTCAAGTAATAACAACTAACTTCAGTGCCATCACCAAGAAGGTTATGTCAAACGCTGAAAAGTTTAAATTTAAGCCAATTTAATTGTTTCTTCAATAAGACTAAAATTATTTAAATCTATATATATATTTCAAGAAGCGTTTTAAGTTGAGACCTATCCCGGTCTGCGTCTGTGTTAGAATTGCTTGTTAATATGTTTTTTACTAATGTTTTTAACCCTTTTTTAAAGATGTTTTTAAAGCTTTTTTTTAATGTTTTTAATTTTGTTTTGTTTTAATGTATTTTAAGGTCTGTTTTTATGATGTGTTAAAGTGTTTTAGCGCTTCTGTTTGCCGCCCTGGGCCCCTGCTAGGAGGAAGAGCGGGATATAAATCAAATAATAAATAAATAAATAAATAAATAAATAAATAAATAAATAAATACATACATACATACATACATACATACATACATACATACATACATACATACATACATACATACATGTTTTGTTAAGTTCTGGTTGGGCTATTAAGAATAGATTTCTTAGTCCAGAAAGGACTTGTTCAACTGCATTGTCATCACTGACAGGTTGTAGTGCTGGTGCTGCTGGAAAGGAGTATTCCAGGACCTGGAAATACTCTTACCTGCTTTCTGGATATCAACACTGGATATCAATTTCTGGGGGCCTTTTGGCCAAAATGTGGTATATAAATAAACTATAAACTAAACTAAACTAAACCACCATCACAACTGGGAATAAGCTTTGCCATTTAGAACATTTCTCACTTTTTTCCAGTGAATATGCATTCGAAGGGCTGTGAGGAACTTCCATCTACCTTCTGCGTAGAGCTCCATAGAAACCATCACCCATGCCACTTACCTTTACAACACCTCTGTAATAAGTAGGCATTTAGTAAGTGGCATTTTGGATTGGTCATGTATGGTGTAGTATTGGCTTTTCCATTATTATTCTTAACTACATTTAATTTTTCCTATGTCATTTTCTTTTAATTTAGCCTCTTTTATCCCCCAAACCATTTGACTACCGTTAGACTGAGAGCCTCAAGGAAACCAGTAATCAATTAGGAAAACCTATTTTAAGCTGCTCTGAACCTGTGGGGTTCAAAGTACGATAGAGTAAAATATAAACCAAATAAATAGATTCAGATGAGTCCAGTAAGACAATCATCCATGCCAAATCATGTTTGGAAGCAATGGGGATGTGCTGCAAGATTATCCAACCCTTCTCCTTTCCTATTTCCCTCTAACTACAGTATCCTATGGCACATAGGTTTAGGCAAACCTACTAAGACATGTAATTTTATTATGTACATTTGTTTTTAAAATATGTTAATCTTGATATGTTGATAATTTTATTCTATCTACTGCTTTTAAAGTCTGTTTTATTGATATTTTAATATTTGATATCATTTTATGTAAACTGCTTAGAATTTTTTATTAAGCAGCATATAAATCTTGTTCAATAAATAAAATAAATCCAAATATAGCAAACTATACTTAGCATTAACCAGAACTGCCTCCAAACTATTGTTTAAAAAACCACTTTAAACTGGTTTGAATTCATGGTTTAGAGCAGAGGCCCTCCAGATTTTGCTGAACTACAACTCCCAACAGGGCTAGCAAGCATGGCCAATGGCCAAAAATGATGAAAGCTGTAGTTCAGCAACATCTGGAGGGCTGAAGATTTACCACGCCTGGTTTAAGGGATAGTGCTGACCACAATTTGCACAATTTAGTGTCACAGCAAACTACAGACATAAGAAACAAGAAAACAGGGAGAGAATCATTATAAGAAACCTGAGAAGTATGCAAACTCAGAGCACATTCTTGATGGTTTGAACAATCAAAACGTGATGTCTAAACTCAGCCACTACGAAGATAAGACATGGGAAGGGAGGGGACATGGCCTGAGAAGGCTCTGAGAGCCTCTTTCTATGTAAAGAGAATGTTTCACTGACCTCTGGATGTGACAGTGGGTTTAATTCCCAGGGTAGAAATATGTGGAACAGATAACAGGAAGGACATAAGCACAGACCTAATGAAGGGCCAATAAAAGAACTTTCTAAACAAATTGACTAGTTTTACCCTCCTTTCTGGACTAAAATTAATATTAAGATCTGCTACTCCTAAGTACAGTATACAAGACTTCACTGTCCATATACATATATGAGGCAATGGTTGTTTGTTTCAGAGGTTTCCTCTAGAAAAACAGATGTATAGTGTCACAAATCATTTAACTAATCAAGCATTTTGGAGGATAAATTGTAGTTCTAATGAACTTAAGTCATTAATATAAAGCGCAGTAACTAGTTTATATATGCTTACAAAGCATAGGGCTGGATCTAGATATGCCCTTCTGCAAATGGAAGAGCTTTCATGGACGTTCACAGAGTTCACAGAAGGGAGTAATCCAGTAGAAGCTCCCACTGAAGAAAAGCGAATGGCCATTTTCACCAATTTTTCCATTCTCTGAAGTTCCAGAGGGTTCCCAACTCTCAGGAGCAGCTTTTCAAAAGGAAAGAGGAGTTGGCAAAAATTGCTTCCCCTCCTCCATTCCACCAGCACAGTATTCCATTTCTGAACTCTGCTGAGGAGAACTCTGGATCCAACCCATAACATTTCATTTTAGCATTAAATGTTCAGGGTAAGTCCAAAGCAAGTATATTCCAATGCTACACACACAACAAATGGGAACTGGATTACTTAACTGTAAGTGTAGAATTAAATAATGTTATGGTAGAGAAGATACAGTTCCGTGTACCTCTTATCTAGAAAGGAATCTTTTCTGTCTTTTGGTTTATATACTATTCATTAAAATAAAAAGAGCAGTTCTGCCTTGTTTTAAAGAGGATATTAGTTCAGAGGCCCATATTACAGCTTTGATGCTAGTAGCACTGAGTGAAATGGTTATTTATTTTGTTCAAGATAACGGTAGATGCTCATACTGGAACACAGGATTTTTCAAGTCTGTAGATTCAATCCAGTACATAAGTATCTGTAACAATTACTCTGCTCTTATGGAGAGCTACATGCATCTAAACCCTTTGAAATCAGTCGTCTTAGGCATGCCTAACTTCACATAAAACAAGGCTGTGTGCTGGACTGCAGCCGATATTAAGGGCTATATTCAACGTAGCACAAAAGCAAATGTTCTGTCAACACAAGGATTTATCCTTCCACAATGGAAGGGTCTCCCTTTCTCCTTCCCCCATGCACCCCCTAAATCTGTTCTGGGGTTTTCCCCAATCCTCTTGAGTAGATTTGGGGATGGTGTAAGGCATGCATGGAGGGAGCAGAGGGAAGGAAAGTTCCACTGCATGAGTGGAAATCGTTCCACTCACACAATTTAGTTGAATACCACCCTAAGAATTTTAAGACCAATGCAAAAAAAAGTATTCAGTTAAAAAGCAGATGGGAACGAGGATCTAGGGTTTTATTTAAACATCAAATGCACCAATATGAGTCACTGAGTGATATTATTTGGCTATATTAATTTCCATGGGCATTTTGTCTTGTACATCATAGGGATGTAGACTGCCTCATTATACAACTCTCAGAAAAGTCCCTTCTTTTTAATGTATCTGTCCACTTATATAACCAACAAAAGTTGGAGTGATAAGTTTTTGAAAAACCACTCACAAAACATGGTGGCAGAGTGTGCCTCTTTAAAAATGGCAGCAGACTGCATCTTGAGTTAGAACAAAGCACTAGTGTTAGTGGTTGGAGTGGAGGGATTATTATTACAAACACATACATACACTTCCCATTGCTCCTTCCCTATTTTAAAAAAACTTGAACAAGGCAGCAGGTACAAAAGGGATGACACTTTATGGAGCTGGAAGCAAGAAAGCTAGAAACAATGATTGGGTAGCATGCAAGCCCAGACAAAATTAACAGATGTCTTGTGTCTTCAGGTTCCTTCAATGCTAACAGGCAAACACCCAGCAATTAATCCTTTAAATCAGAGATGGCTAACTTGCATCCTCAAGGGTCATGTTATATTCCATATACTAGTCCATGAACCAGAAGTATTTTGTGCAATCTAACCCATTCAGGTATGACCAGGCCCTATCGTAAAGGTAGTATCACCTACCAGGAAGGGTTTCAGGAGTACGGAACACAAGTACTCAAACGTTAAAAAATCACTTGGGGAGGGGGGGAGGGGGGCTTCTGGAAAGATCTCCTCAAAGGGCAGGCTAGTAGTGATTATTTACCTTTCCAAAATATACCTAAGCATGCAGAAATTTATATGAAATACATGTCTCATAGCTTATTTTCCTCACAAGTAAAACCAAGAGGGTTATTTTACCATGCCTTGATTGGTAAGACCACTAGGGGCCAAACAATCAAGTTGACCATCCTAGCACTAAAAATATATTTTACAAAACACACCCACATTATGTGTGTCCTATTCAAAGATGATAAAACCACAAGCGATCGCAAACAATCCACTCAAAATGATTTTACAAACACAGGGATTTAAAATGGTTATCATACAAACAGATGTTTCACAATCTTACATGCAGTTTTATCTCATTCCACAGCAGATTTTAAAATATATCCACACATACAATTAGAACATAAAGAGAAAGCTGTAGAAACTGAAGAGAAACTTTAAACAATCATATAACTATATTAAATTGAATTATTTTTAAATAAGAAGGCTGCCCTATTTAGTGTATATGCAAGTGCCATTCACCAATCACTGTTTCCACCAAATCTTATTGAAATAAATGGAACTGAACAGGAACAAAGGTTGGCAGATTTCAACCAGTAGAATAAGCAGAGTTCCTGCATACTACTTTCTTCAGTTAGGGGTTAATCTTCAGTTAGGTTTTCCAGTTAAAGTCATATTAAAATGTATCTGAATGCACAGAATGGCTAGAATTCAAGTTTCACTGCAGAACTCTTAAGTTCATCAAAATGTCTTCTTTATAGTCAGCTCCAAATTAACATTTCAAGTATTTTAACTATAATGTGTTTGAATCCACATTTATCAATAGGGCTCCCTAAATGAACAGTGATTTCTGTTATAAGTGAAAGTAGTGTATATCCCCTTGTAACATGCAAATCTTTGTTTCTTCAAATCCTTCCTCATTCACATAGTTTACCTTTTTTTGAGAACGTACAAATCATGGTAACAAAGCTGCAGCAAATTATACTGAGAAGCAATTTTTTAAAAATAACTGAATTGAGTTACTGGCTCAAAATTACCCTTTCTGCAATCTTCTGTAGTGACTGTTTACACTTCAAATGATGAAGACTTATCACCCTTCCCACTATGTACCGCACTCTAAAATGGTGGCCATGTCTGCCTAGGATTCTGAAAGAAAATCTCTTTCAAAACTCCATGGCTTATGTTTATATGTGCCCAACTTTAAAATATGAGTACCTGTACTGTATTAAAATTAACCCAGATGGATTGGCCACAAAAGTGGCCACAAAAAAGCTTTTATGGATACAGAAAACAGGGAAATAAGGAAATCTACAGTCAGCTCAACCACAATGCCAACATGGAGGGCAACACCCAAGCAGCTGCCTCACTTAGGTCTTTACACAGTGACTGGTATATAGTATTTCTGTTGAAAGTAGCATCCAGTACCCAAGAATTTGCCAATGTTTAAACTTTGTTAGATAAACCACATGAAAGAAACACTTATTTACCTTCAAAATATCCTACTCTATGAAAAGGTAAAGCTGTGACAATGGCTGCCTCTTTCTAGTTATAAAAAATAATATTCAGCTACTTTTGTTGCATAAGTCTTTAAACAATTAAAAAAAAATCTTTCTTCACTAGTTGCCTCTGCAAAGCAACTCGCCTTTCCCCAATTTAAATGTGGGCTTGCAAGGCAGTTTTTGAGCCTTAATAAAGTTCCTCCCCTGCCCCCTTCAAAATTTTAAAGCTGCTCTCATATGCCTAAGTAGATCTTGCTCATGTGCAGAAACAAAAGCCTAAACTGCTCTTTAGAGGCCATGCCACTGGCTACCCTAGGACAAGTCATCTCAAGAAGGCACTTGAGAACAACTTCTCTGTTTGATTTGGAAGCCTAGCAGCTTAGAAACGTGCCTCATTGTGTGAGTTGTGCGTGCGTTTCTTGCTTTCCAAACCGCTAGGCAGACACACAGCCAAGCAACTTTATTTAGGCCGTGGAGGAGGCATGGGGCGACGAGGGAGTAGAGTTCTCCGAGTCGAAAGTGAGCTAGGGGGCCAAACTGAGAACGATGGGGGGGTGTAGAGAGAGAAGCTCACTGGCAGCCATATTAAAGAGTGGGTCTCCCTCGAGGAGCCAAGCCTCGAAGTCTGTTTGGTTGAAAAAGATACACAAGAAGGCCATTCTACACTCCATCCCGCGGCCCATGACCCCATTTCTATGGGAAAACGCTATTCTGGGCCCCCAAACAAGTCAATAGTGCGACAATGATGCCTTTTAGGATTGCGGGCTCCTCAGGGGCAGGAGCAAGGAACGAGCTGTCCAGGGCCTCAGAAGCCCACAGCGCCCCCCCTTATTAGGGAAGGCATCTGGCCATTAGATGGGTAAAAAGGGTCCCTCCCCTCTCTATGGGAAGGGGCAATCTTTCCCCTATAAAGACTTGCGGAGGGCGAAGGCGGGAGGGCCCCCGAGATGCGGCGAAGACTAGGGAGGGGGAATTGGAGATGTAAAAGTTTCTGAGTGGGATATGTACAAGGACGCCTGCCCCCCGTGTCGAGGGGTCTCGGGGACAGGCGAGGTATTGGGACCTCGAGAGAAGGGGGGCGGAAGGCTTGCTGGGAGAGGATGCTGTTGCCCCCAGACTCTTTACACGTAGGCCGTTCCCCATCCCGGATCGGGTCGTGGGGAGGGGGACGGAGGTGGAGGAGGCGGCGAATAGGTCGTCGCTGTCCCGCAGGTCGTCGCCAAGGCTCACTCACCGGCGGCGGCCGCACCTTGCAGATCCCAGTCTGCTCGGCGATGGGCCGGATCTTGTGGATAAAGGCGAAGGGGTCAGCGAATTCCTCCCAGCTGGGCTCGAAGACGGGACACTCGGGCGGTGGCAGGAACTCGGCCATGGTCAGCCTGGGTCGCCGGCAGGACGGGCAGCTCCGAGTAAAGCAGCCGTTCCGAACAATCCCCCAACAGCCAAAGCGTCGCTGAGCTCCGCTAGAACGGCCCGTGTGCCTCCGCGAGAGCAAGGGTGGGAGGAGGGAGGAAAAGAGTCCGCGGTGGAGGCCGGGCCCTATGGAACGTGCCGCCCTCTCTCCTTTCTCTCTTAGAGACGCCCGTTCACTCCCTCACGCCACATGGGATGTCAGCCTTTTTCTCCACCGCACCCTTTTGTCGGGGGGGAACTCGTGGACGCCAACTCTTGTCCGAAAGAGCTTGAACAAAACACGCATGCATACATGGTCTTATTTGAAAAAGGGCCTTTTCTGGGACGACCCACTGTAGAATATAGGGCCTGTATGTATGCCTAAAAAGTTATGGGGCTTGACCAAGAAAGTGATAGTCCTAAGCATTACAACCGTGGCTGCCGCTGGATTGGTTCAATTGTGCTTCTTTCCCCGAACGGAATGTGACTATTTTGGAAAGAGAGAGGTGCTCGCGCTTCAGGGCTAGGCCTTCAGGCTCCGTGGTAGAGTTTTGGTTGGATCATTCAATCAGGTCATTCTGTTTGTGCTAAAGTTTGCCTCAAACAGTTGATATGACAAACAGGAAACATATGGTATCAGGCCCGAAAAGTCTGGCCAGTCTAGGGACAAAATGGGATTCTGAAAAGTGGAACAACATTTGCTTAAGAGATCTGAGTTCGCTGAAGGTCTGAGTGTTCCTTGGTCTGGGGTACCCATTATTTTGTAGTATACACAAAACATTAACTCCATTTTGTTTCTCTAACAAAATAAGTCCTTAACAGCCTCCTCCTTTATTAAATGTAATATATGCCACTTGTCACATTCCACGTAGATATCTCTGTATTTAATGTTAGTGTTTTTGTATAATTAGTAACAGTGACAAAGTGGCTGAACTAGACTGTTTCCCCTGGCAACACAGTGTTTAAAATATTTGTTCAAACGTTTTCTTAGCACCTTCTGATAAAAGAAGAGAACAGACTGTCCACTTGTAATGGAAAAAATGTCAATTTTTATGTGATAACACTAAATATGTAAAGATTAACATTCGGATTTTAAGCCTATTTTCACATTTCCTTTCTTCAAGCTTGGTGGCTTGAACTGAACTAGGCTTACTTTTGCCAGCCCCAGTCACTTTTTAAAATGTGTGTGTGTAGCATTTGTTGTAACAATTTTTGTTTCACTTAAGGTGGTGGGATGGAAAAATCACATTTTATTTTATTAGGATGTTGTATTCTCACACTGATACTACCAAATAATTAGCAATCAAATATGAAACACACATAATTTTGAAGTACTAATTTTGAAGTACTTTTAATGTTTAAATATGCTTTGGTTTAGTGCTCGATGAAGATATCAGCCCAGTGAAAAAGGCAAATTCCATGCTAGGGATCATTAGGAAATGTATTGAAAATAAAACTGCTGATATCATAATGCTGCTGTATAAATCTGTGGTGCAGCTGCATTTGGAATACTGTACAGTTCTCTTCGCCTCACCTCAAAAAGGATATTGTAGAGTTGGAAAAGGTTCAGAAAAGTACAACCAGAATTATTGAGAGGATGGAGCGACTCCTCTGTGAGGAAAGGGTGAAGCTTTTGTGGCTTAGTTTATAGAACAGACAAGTCAGAGGCAACACAACAGAGGTGTAAAAATTATGCATGATGTGGAAAAAGTGGATAGATAAAAGTTTTTCTCCCTCTCATAACCCTAGAACTCGTGGACATTCAATGAAGCTGAATGTTGGAAGATTCAGAACAGACAAAAGAAGGTACTTCTTCATGCAGTGGATAGTTAAACTATGGAATTCGCTCCCACAAGAGGCAGCAATGGCCACCAATTTGGATGGCTTTAAAAGAAGATTAGACATAGTCATGTAGGATAAGGCTATCCATGGCTACTGGCCATTATGGCTGTGCTCTGCCACCATAGTCATGCACAATATGCTTCTGCAAACCAGTTGCTGGAAGCTGCAGGAGGGGAGAGTGCTCTTACATTCAGGTCCTGCTTGTAGGCTTCCCACAGGCAACTGGTTGGCCACTGTGAGAACAGGAAGTTGGACTAGGTGGGGCACTGGCCTGATCCAGCAGGCTTTTCTTATGTTACTGTTGAAATACTTAAATATGCCTAACTATGCTTAATGTGTTTAAATATGCATCAGTAGGCAGTAGAAAGGAGGGGGGGAGGGATCTAGGCATTCATTTTCCTGGACTTTGCCTTCTTTTTTCTTTTTTTTGCTAAGTGGACATACAACTTTAACAGATCCTCATGTGTATTCAGATACAGTAGCTGATTCTGCAAGAGGATGATACGCATGCAAAGAGAGGGCTGGGATTAGGGATTTAGCCATAAATTGTGAATATTTCTTTTTGAAAAATATATAAAAGTGTCTCAGCAAGGTATAGTGCATGAAACAAATAATATTCTGAAAATTGAAATAGAGTTTGTGTGCTTTCTTTTCATATTTGTACAGTTTCATAGGGAAAAAACTTGGTTTCTTTATGTGTAAACCATTCCTAATTCAAAATGGAGTTTGATGTTCATGGGGTAATTAGCATGTTTTCTCTCACACTAGTTTGATTTATTTTCTTAATTGCCCTTGCATTTCTAATATTACTTTCCTTCTTTTGAAATTAAGCCATGTACCAGCCTGGTTATATCGTATGAGTGCATATGGGTAAAGCACAATGACTTCAATGGTTTATTTCATTTTGTAACTCACCATAATCCCATTATTTCTTAACCTCAGTTCCACAAGTAATGACCAACCTAAAATGGATTTGTATTGATTCACTAGAAAAGACAGTAATGCTGGGGAAAACAGAAGGGGGTAGAAAAAGAGGAAGGCCAAACAAGAGATGGATTGATTCCATAAAGCAAGCCACAGACCTGAACTTACAAGATCTGAACAGGGTGGTTCATGACAGATGCTATTGGAGGTCACTGATTAATCGGGTCTCCATAAATCGTAATCGACTTGAAGGCACATAACAACAATTGATTCCAAAAGAATGTTTAAAGCTGCAATTCTAACCCTGCCTACTTGGGAGTAAACTCCATTGCAGTCAATAGGACTTAAATCTGAGTAGACATGGTTAGGTTTGCACTGTGGGTGGTGGGACTCCAGCGGAAAGGATACCATTACTGTGGAAAAGCCATTGAAGATAATTTATTATGTGCTCTCCATATTAAGTCAGGCACAGATTATATTATCAATCCTCATGGTCAAGATCACAGGATATAAATGAAGAGTACCTTTCAGTATGTATTTTTATGTATTTCATTTTAGTACCATGTATTTTGTTATAAAGCTGCAATTCTCAATTCATTTCCTTCAGAGTAATACTACTGTCTTATATTTAGAACTAATGAATAAACTGCAGAGTGCAGTTTACAAATATATTTATCCCCAAGTGTGTGCTTAAGTGTATGTTTTAAGAACCCAACCACAAGAACTAATATATAGCAATTTAGTGGGTCCTGAACAAAAAGATGTAAGATTGTTCCAAACTCCATTTATAATTAAGCAGAGAAGAAGTACCATAAGATTGGCACAAGCTCCCCCTGTAGTACTGTTGTGTAAAACTTCGGGATTTGTCTTTGTTCCGGGTGCCTGAAACGTGATTGTTGCAATGACAGATTCCCTCCCGTTCGCCAGCAACAGGGGATCAACTACTAGAGGCCTCTAACCTAATGAGCTCCACGCAGAGAACGGCCAACCACATGGGTCTCTACTCTCTAATCCACCTTCTTTGCCTTTATGATCTATGTTTACATGTGCGGAAGGATCCTTCACAGCTGACAGCCACCTCAGTACCGGTACTTCTTTTTTTAAAGAGCCTCTCTATTCTCTGGGATAGGCCAAGGGCTTGGGGGGACGTCAGAGGGGGAGGGAGGCCGAGCTGTTTCATTGTCTGTGCCTGGCTCTGTGCAGTGAGGAAGCTTTCCCTTTCCAGTGTAAAGCACTGCACCGGGGGGGGGGAGGCGAACTGTGAAGCTGCTATTCGTGTAGCTTTCTAGCCTTCATATATAAGACTTAAGAGGCCCCTTGGTTCAGAGGGGACTAGCTCTGAGCAGATCACGGGAGTCTCCAGGACAATGGGAACTGATTATTGGATGGGAGGCGGGGGGCGGGCTGCTCGGCGCAACCATTGTGCGTGTGTGCAGCCCCGTCTTAGACGAGTTTACTTAGAAGTAAGCCCCAATGAGTGCAAGAGGATTTACTCTCTAGCGTAAGCGTGCCTAGGGCTGTAGTCTTAACGTCTAGGTTATTGTGCTATAGTTAGACAGTACAACGTTCCTAGGGGGAGGAATTCAACCGGGAAGGGGCAGTTGTTAACAGTGTTCTGCCCACTATACTTTTCTGCTTGCTATGGGTTCCCGTACCTCGAAAAGGTAACTTTAGGTGCCCTTCCCTGTGCTCCTGCTGCGTCTCCACGCACAATTTCCCAGTGAAGTACAAGCTCACCTCCCTTCCTCAAGGGGATTATACCTTCACCATAACAAGAATGGCCCCTTCACTCCCTCCCCCCGGCTTAAAATCCTTCAACCCCATGAGAACCCCCCTTCCCCCCCAAAGCAGATACCGAACTCCTTTCTGAGGGAAAAAATATTGGAACTATTCCAAAAGTTTTGCACAAAAGAGGGTCCTCATTTTCTTCCCCACTGACGAGTTACAGAAGGGTTTCTCTCCCGAACCTATCCCGCGCCAGATGAGTTCCGGGGAATGGATGCTTTCTCGTCTTAATAGAAAGCAGATCCAATAATCTTCTCAATACTCCCCCCCCAAAAATATAGGGACCCCCATTGTAATCGGGTTTCATCCTCGGAGTCCATAACAGTCATGCCTTTATCTTGCAGTATCGCACAAAGCCCTTGGGGTTTGTATCCCACAGTATTTTGCACGGCATGGGGGCTGGGAAGGATCCTTCCATGTCGATTCAAGCCATCCTGCAGCAGCTGTTCTACCTCCCCTCCGGCCCGGTAACTTAAAAGCCTGCGCTCTTTGCCCATAGCATTACCCGCTAGCTATCGCCCTAGTGTAGAGTATTTAAGGCTCCTCTAATCCTAACCCCCCTCCCCGATTTCATTACTGGGAAAGGGTGGGGGACGTGGGGTTTGGGGGATACTGGGGTTAAAGAGAGAGGAGGAGACATTCTCAATATGCTACCACGAATGTCTGCAGAAATGTTTGGAGGGGGAAGTCTATGAGTTGTTACTACAGGTCATTGGCAATCCACTCCACCCACCATTATATTTAGCGCGGGGGGAACAAACATCCCCCTGTCCCCCTCCCCGCGGATACCCTTGCATGCCACTTGGGCGAGGGCTGCCTGATGGCTGGAGCCCTAAATGCAGGTTAGCAAATAGGAACCCGTTGGCTCCTACTCTGGCCGCTGCTCCATTCGATGACGACTAGCAGGACAAAGGGAAGACCAGACCTCGCTGGTGTCAGATTATCAAAGGGAGGCACAACCCACCCAGGATGGAGCCAGGCCCCCTCCCCCATCCGCATCTGGCAGGGGTCTGGTTTATGGGGAGAGGGAAGAAAAGTCACTTCAATTGGTGAATAAACACATCCGGTATTGCTAAAGTGTATTGGGGGGGAGCGGGGAGAATGAGACGACCCTCGGGTGTCGACCCAAGAAAGAGGGTTGGGGCCCAAGAGCCATGGTAGAATGCAACTTCCCCACCCCCATTGGAGGTAGGTTCCCATTTGGGAATTCTCTAGGACCCAGGGGAGGAGCAGGCGCTGCACGTAGCACACGTGTATTCGTTCCCGTATTTCTGGGCCAGCCTGCTCCTCCCCCACCCGAAGCTTGTAGCCGTCACTCCTCTTTCTCCACGGCCCTGATCCCGCCCCCTCTATTATCCCGACTTCTCCATCACCCCGCACTCTTCTCTTCCCAAGTACGCAGTAGGCAAGTTCACTAGCATAGTAACAGCTTAAAGGGAATCTTTCCGTCTACCTACATGGAATCGGGTCTCTTTCCTGCTTCATTTTTCTGAATTAAAAGGTAACGTCGTTTCCCCACTGTGGGCGCCTATTCCAAAGCGCATTTTAGTTAGTCCTTAAAACGGCCCGGTAGTCAAGTTCACAAAGTAGTTAATCAGTTACGGAAAGCAGGCGTTGTCCGACCTATTGGTGCATGTGCTATCTATTGCTGAAGTACAACACAGCTGTAATCAGTTAGTCATTGTGAGTACAGAATGAAGGAGTGGCTTTTATTCTGGATTAATTAAAACTTAGTACAAGGGTATGTGCCTTTTAAAAAAAAACTACCGTGGAGCACAATCCATTGTGTGTTTACTGAGAAGGCCTATTATGTCTAATGGAGCTTACTCTCAGGTAACAGTGCAATCCTGACCAGCACAATATACTCAAAAGTAAATCTTACTGACTTCAGTGGGACTTACTACCAGATAAGGGTGCATAGAGTTACAGTCTTGAACAAATAGAAGAGCACAAATTCACAGAAGCTTACATTAATTACTATGGTTTGAAGGATTTCATCTGACCAGGATAAAGTATGTGGTCCATATGTAAGCTCAAATAAATATGCCTTTGTGTTTTTTTTTAACTCCTTAAAATCATCTCAGTAGATTTTAATACTGGACATTTGCTAGGTACCCAATGCTTGGTACTACAGTATTCAATATTTAATGGTATTTGATATTTGGTATCCAATATTTATTTTCTGTTAAAGTATTTTAGGCTCCTTTTTAGGACTAGGCCTCACAAGGCAGCTTGCATCCTATAAATACAGAATCACAATTTTTAACAAAAACAAAACCACCACAGAACATCTAAAAACAATATAAAAGCAGCATAAAAGGCAACACCTAACCCAACACCTAATGGACCAGATGTTGCCTTTCAGCCAGGGCTTCTCATTCTGTTCCCTGAAGTATATTCTCCATCAATCTATATCTTTAGACCAGGGTAGGGAACAGAGGCAAAAGTGGGAAGAGCAATAGGTGTGACTCTCACCTTTGTACACCAGGCTAAATTCCAGCCACACACAACTCAGAGGCTTCTATGCATCAATTTCTCCAATCAGGCAAACGAGGAATTATCACAGTTGAAGAACACCTTCCAGCCAGACAAAAGCATTCCATGAGGGCATGGACCAGGCAGGGCCAGTGAGGAGTGTGGCCGGGGGAGAATCCTGAGTGCCAGACAGTGGCCTGGGATTGAGGTTTCCCACCCCGCCTTAGACAAAAACATAAATGGCCACTTCAGGGATTAGAGCCTACAGACAAGACTGTCCCCGCCTCTTCCTACTGTTGTGTTCATTATACCCAAATATGTTAACAGATAGTCCATGCAACAAGTTGTGTGTGGGTTTTTTTAATAAGCCCATCCTTGTGTGCAGAATGAGAACTCTGTTGCATGCTTGGAATTTATTTCAATACATTTCTACCCCACTTTTCTTCCATAATGGGAATTAAGGCAGTGTCATGGGGTTCCCAAGCAGTATCCCACCCAGACCAGAGTTAGATCTAACCAGACCTAGCTCTGCTGAGGATCAACAAAGTGGCTGCATCATATGGCTTCAGATCCAACTCTGGAAGCATGTTGGTTTAATAATTTCAGAGTAATTTCAGAATAAAATTTATGAAGTATTCCCCTTGTATTTTTTGTACTTCTGCAAATCTTGAGATGATCCCAAGCACATGGATACCTCACTCTTGTGTATGGATGTTGCGATTTTGGCTACCACATAAAGATCCATCCTGGGATAATGAGTTCACTATTAGAAATATAATGTGTACAGTTTGAAACCAAAATAATAATGAAAATAATCCAATGATAATTTCTTTCCAAAGGCTTTGCAGATTTGATATTAGCAACTGCCAGGCAATAACTATGCACAGGAAAACATTTGCAGTGTACAATAAAACTAGAACTGATTTCTGGCAAACTAGCCAACGAATCTGCTGCTGTTATTCTTGTGTTCCACTAGATGGCAACCTATAAAACAGGACATTTTGCATCCAATGGTCAAAAGTTAGGAGGAATGTTAGGCAGTAGGAGTTTGCTCTCTCTCTCTCTCTCTCTCTCTCTCTCTCTCTCTCTCTCTCTCTCTCTCTCTCTCTCTCTCTCTCTCTCTCTCTCTCTCTCTCTCTCTCTCTCTCTCAGCTTCAGATTGGGGAAGAAAGGACTTGCAACGGCAGTCAGGAACAAAACTCAGCTCCTTGAGTTAGAGGAAGCCCCACCTGACAAAACCTCAAGGCAAGTTGAGCAGCAGAGTGAGTCTGGCAGCAGGGCAAGGAGGCCAAGGCACACCACTCTGCCTGTCAGTTCCTTAACCTAAAGAAAACCTAAGTTCTATAGGTACTATAGGTATAGGTATAGCAACTCAATAAACTACAAAAACAATTATGCAGGTAGGCAGCCAGCAGGGGTATGAGGCTTTGAGTGTTTTGCACTGTGTGTCACATGTATAACTATCTGCCTGTTGGACAGAAGTTGTGAGTGTGCCCTCAGTGCAATGAGCTCCTGGGTCTCCAGGAACAAGGTTGTTTTTTTTTTTTGAGGCCAAGGTGGCTGGCTTGGAAAGGTGAGAGAGGCAGAGATGTTGGTGTATGCAGCCTTCAGGGAATTATAGCTGTGTCCCCCACTCCCAGGATGATAGCTCCCCTGCTGTCATGGAGAATGAGAGTCTCAGGGAGGGAGATCATTATTCTGAGGGAAATGATCCCTTAGACGGTATCCATTCCTTGGGGGACAGGCAGCTATCCTATATCACCAAGGATATTTTTTTGGGGGGGGAGGATCCTGGTGATTCAATCATTAGGAACACAGATAGTGGGCTTGCAGATGGCAGGATGATTTGTCTGCCTGGTGTGAAGGTTGCAGATGTTGCCCATCATCTAGATAGCCTGGTAAATAGTGCTAGAAAGGAGTCAGTGGTTGTGGTGCATATTGACCCCAATGACATGGGGAAGTGTAGTCATGAGGTCCTGGAAGCAACATTAAAAGTCAGGGCCTCCAAGGTAGCTTTCTCTGAAATTCTACCTGTTCCATACACAGGACCGGCTAGGCAGCACTTTGTAGTTTCAATGCG
This sequence comes from Rhineura floridana, assembly GCF_030035675.1. Taxonomy (NCBI): domain Eukaryota; kingdom Metazoa; phylum Chordata; class Lepidosauria; order Squamata; family Rhineuridae; genus Rhineura; species Rhineura floridana. The sequence goes on from NC_084485.1 coordinate 50,122,757, forward strand.
TGGATGAGATGATGCTGTTGGGAGGAGGCATTTGTATCTTTTCATCACTGGGAAACATTTTGGGATAAGCCAGGATTGTACAAAAGGGACAGTCTCCTCTTAAACAGAGATGGAACCAGACTACTAGAGCTTAAAATCAAAAAGGTGGCAGGCCAGCTTTTAAACTGATTGCAGGGAGGAAGCTGACAGGACCCAAGGAGGATCCTGTTTGAAACAAATCTTTCCACACACACCCCTGAGATAAAGATGGGGGGAAATGTTGAAATTTAAATGGGAGATGTGTAGAACTAGGAATTGTGAGTATAGAGGCACAGGATAGTTATTCAGAGAGGCCAAAGCACAGGCAAAAGCCACTTGAAAAGAGACAGTGTATACAAGTGTTTTATATGCTGATGCCAGAAATCTCTGAGCCACAATGGAGACCTGGAGTGCTGGGTCTTAGAGGACAGCATTGATATAGTGGGTGTAATGGAAACCTGGTACAATGGAGAAGTAACCAGTGGAACACAGTTATCTCTGGATATAAACTCTATAGGAAGAACAGGAAGGACGTACTGGAGGTGTTGTCACTCTGTATGTCAAAGGGGGCATTGAGTCCAACAAACTAGAAAACCCAAAAGGTGCAGGTTTCTTCATAGAATTGTTGTGGATGATGACACTTGCCCCCAAGAGTAATTTAGTACTGGGGACCTGCTATCACCCTCCTGATCAAAATTCTCAGGAAGATCTTGAGATGAAGAATTAAATCAAGGAATAATTCAAAAGAGGAAATGTAGTATTGGGTGACATCAGCTATGCCCACATAGACTGGCAACATATGTGTTCTAGTCATGAAAAAGAGGCAAAATTTCTAGATACCTTAAATTACTGCACCCCAGAGTAGCTGGTCATGAAACCGACCAGAGGTGCAGTGACTCTGGACTTAATCTTAAATGATGCCCAGAACCTGGTGAGAGATGCAAGTGTTGTTCAGCCCATGAGAGTAGTGACCATAGTGCTATTAAATTAAACATATATGTAAAAGGCCTATTGCCGAGAAAATCCAGCACCACTACTTTTGACTTCAAAAGAGGAAGCTTCACCAAAATGAGGCAGTAAAAAAAGAAGATGAAAAGCAAAGTTAAGAGGGTCAAATCACTCCAAAATGCTTGGGAGTTGCTTAATAACACAATATAAGAAGCCCAGGTGAGGTATATACTGTAGATCAGAAAAGGTACCACCAGGGCTAAGGAGATAGAAGAGTGTAAAATTATGCATGGCATGGAGAATATGGATAGCTAAAAGTTTTTCTCCCTCTCTCATAACACTAGAACTTGTGGACAAGTTGCTGAATGTTGGAGATTCACAACAGGCAAAAGAAAGCACTTCTTTACACAGCACATCGTTCACATAGTTAATTTACTCCAACAAGAGGTAGTGATGGCTGTGATGTTCCTCTATTAGTGTATATATGGTAAGTGCTGTTTGTATAGGAGATACATGGTAAGTGGAATGAAAGAGGAGGGGGGAGTGAATGGGCAGTAGAATGCTGGATGATTGGCTGAATGTTTAAAATGGCTGACAGTATAAATGGAAGGATGTCAGGTAAATCTGGGTGGATGTGAGGTGGAGTGTGGACGTTGTGGGTTGTTTTGGTGGGTTTTTGAGAGGAGATTGTGTGGAGAGTTGGTGGATGTGAGGAGAGGGTGGAGTTCGGATTAATACTAAGACCAGTACCTCAGGAATAGATGAAACCATATGCTTAAGTGCCTTTATAAAGAAATCTTGTTATCTCTGTTATTTAATAAATATATTTGGTTTACCAAAGGCCTGATCCTTGGCTGGGGTTTCACAGACCAGAAGGGAGGGTAAGGTAAATACCAAGGCTGAAGAGTGACAAATGGTGGCAGCGGGGAAGGGAAGAATAACACCACAAGTATTCAGAGCAAACCAGGAGTATCTGCATTGATACAAAGGGATTGGGACAGCTTAAGCACGCAGTCACAGAGGTAACCTGATAGAGAAACTCAGGCAGCGTCTCTGGGAATACGGGTTATAGGACGTGACTGGTGGTGCTGCCTAGCAGGGGGATCTGGTGAGGTCTATGCTAGAGCGGGGAGAGAAACCATAAAAACGACGATCCGGACTGGTGGAGTCCCTGGTGGTGCCTAGTGACAGGCAGTAACCACGAGCAGGTAGGAACCTGACAGGGAGAGCCAGGGAAGGACCGTCACATGTGGTAGCACAGCGGTGGGATACGAACACAGGAGAATATGTCACAGGTGTTGGCTGTAGCAGTGAGATACGAATACTAGAGAATCCCTAACAGTGGTGTGGCAAACAGAAGTAACAAAACAAGATTACTTGTGAGAGTGACTGGCAAAGAGTGTGTGGCAAAGAATGAGTGACCATGGCTGAATATATAAAAATGAAAAGAGAGGAGTGTGATGTTCCTATATTAATGTATATATGGTAAGTGTTGTTGTTTAGAAGATACATGGTAAGTGGAGTGAAAGAGGGGGAGTGAATGGGCAGTAGAATGCGAGATGATTGGCTGAGTGTTTAAAATGGCTGAACGTATAAAAGGAAGAGTGAGAGTGGAATCTGGGGGGGAGAAGAGAACTGAGTGGGTTGCTTGGTGGGGTTTAGAGAGTTGTTTGCCAGGAGGGAGGTGGAGTTCGGATTAGTATTGAGTAAAACCATATGCTTATGTGCCTTAAGAAGAAATCTTGTTAATCTTGTTAGCTTTGTTATCTGTAATAAATACTTAATTTGGTTTACCAAAGGCCTGATCCTTGGCTGGGGTTTCACAGACCAGAAGGGAGGGTAAGGTAATGACCAAGGCTGAAGGGGAACTGTAACAAATGGTGGCAGCAGTGAAGAGAATAACAATACCAGTATTCAGAGTCTCTGGGAATACTAGTATTGGGACGTTACTGGTGGTTGCCTAGCAGGGGGATCTGTTGAGATCTGTGCTAGAGCGGAGAGAGAAACCATAAGAGAGAGCGGTCTGGACTGGTGGAGTCCCTGGTGGTGCCTAGTGACAGGCAGTAGCCATGCGCAGGTAGGAACCTGACAGGGAGAGCCAGGGAAGGACGCCTCACACGTGGTGGCAGTAGCGGTGGGATACGAACAACAGAGAATCCAGATACGAACAAAGGAGACTACGTCACAGGTGTTGGCTGTAGCAGTGAGATACGAATACTAGAGAATCCCTACCAGTGGTGTGGCAAACAGAAATAACAAAACAAGATTACTTGTGAGAGTGACTGGCAAAGAGTGTGTGGCAAAGAGTGAGTGAACTCAAACACCATGGCTGAATATATAAAAATGAAAAGAGAGGAGCTGGTGGAGAAGTGTGTAACATTCAATTTACCTCACGAGGGTAAAGGGGTAGATGAATTGAGGGTAGCACTTACAGGATTTGCAACTGCCCAGCAAAAACAACCTGTCAGAGAAGAGACCCCAGAAGGATATTTAAGCAATCCCGCTTATATAGAGTACTTGAGAGAGAAGTTGAGGATGGAAACTGAGAGAATGAGGATGGAGGCTGAGGAAAAAGACAAGCAGCGGGTCTTTGAGTCTGAGGAAAAAGTTAAACGGCGGGAGTTGGAAGTTGAGAGAATGAGATTGGGGTTTGAGGAGAGGGAGAAGCAACGAGCAGTGGATGCTGAATTACAAGTAGAAAAGTTAAAATTTGATAGAGAGAAATTTCACTCTGAGGAGACAAGGAAAGACAGAGATGGAGCAAAAATAAAAATTACTCCAAAGGACTTTGCTGTCTATGAGCCTGGTCAAGATCCTCAAATTTACCTCAGCACCTTTGAAAAAGCAGCTCAGTTGTGGGGGCTACCTGAAGATAAATACATGCAGTATTTATCAAACCTGATTAAAGGGGAATTGGCTGAGGTATACCAATATTTCCCCTCAGACAGGCCCGTCACCTATGCTGAATTCAAAGAAGCAGTGTTTAAAAGATTCAGACTGGGGCCTGATTATTTTAGAAAGCTTTTCAGAAATTGCCAGATACAGACAGGGAGGTCTTTTGTGGAGCTGGGGGCAAAACTGATGGACATATTTGGGAAATGGCTGACAAGTGCAAAAGCTCAGTCTGTGGAGGAGGTGAAAAACCTCATGATATTGGATCAATTATACCATCAGTTACCACCAGAAATAAGGCTCCTGGTCAAAGACCGTTCCCCTACATCGGTGCAGGAGGCCGCAGAGATGGCGGATCACTTCGCCTCCAACAGAACTGGCTGGGGGGGGGAAAACATCAAGAGATTTTAAACCCAGACCATATAACGCTGGCAGAAGGGATGTGGTGCCACAGCGAGTGAGTCCTCCAGTAAAGTCTGAAGGGCACAGGACACCCCAGAGTGGATTTGTGTACCCTAAAAGTGAGGAGAAATTATGCTACAAATGTGGTAGACCGGGGCACCTACGTTTTCAATGTGAGGTTGCCAACCCCATTAGTAATCCTGCTCAGACAAGGACAGTGAAAACAGAGCCCAAGGCTTTAGAAACAGCGAAAAAGGTTCAGTTCTGCCAGATAAACTGGACAGAAGTAACAGACCTTGATTCAAGTCTGAGAGAGGAAGTGAGTGTACAAGGGGCAAATTATTGGGCATTGCTTGATACTGGTGCCGCTCAGACATTACTGAGGCCAGATTTAATAAAATCTGAGGTAATATTACCTCAGGAAACTGTGACTATCCAAGGAGTGAGGGGTCAACCAGAACGTTTGCCTGTGGCCCTGGTGGAAATGACTTGGAGAGGCCGAGAGGGCAGATATAAAGTAGGCATTAATGCCCAGCAACAAGAACCAGTAATACTGGGAAGAGATGTAATGGGCGCCCAAGGAAAGATCTATGTAGTGACCAGACAGCAAATTGGCAGAGAAAAAGAAGCCATATTAAGGGGGGCTGAAACAAACAGGGTGGAATCTGTTAACCAGCCTCAGGTCACCATAGCAACCACTAGCAGGCCTGCTGAAGGAGACAAACTGTATCAACTGGTCTCTGATAATGATGAGGCAGATCAATTCAGGGAAGAGCTGCAAAAAGATATAAGTTTGAAGCAGATAAAGGAACAAGCTCTGACCCAACAGATTCCTTTCACTGACAAACTGAGGAATCAAGTTGTGTGTGAGAATGGGATTTTATATAGACTGTGGATGCCTGCTGAGAGAAAGGATGAATGTGAACCAGTGAAGCAATTGATAGTACCTAGCAAATACAGAACCAGATTGCTAGAGGTAGCCCACGATGTCCCATGTGCAGGACATCTGGGAATAAAAAAGACCAAGAGGAGATTGGCAGCACACTATTATTGGCCAAACATCTCCAAAGATGTAAAACAACATTGTCTATCTTGTGGTATATGCCAAAAGGTGGGGAAAAGTGGAGTAAAGACTAAGGCACCCTTAAAGCCCCTTCCTATAATTGGACAACCCTTTTATAGAGTGGGAATAGATTTGGTGGGCCCTTTTTCCAAACCCACAAGGCATGGCAAGAAATATCTAGTGGTGGTGGTGGATTCTGCCACCAGGTACCCAGACGCAGAAGCACTAAGATCCGTGGAAGCCCCTGTAGTGGCAGAGGCTTTATTAAAAATATTTATGAGGCTGGGTGTCCCTCATTATTATTATTATTTATTATTATTTATTAAATTTATATACCGCCCGACTAGCAATAGCTCTCTGGGCGGTGAACATGAAGTGCTGACGGATCAAGGCAGTGTATTCATGGGAGAAGTGATGCAATGTATGTGGAAATGTTGTGGTCTAAAACATCTAAAGACCACTACTTACCATCCCGCCACTAATGGGTTAACAGAGAGATTCAATGGCGTTTTGAAGGGCATGATCAGAAGCTGTGTTCAAGATCACCCACAAGACTGGGATGAACGGTTGGGATGCTTCTTGTTTGCATACAGAGAAGTCCCTCAGGAGTCAACAGGCTTCTCACCCTTTGAACTCATGTTCACTAGAAAAGTGAGGGGACCTTTGGAACTGTTAAAAAATTCATGGGAAGGAACCCTGGGAGAGTACAAAACATCTGTAGTAGATTTTGTATTGGAATTCCGCAATAAATTAACATCAATGATGGAGATGGTGAAAAGAATTTGAGTCAAGCACAGGAGAAGCAACGTTACTGGTATGACAGAACAGCCAGGGAACGTGTGTATGATGTGGGAGATATGGTTATGGCGTTCATACCCAGGAAACATGACAAATTACAGGCTAACTGGGAAGGACCATATACCATCAGAGAAAGGCTTGACACAGTGACGTATGTAATTACCACAGACCAATTAAACAAAAGCAAAGTGGTTCATGTAAATATGTTGAAGCCTTACCATACCAGGGATGCACAGGTGTTGCAAGTTACCTTATTCCCTGAGGGAAGTGGGCCTGAACTTCCAGATTTGGTACAGGAAAGCAAAGACAAAAGAGGGGTAGATGAAGTGGAATGGTCAGAGGAGGTGAAGGAGGAAGTAAAAGAGGAGATTCTGAGAGTTTTGAAAACCTATAGGAATCTCTTTAGCAACAAACCTGGCCGAACCAGTATAGTTATACATTCCATTGATACTGGAGATCATGCCCCAATCAGATCTGTTCTGTACCGTGTGAATGGGAAAGTTTTGAATGAGATCAAAAAGGAGGTGGAAGATATGCTGGAATTAGGAGTGATCAGGGAATCCATCAGTCCCTGGGCCTCAAGTATTGTCCTGGTTTCGAAAAAAGATGGAACGACAAGATTTTGCATTGATTATCGGCTAATCAATAAAATTACTGTCCCAGATGCGTATCCTATGCCTAGGGTAGACGCAATGTTAGAGTTATTGGGGGCAGCAACCATTATCTCTACACTAGATCTCTGTAAAGGATTTTGGCAAATGGAACTAGACGAGCAATCCAGAGCCAAAACTGCCTTCAGTACACCAGATGGGTTATATGAGTTTGTGACCTTACCCATGGGACTAAGGAACTCACCAAGTTCATTTCAGAGGCTAATCAATACTGTGTTGCGAGGCATGTCAGATTTTGCAGTGGCCTATATCGATGACGTGGCCATTTTTAGCAACTCGGTGCCTGAGCATGTCCAACACCTGACAACAGTATTGGAGGCCTTAAGAAAAGCAGGCCTCACAATAAAAGCTAAGAAATGCCAGTTTGGACTAAAGGAAGTAATCTGTTTAGGACATAAGGTGGAGAGTGGGAAAATCACCCCCTTATGGAGCAAGGTGGAGGCAATACAAGCGTGGCCGATCCCCTTAACCAAAAAGCAAGTTAGGGCATTTCTGGGTGTGGCTGGATTTTATAGGAAGTTTGTGAGAAATTTTGGGGAAATAGCAACCCCCTTGCATGAATTAACAAAGAAGAAGTGTTCTGAGCGTGTGGTATGGACGGATGAATGTCAGAAGGCTTTTGATCTACTGAAGCAAGCCTTGTGCCAAGGACCCATATTAATAGCACCAGACTATGAGAAACCATTCATCGTGGCTACAGATGCGTTGGACCTGGCACTGGGAGTCGTCTTGCTGCAGGAGAGAGAAGGCACCAGACATCCAGTGGTGTACCTGAGTCGCAAGCTGACGCCGAGGGAGAAAAACTATTCGTCGGTCCAGAAGGAGTGCCTAGCGGTTGTGTGGGGACTGAACAAGTTGCGCCCATACGTGTGGGGACGAAGATTCACAGTGACTACGGATCATCGGGCCTTGTTATGGTTGCAGACTATGAAAAACCATAACACTATGCTGCAGAGGTGGTCCTGGGCCCTACAAGACTATCAAGTGGACTTCCAGTTCATAAAAGGCAAGGACAATGTACTGGCCGATGGACTTTCCAGGCAAGTGGCTGGGACTGCAGTGACGTGACCAGACAGAGGAACAAAGAAAGACATTTTCCCCATAGAGACTTTTATTTGTTAACGCGATGTATAAATCCTGGAACAGGAATAATACTCTGCTGTTGTTTAAGGGGGGGGAAATGTGATGTTCCTATATTAATGTATATATGGTAAGTGTTGTTGTTTAGAAGATACATGGTAAGTGGAGTGAAAGAGGGGGAGTGAATGGGCAGTAGAATGCGAGATGATTGGCTGAGTGTTTAAAATGGCTGAACGTATAAAAGGAAGAGTGAGAGTGGAATCTGGGGGGGAGAAGAGAACTGAGTGGGTTGCTTGGTGGGGTTTAGAGAGTTGTTTGCCAGGAGGGAGGTGGAGTTCGGATTAGTATTGAGTAAAACCATATGCTTATGTGCCTTAAGAAGAAATCTTGTTAATCTTGTTAGCTTTGTTATCTGTAATAAATACTTAATTTGGTTTACCAAAGGCCTGATCCTTGGCTGGGGTTTCACAGACCAGAAGGGAGGGTAAGGTAATGACCAAGGCTGAAGGGGAACTGTAACAAATGGTGGCAGCGGTGAAGAGAATAACAATACCAGTATTCAGAGTCTCTGGGAATACTAGTATTGGGACGTTACTGGTGGTTGCCTAGCAGGGGGATCTGTTGAGATCTGTGCTAGAGCGGGGAGAGAAACCATAAGAGAGAGCGGTCCGGACTGGTGGAGTCCCTGGTGGTGGCTAGTGACAGGCAGTAGCCACGCGCAGGTAGGAACCTGACAGGGAGAGCCAGGGAAGGACGCATCACAAGGAGCTGGTGGAGAAGTGCATAACATTCAATTTACCTCACGAGGGTAAAGGGGTAGATGAATTGAGGGTAGCACTTATAGGATTTGCAACTGCCCAGCGAAAACAACCTGTCAGGGAAGAGACCCCAGAAGGATACTTAAGCAATCCCGCTTATATAGAGTACTTGAGAGAGAAGTTAAGATGGGAGCATGAGTTGGAAACTGAGAGATTGAGGAGGGAGGCTGATGAGAAAGATAAACAGCGAGAGTTAGAAACTGAGAAATTGAGGAGGGAGGCTGAGGAAGAAGACAAGCAGAGGGTCTTTGAAATGGAAGAGAAGGAAAAACAGGGAGTTGGAAACTGAGAGATTGAGGATGGAAGGTGCAGAGAAGGAAAAACAGAGGGAGTTGGAATTTGAGAGAATGAGAGTGGATGCTGAATTACAGGTGGAAAAGTTAAAGTTTGAAAGGGAGAGGTTTCATTCTGATGAAACAAGAAAGGACAGAAATGAAACAAAAATAAAAGTTACACCAAAAGATTTTGCAGTGTTTGAGCCTGGACAAGATCCACAGATTTACCTCAGCACTTTTGAAAAAGCAGCTCAATTGTGGGGGCTACCAGAGGATAAATATATGCAATATTTATCAAACCTGATTAAAGGGGAATTGGCTGAGGTATACCAATATTTCCCCTCAGACAAGCCCATCATCTATGCTGAGTTTAAAGAGGCAGTATACAAAAGGTTCAGACTGGGACCTGACTACTTTAGAAAATTATTCTGAAACTGTCAGATCCAAGCAGGGAGGTCTTTTGTTGAACTGGAAGCTAAGTTGATGGATATATTTGGAAAGTGGATGAGTTGTGCCAAAGCTCAGTCAGTGGAAGAGGTGAAAAGCCTCATGATACTGGATCAATTATTCCATCAGTTACCACCAGAAATAAGGCTCCTGGTCAAAGACCGTTCCCCTACATCGGTGCAGGAGGCCGCAGAGATGGCAGATCACTTTGCCTCCAACAGAACTGGCTGGGTAGGGAAAACATCAAGAGAGTTTAAACCCAGACCATATAATGGTGGCAGAAAGGATGTGGTGCCACAGCGAGTGAGTCCTCCAGTAAAATCTGAAGGGCACAGGACACCCCAGAGTGGATCTGTGTACCCTAAAACAGAGGAGAAATTATGCTACAAATGTGGTAGACCGGGGCACCTACGTTTTCAATGTGAGGTTGCCAGCCCCATTAGTAATCCTGCTCAGGCAAGGGCAGTAAAAATAGAACCAAAAGATTTAACCACAAAAAAGGTTCAGTTCTGCCAGATAAACTGGACAGAAGTAACAGACCTTGATTCAAGTCTGAGAGAGGAAGTGAGTGTACAAGGGGCAAATTATTGGGCATTGCTTGACACTGGTGCCGCTCAGACGTTACTGAGGCCAGATTTAATAAAATCTGAAGAAATATTACCTCAAGAAACGGTGAATATCCAAGGAGTGAGGGGTCAACCAGAAAGCTTGCCTGTGGCCCTAGTGAAAATGGCGTGGAGAGGCCGAGAGGGCAGATATAAAGTAGGCATTAATGCCCACCAACAAGAACCAGTGATACTGGGAAGAGATGTTATGGGGGCACAAGGGAAAATATATGTGGTGACCAGACAGCAAATTGGCAGAGAAAAAGAAGCCATGTTAAGGGGGGCTGAAGGAAACAGGGTGGAATCTGTTTGCGAGCCTCAGGTCCCCATAGCAACCCTTGGCAGGCCTGCTGAAGGAGACAAACTGTATCAACTGGTCTCTGGGGAAGAGACAGAGCATTTCAGAGAAGAACTGAATAAGGATACCAGTTTGAATCAAATAAAGGAGCAAGCCCTGACCCAACAGATTCCTTTCACTGACAAACTGAGGAATCAAATTGTGTGTGAGAATGGGATTTTATATAGACTGTGGATGCCTGCTGAGAGAAAGGATGAATGTGAACCAGTGATGCAATTGATAGTGCCTAGCAAATACAGAACCAGATTGCTAGAGGTAGCCCACAATGTCCCATGTGCAGGACATCTGGGCATAAAAAAGACCAAGAGGAGATTGGCTGCACACTATTATTGGCCAAACATCTCCAAAGATGTAAAACAACATTGTCTATCTTGTGGTATATGCCAAAAGGTGGGGAAAAGTGGAGTAAAGACTAAGGCACCCTTAAAGCCCCTTCCTATAATTGGACAACCCTTTTATAGAGTGGGAATAGATTTGGTGGGCCCTTTTTCCAAACCCACAAGGCATGGCAAGAAATATCTAGTGGTGGTGGTGGATTCTGCCACCAGGTACCCAGACGCAGAAGCACTAAGATCTGTAGAAGCCCCTGTAGTGGCAGAGGCTTTATTAAAAATCTTTATGAGGCTGGGTTTCCCTCATGAAGTGCTGACGGATCAAGGCAGTGTATTCATGGGAAAAGTGATGCAATGTATGTGGAAATGTTGTGGTCTAAAACATCTAAAGACCACTACTTACCATCCCGCCACTAATGGGCTAACTGAGAGATTCAATGGAGTTTTGAAGGGCATGATAAGAAGCTATGTACAAGATCACCCACAAGACTGGGATGAACATTTGGGATGCTTCTTATTTGCATACAGAGAAGTCCCTCAGGAGTCAACAGGCTTCTCACCCTTTGAACTCATGTTCACTAGAAAAGTGAGGGGACCTTTGGAACTGTTAAAAAATTCATGGGAAGGAACCCTGGGAGAGTACAAAACATCTGTAGTAGATTTTGTATTGGAATTCCGCAATAAATTAACATCAATGATGGAAGTAGTTAAAAAGAATTTGAGTCAATCTCAGCAGAAGCAAAGTTATTGGTATGACAGAACAGCCAGGGAACGTGTGTATGATGTGGGAGATATGGTTATGGCGTTCATACCCAGGAAACATGACAAAATACAGGCTATCTGGGAAGGACCATATACCATCAGAGAAAGGCTTGACACAGTGACGTATGTAATCACCACAGTATTAGAGGCATTAAGAAAAGCAGGCCTCACAATAAAAGCTAAGAAATGCCAGTTTGGGCTAAAGGAAGTAATCTATTTAGGACATAAAGTGGGGAGTGGGAAAATCACCCCTTATGGAGCAAGGTGGAGGCAATACAAGCGTGGTCTATCCCCTTAACCAAAAAGCAAGTTAGGGCATTTCTGGGTGTGGCTGGATTTTATAGGAAGTTTGTGAGAAATTTTGGGGAAATAGCAACCCCCTTGCATGAATTAACAAAGAAGAAGTGTTCTGAGTGTGTGGTATGGACGGATGAATGTCAGAAGGCTTTTGATCTACTGAAGCAAGCCTTGTGCCAAGGACCCATATTAATAGCACCAGACTATGAGAAACCATTCATCGTGGCTACAGATGCATTGGACCTGGCACTGGGAGTCGTCTTGCTGCAGGAGAGAGAAGGCACCAGACATCCAGTGGCGTACCTGAGTCGCAAGCTGACGCCGAGGGAGAAAAACTATTCGTCGGTCCAGAAGGAGTGCCTAGCGGTTGTGTGGGGACTGAACAAGTTGCGCCCATACGTGTGGGGATGAAGATTCACGGTGACAACGGATCATCGGGCCTTGTTATGGTTGCAGACTATGAAAAACCATAACACTATGCTGCAGAGGTGGTCCTGGGCCCTACAAGACTATCAAGTGGACTTCCAGTTCATCAAAGGCAAGGACAATGTACTGGCCGATGGACTTTCCGGGCAAGTGGCTGGGACTGCAGTGACGTGACCCAGACGAAGGAACAAAAAAAAGACATTTTCCCCATAGAGACTTGTTATATTGTTAACGCGACGTATAAATCCTGGAACAGGAATAATACTCTGCTGTTGTTTTAAGGGGGGGGGATGTGATGTTCCTCTGTTAGTATATATATGGTAAGTGCTGTTTGTATAGGAGATACATGGTAAGTGGAATGAAAGAGGAGGGGGGAGTGAATGGGCAGTAGAATGCTGGATGATTGGCTGAATGTTTAAAATGGCTGACAGTATAAATGGAAGGATGTCAGGTAAATCTGGGTGGATGTGAGGTGGAGTGTGGATGTTGTGGGTTGTTTTGGTGGGTTTTTGAGAGGAGATTGTGTGGAGAGTTGGTGGATGTGAGGAGAGGGTGGAGTTCGGATTAATACTAAGACCAGTACCTCAGGAATAGATGAAACCATATGCTTAAGTGCCTTTATAAAGAAATCTTGTTATCTCTGTTATTTAATAAATATATTTGGTTTACCAAAGGCCTGATCCTTGGCTGGGGTTTCACAGACCAGAAGGGAGGGTAAGGTAATGACCAAGGCTGAAGAGTGACAAATGGTGGCAGCGGGGAAGGGAAGAATAACACCACAAGTATTCAGAGCAAACCAGGAGTATCTGCATTGATACAAAGGGATTGGGACAGCTTAAGCACGCAGTCACAGAGGTAACCTGATAGAGAGACTCAGGCAGAGTCTCTGGGAATACGGGTTATAGGACGTGACTGGTGGTGCTGCCTAGCAGGGGGATCTGGTGAGGTCTATGCTAGAGCGGGGAGAGAAACCATAAAAACGACGATCCGGACTGGTGGAGTCCCTGGTGGTGCCTAGTGACAGGCAGTAACCACGAGCAGGTAGGAACCTGACAGGGAGAGCCAGGGAAGGGGGGGTCACAATGGCCACCAACTTGGATGGCTTTAAAAGAGGGTTAGACAAATTCATGGAAGATAAGGCTACTGAAATCAATGAGGTTAAATGGGAAACCTATTAGCATAACCATCATCCAAGTCTATGGTCCTACGACAAACACAGAAGAGGAATTGGAGAGATTTTACACAGAAGTCCAGGAAGAAATTGATCACACACCAAAACAAGATGTTCTGTTAATCATGGGGGACTGGAATGCAAAAGTAGGGAACAAAGGAGAACTAGGAATTGTGGGGAAATGGGGCTTAGGAGACAAATAAATCAGGAGAAAGACTTATTGAGTTCTGTGAAGCCAATAATTTGTTTCTTGCAAACACATTTTTGGAACAACCAAAAAGATGACTGTACACATGCACATCAGCAACTGGTCAATACAGGAATCAAATTGATTACATAATTGGTAGCAGAAGATGGAGAAGTTCCATACTTTGTGCAAAAACAAGACCTGGAGCAGACTGCGGTACAGATCATGAACTGGTCATATCAAAAATCAGAGTAAAAGCTAAAGAAGGACAAAGCAATCATAATGCCAAAATACGATTTAAATAACATCCCAGAAGAATATAAAGATCAAATAAGGAACAGATTTGAGGCTTTAAACTTAGCTGGTAGAGAACCAAAATACCTACAGATTGAAGTCAGAGACATTATCAGAGAAGAATGCAAAAATGACAACACCTCTAGTTAAAAAGAAAGACCTCAATGGATAACTAACACAACTCTTAAAATGGTTAAAGAAAGAAAGCAAAAGCAAAACAAAAATGCCAGATATCCAAGCTGGATTTAGAAAAGGAAGAGGCACCAGAGATCATATTGCAAACATACATTGGATAATGGAACGGACCAAGGAATTTCAGAAGAAAATCACCCTGTGCTTTATAGATTACAGCAAAGCCTTTGATTGTGTAGATCATGGGAAACTATGGAATGCTTTAAAAGAAATGGGTGTGCCACAACATCTGATTGTTCTGATGTGCAACCTATACTCTGGACAAGAGGCTACTGTAAGGACAGAATATGGAGAAACCGATTGGTTCTCCATCAGAAAGGATGTGAGACGGGTGCATTTTATTACCCTATTTGTTTAATCTACATGCAGAACATATCATATGGAAAGCGGGATTGGACGAAGATGAAGGAGGTATGAAAACTGGAGGGAGAAATATCAATAATTTAAAATATGCTGACGATGCCATACTACTAGCAGAAACCAGTAATGATTTGAAACAAATGTTGATGAAAGTTAAAGAGGAAAGCACAAAAGCCAGACTACAGCTGAACATCAAGAAGACTAAAGTAATGACAACAGAAAATTTATGTAACTTTAAAGCTGACAATGAGGACATTGAACTTGTCAAGGATTATCAATATCTTGGTACTGTCCCGTCCAGAGCCGGAAGAATGAGGCTGAAGTGTGGGTGCAAGTAAATCTCATTTTATTAGAGTAATGGATACATCAAAGGCATTGCACTTCATAGGCAACCCTGCGCTAACTCACTAGAATCCCTAACTATACTCTAGACATGCTCTGCAGCGTGTGAAGGAAGTTGACTCAACGACTCCCTACTGGGAGCGGCAGGCTTATGTAGGACATTTTTTCGAACGTAATCTCTGACTCCTTCGTAATTCCTGTCTTTGCCCTGTCCGTTTCTCACGGCAGCGGGAACTAGGAGACAGGGGACGCGCATCCAATGGCTCATCGGAAGACACCTGCTCTCAAGCAACGGGCTCGAGGTCAGGGGGCTGTGCCACACTGGTATCCCCCTGGGAACTGCTTGGCAAGGGAGGAGCTGGCGCTGTCTTTGGAGCTTTCCCCAACAAGTCCTCTGCATCAGCTGGGGGTGGCGCGCTCTATTCATCGGGAAGTGCGCTACCTGTGGGAACTGGCTGGAGTGCAGGCTGACCCCCTCCCGCAAGGTCCTGCTCAGACACAACAATCCCCAACTCTGCTTCTTCTGGCAGCGGAGGCACCTGAAACTCATGCCTCCCCCCTTCCTGTCCTTTCTGGGTTAGCTGAGGCTCAACATCATCCCCCCCTCCATGCATTGACCCTTCCCACCCCGAGGTCTAGGTTTCTCTGGATAAGCCTCATGGAATTCTCTCACCAAAGTCGGGGCGTGCACATTCTCCTCTGTTTCCCAGGAATGTTCAGTTGGATCGTAACCCTTCCAATGAATCAGGTACTGAAGATGCCCTCGGCGTTTTCTCGAGTCCAAAATCTGTTCTACTTCGTATTCCTCCTCCCCCTCTACCAACAACGGCGGTGCGGGCTCCACTCGCGGACCGTGAGGGTCGGGGGCAGCGTCCTTGGTCAACAATGCCCTGTGGAAGACTGGGTGCATCTTGAAAGCGGACGGCAATTTTAGTCTGTAAGCCATGGGGTTAATCCGTGCCTCCACCTCAAAGGGCCCTACACGCTGATCCTGCAGTTTACGACACCGGCCAGGCATAGCTAGGAAACGTGTAGAGATCCAGACCTGGTCTCCCACTCGTATGAGGTCTCCCTCTCTCCGATGCTGGTCAGCTGCGCATTTGTAATCCGCCTTGGCCCGTTCCAGTTGTTCTTGGAGTAGCTGTTGCATAGCGTGAAGTTCCTGCAAGAAATCCTCAGCGGCTGGGACTGAGAGACTGTCTTTTGGGGCAGGGAAGGCTCGGGGGTGGTAGCCAAAATTGGTGAAGAAAGGAGTCTGTTGCATGTGCGAATGCACAGCATTATTATAGGCAAATTCTGCTAAATGCAGTTGTCCTGCTGATACCCCACAAAACAACGTAAATATTGTTCCAAAATTGTGTTTACCCTCTCAGACTGCCCATCCGTTTGGGGATGATGGGCAGACGACAGTCTTAGCTCGCTTTGCAGCAACTTCCACAACGCTTGCCAAAAACGTGCAGTTAATTGTGTGCCCCGATCGGAAACCAGGCTGTCTGGCAGTCTGTGCAGCTGATACACATTTTGCACGTACAACTTGGCAGTGTCTTGAGCGCTTGGGAGCCCTGCGCACGGAATGAAGTGAGCCATTTTCGAGAAGGCATCAACTACCACCAAAACTGTGGTTTTCCCCTGTGAAGGGGGAAGGTCTGTTATAAAGTCCATAGTAATCATTCGCCAAGGTCCTGCGGGAGTAGGAAGGGGTTCCAACAGCCCCGGTGGCTTCCCAGTGACATGTTTAGCCCTCATGCAAGTGGGGCAAGAGCGAACATAATGCTCTACGTCCTTCTTCACCTTGGGCCACCAGAACTCCCGAGTGACAGCTTGAATGGTCTTAAAGACCCCAAAGTGGCCTGCCGTGGGGGCGTCATGGCACTGACGTAGTACTCTCACTCGCAGTTCTCCGGGGGGCACATAAATAGCTTCCTGATGGTGCAGTATGCCATCCTTCCATATAAGGTCCTTCTGTTCTGCCTTGGGTGACGCGCCCTCTTCGACCCACTGCTCCTGCACGAAAGGGTCCTGTTGTTGCGCTTCACGCACTTCCAGTGGCATCACTAGGATTGGTGTCACCCGGTGTGGCCCTCAGCGCCTTGTCTTCCAAGAGTGTGAGCGGCTTCGCGTAGCGCGTGGCCAAACAACAGGGCCCGGGAGTGCGCCGCCGCCTCGCTGCTGCTGCCGCCACTGCCACCTTCTAACAGCCGAGGAAGGCAGCCGGTGCAGCACACGAAGGCTCTCGTTGGAGCCTAGGCAGTGCCTGGGGGCGGCAGCTCTGGGTGTCACCCCCGTCTGGTGGTGTCACCCGGTGCGGCCCGCACCTGCTGCACCACCCCAGTGACGCCCCTGCGCACTTCAGCTTCCCAAGAATCTTGGCAGGCCCCTACCACTCCCCTCTCGGGAGGGATTATGTACTGTAACGGTCTTGGGGTGGGATCCCTCAGATATTCAGGTTTCCTTGAGAGGGCGTCAGCCTGCTTATTCTGTGCTTGGGAGATATAATGAATTTTGAAATGGAACCGTGCGAAGAACTGAGCCCAGCGCACTTGCCTCTGATTGAGTTTATGGGCGGTATGAAGACTCTCTAGATTACGATAGTCCGTGCGCACCTCAATTTCATTCTGCGCCCCTTCCAGATGGTGTCTCCAGGCTTCAAAGGCATCTCTAATGGCTAATAGCTCCTTTTCCCACACAGTGTAGTTTTGTTCAGAGTCGGTCAACTTTCTGGAAAAGTAGGCACAAGGCTTCAGTCTTCCCCCTTTCTGGGCTGGTTGCAAAAGAACTCCTCCGATCGCTACGTCCGACGCATCCGTCTCTATCACAAAAGGGAGCGCCGGGTCGGCATGCTGTAGGATGGGTTCAGTAGCAAACCTTCGCTTCAGGCTCTCGAAGGCCTCTTGTGCAGCTTCTGTCCATTGGAAAGGTCCTGAGCCCTTCAGGCAATCCGTGAGCGGTGCAGTCTGATTGGAGTAATTGGCTATGAACCGATGGTAGTAATTGGCAAACCCCAAGAAGCGTTGCAAATCCTTCTTGGTCTTGGGGGGTTGCCACGTGAGTACACAACAAACTTTTTCTGGGTCCATTTCTACTCCTGCCGGAGAGACCCGATACCCCAGAAAGTCCAACGTGGTTAGGTCAAACCCACACTTTTCCAGCTTCGCGTAAAGACGGTGTTCCCGTAACTTCTGCAGCACTGCACACACATGCGAGTCGTGTTCTTCAGGAGTATCCGAAAAAATCAAGACATCATCCAGATAAACGATCATAAAGCGGTCCACAAAGTCCCAGAAGATGTCATTCATAAAATTTTGGAAGACTCCAGGTGCTCCCGACAACCCGTATGGCATCACCAGATACTCAAACTGCCCGTAACGGGTCTTAAACGCAGTCTTCCATTCATCCCCTGCCTTAATCCGCACCAAGTTGTAAGCTCCTCTCAAGTCCAGTTTCGTGAAAATTTTGGTGGAATGCAACCGCTCCAACATTTCCCTGATGAGCGGCAGCGGGTAACTGTTGGGGATTGTGAGCTGGTTTAGGGCTCTATAATCATCAATTAAGATGGCTCCCAAGGTTTCCCTAAGGGGCTGAAGCCTCTGCCGCCATCTTGGTTGATGGCATGCATGTGTGCTACACGCTCGTATTGCTACCATCAACCAAGATGGCAGCAGAGGCTTCAGCCCCTTAGGGAAACCTCGGCCGCCATCTTAATTGATGGCAAACCTGTGCACGCTGCAAAAAACAGCAGAGAGAAAGGTAGGTGAAGCGGGAGAATGGTGAGCGGCTCTGAAGCTTCTGCCCTGCTATCCTGCCGCGGATTGCTGAAGGGGAGCGCAGGGACCCTGCAGCTGGTCAGCCACTGTGAGAAGAGGATGTGCAGGACTGGATGAGCCCACATTGGCCTGATCCAGCACTGCAGGGCTCTTCTTAGGTTCTTAACCCACCATCTTCCATGAGGACTAGAGAACCACCCTTGATCCCTGGTGCTGCTCCCTCCCCAGGACTGATAGGGCGCTGTCTGGATTAACCACCCTCTAATAGTCTCCCGCCCCCCTGTCCCAAAAAGCAAAACTGAACCAAACCCTCCTCACGCACTTGGGTCAATGCAGGTGGGCACCCCCTCATGCCATACCTTCTTGCAGGTTGACTTCAGTTTGGGCTCCTGCCAAAAGAGCCCCCCTTCCCCCAGTTTCTCTTCTCCCTCAATCATGCCTTGAGCCACCCCTGGCATCCTCTCCCCCCTCCGGAACTCCCCACACTCCCTGGGGAAGGACTGTGGCTGAGTGGGCAGAGCACCTGCTTCTCATGTAGAAGGTCCCAGGTTCATCTCCAGGTGGGGCTTGGGAAGACTCCCTGCCTGAAACGCAGGAGAGCTGCTGCCAGTCAGTGTAGGCAGTACAGAGATAGATGTACCCAATGGTTTGACTTGGTGGCAGGCAGCTCCCTATGCCCCCCCTTCATTGACTGCACCTCATACACTGAGGCTCAGGTACATGGCCCCTCCTTTTGCCTTAAGATGCCGCTGGTGATGTGCACACACCATGCACTAATTAATGCATGGCATATCTATAATTATTATAGGTTTGTAGACTCTGTGGAACAACTGCCCTGGTGTGCTTTCCGGTGCTAGACTAGAAGAGATGTGTTCCATACTTGGGTTTAGGTCTCTAGTGCTTGCAGCACTCCAGGACAACACATTTTAAAATAAGAAGCAAGTGTGGGAGAGTGAATAAACCTAGAAAATGTAAAAAGTGGAGGGGTTTTTAAATGAGACTAACTAGTGCTTCCAGCATAAGGAAAATATATTTCAGATGTTCTGTAATTAATCTATAATATATCATTTATAAAATGTAAAATTTTATAGGAGAGCTTTAGATTTTAACATCACAGGATTTAGAAAAATGTTATTGGCTTAAGCAGAGGGTAATGGGAATGTACAATGTGGTGTGTATAGTGGAAGAACTATTTATCCTAAGGATTATCACAGTTACCTAAAATAATTCCTGCAGTACTTTGATCTTCATCAAATCTGAACTTCTAGGTATTTGTGCAAGAGATTGGATTTATTATCTGGATAGACCATATTTCATGGTCCTGTATTCCTCTAAGATGCAATGAGTGATTTAAATAATTCATTAATTTATATTATTTGGTGAAGCTAGTGTTAATGTTCATTTATTATTATTATTATTATTATTATTATTATTATTATATCCCACCCTTCCTCCCAGCAGGAGCCCAGGGCGGCAAGTAAACAGGACAGATCTGTCCTTAAGTGAACCTCTCTCTCTCTCTCTCTCCACACAACCCTCCCAATATCCCTAGGTGTCCATCTCTTGAAGTTTGCAAAGAATTTACTGGGTTCTTGCACAGAAGTCGAGAGAAGGTGTTTTAGACAGGAAGGGCATTTTTTTTTGTTTGAATGGTATGCTCCAAGCAACTGTGGTTGATACTTAATGTATCATGCTTTATGATGTCACTAGGGCCCACCCCATGATGTCACTAGGGCCCGCCCCATGACATCACTAGGGCCCACCCCGTGACATCTCAGGTTTTGGGATGCTTCCGACCTGGCAACCCTAGATAGCACTCTTCAAGTACATGAAAGTTTGCCACACAGAGGAGGGCTGGGATCTCTTCTCAATCGTCCCAGAGTACAGGACACGGAATAATGGGCTCAAGTTGCAGGAAGCCAGATTTCGACTGGACATCAGGAAAAACTTCCAAACTGTTAGAGCCATACGACAATGGAACCAATTACCTAGACGTAGTGGGCTCTCTGACACAGGAGGCCTTCTGTCAGGAATCTTTGATTTGAATTCCTGCATTGAGCAGGGGGTTGGACTTGATGGCCTTATAGGCCCCTTCCAACTCTACTATTCTATGATTCTATGAACAAGGCTATTGATGGCTACTAGCCATGATGGCTATGCTCTCCCTCAATGGTCAGAAGCAGTATGTTTCTGAATACCAGGAAAGTGCTCCTGCACTCAGGTCCTACTTGTGGGCTTCCCATAGGAATCTGGTTTGCCATTGTGAGAACAGGATGCTAGACTAGATGGGCCATTGGCCTGATCCAGCAGGCTCTTCTTAAGTTCTTAAGTCTAAAAATGGAGCAAGCCACATGTAAACAAGACTTCCCCTTTCACACACTTTTAAAAACATTTTGATTTGGGGAGGGAGTTTTTATTGGCAGACAGATATGTATCTACCTTGCCAGAATACACAATGCATTTTTCTGTTTAAAGATCCATCTGCGTGTGTACACACAAAGCATGCAAACACATCTACATTTCTATTCTGATATCTAGTTCAAATAATCTTCCCCTTAAAGTGGCCTCTGCCTTGCCATTTCCTAAGAGAAGGATAGGTTATCTCTCATGAAAGTTTTTTAAAGTCTGGAACTTATTTTCTGGTCATGTGATCCAAATAATCATCTTTTCCTTTCTCACTCTATAATTCCCAGAATGCTTATTCTGCTTTGGCAGAAAAATATTATGTAACTGTAGCAAATTAAACGCTGTACCTCAAATATTTGTTTTTCATAGGTATTGCACACACATTTACTGCAGGCAGGTTGCTAGTTACTGTAGATAAAACAGACTTAACATTCTCAATATAGGCTTGCCAACTGAACAGCCTGGCTTGCTTTTTTATCTCAAACAGCAGCCTGGTCTGTTGAAACCATCAGATGAAACTTTTCCATAGCCCCAGCAGGCACAGCTGATGGGAGCTGCAGTCCAAAATGTCTTGGGGTAACTATGTTGGAGGAGGCTGTATGACAGCAATTAACTCTAGTCATGAAGGGGTGTCTGTGATGATCCTGTATTAGTGTAAATATGGTAAGTGCTGTTTGTATAGGAGATACATGGTAAGTGGAATGAAAGAGGAAGGGGGAGTGAATGGGCAATAGAATGCTGGATGATTGGCTGAGTGTTTTGAATGGCTGAAAGTATAAAAGGAAGAATGACAGTTAAATCTTGGGGGACGTTGGTGGACTTGAGAGGGTTGTTTTGGTGGGTTTTGAGAGGAGATTGTGTGGAGAGTTGGTGGATGTGGGGAGAGTGTGGAGTTCGGATTAATACTAAGACCAGTACCTCAGGAATAGATGAAACCATACGCTTAAGTGCCTTTATAAAGAAATCTTGTTATCTCTGTTATTTAATAAATATATTTGGTTTACCAAAGGCCTGATCCTTGGCTGGGGTTGCACAGACCAGAAGGGAGGGTAAGGTAGATACCAAGGCTGAAGGGAAACAAATGGTGGCAGCGGTGAAGGGAAATATAGCACCACAAGTATTCAGAGCAAACCAGGATCGTATGCTTTATATATAAAGATCAAAGAGAGTGGGACAGCTTAAGCACGCAGTCACAGAGGTAACCTGATAGAGAGACTCAGGCAGAGTCTCTGGGAATACTGGTTACAGGACGTGACTGGTGGTGCTGCCTAGCAGGGGGATCTGGTGAGGTCTATGCTAGAGCGGAGAGAGAAACCATAAAAAGGACGGTCCGGACTGGTGGAGTCCCTGGTGGTGCCTAGTGACAGGCAGTAGCCACGAGCAGGTAGTAACCTGACAGGGAGAGCCAGGGAAGGGGCGTCACACGTGGTGGCACAGCGGTGGGATATGAACCAAAGAGAGTCCCAAACACATGTGGTGGCAGTAGCGGTGGGATACGAACAAAGGAGACTACGTCACAGGTGTTGGCTGTAGCGGTGGTACGAATACTAGAGAATCCCTACCAGTGGTGGGGCAAACAGAAATAACAAAACAAGATTACTTGTGAGAGTGACTGGCAAAGAGTGTGTGGCAAAGAGTGAGTGAACTCAAACACCATGGCTGAATATATAAAAATGAAAAGAGAGGAGCTGGTGAAGAAGTGCATAACATTCAATTTACCTCATGAGGGTAAAGGGGTAGATGAATTGAGGGTAGCACTTATAGGATTTGCAACTGCCCAGCAAAAACAACCTGTCAGGGAAGAGACCCCAGAAGGATACTCAAGCAATCCCGCTTATATAGAGTATTTGAGAGAGAAGTTAAGATGGGAGCATGAGTTGGAAACTGAGAGATTGAGGAGGGAGGCTGAGGAAAAAGACAAGCAGAGGGTCTTTGAAATGGAAGAAAAAGATAAACAGCGAGAGTTAGAAACTGAGAGACTGAGGATGTAAACTGAAAGAATGAGAGTGGATGCTGAGATACAAGGGGAAAGATTAAAATTGGATAGAGAGAAATTTCACTCTGAGGAGACAAGGAAAGACAGAGATGGAGCAAAAATAAAAATTACTCCAAAGGACTTTGCTGTCTATGAGCCTGGTCAAGATCCTCAAATTTATCTCACAACCTTTGAAAAGGCAGCTCAGTTGTGGGGGCTACCTGAAGATAAATACATGCAGTATTTATCAAACCTGATCAAAGGGGAATTGGCAGAGGTATACCAATATTTCCCCTCAGACAGGCCCGTCACCTATGCTGAGTTTAAAGAGGCAGTCTACAAAAGATTCAGACTGGGACCTGACTATTTTAGAAAGTTATTCCGAAACTGTCAGATCCAAGCAGGGAGGTCTTTTGTTGAACTGGGAGCAAAGCTGATGGATATATTTGGAAAGTGGATGAGTAGTGCCAAAGCTCAGTCAGTGGAAGAGGTGAAAAGCCTCATGATACTGGATCAATTATACCATCAGTTACCACCAGAAATAAGGCTCCTGGTCAAAGACCGTTCCCCTACATCAGTGCAGGAGGCCGCAGAGATGGCGGATCACTTTGCCTCCAATAGAACTGGCTGGGTGGGGAAAACATCAAGAGATTTTAAACCCAGACCATATAGTGGCGGCAGAAAGGATGTGGTACCACAGCGAGTGAGTCCTCCAGTAAAATCTGAAGGGCACAGGACACCCCAGAGTGGATCTGTGTACCCTAAAACAGAGGAGAAATTATGCTACAAATGTGGTAGACCGGGGCACCTACGTTTTCAATGTGAGGTTGCCAACCCCATTAGTAATCCTGCTCAGGCAAGGGCAGTAAAAACAGAACCAAAAGTTCTTTTTTTTTTTTTTTTTTTTTTTTTCAATAATTTTTATTCAGATTTTCATAAAACATACAAGACAAAATCATAAAACATTCAAAGACAAAAAACAAAATCAAAAATAGTTAAACAAAAAGAAAAAAAGAAAAAAAAACAAAAATAAAAAATAAAGAGTAAAATATTGACTTCCCATTTGTCAAAGATCAAATCAGTTATAAGTCTATAATATATAACAATCCTGTCTCTTAAGTCATATTATAAAATCACTTTCCTCCAGTAGTTATCTTACTTAATCATCAAATCTCATAAACATTACTTTATTCTTTCCACAAAAAGTCAAAGAGAGGTTTCAATTCTTTAAGAAATATATCTATCAATTTTTTTTCCAGATAAGCATATCGATTAATCCATCTCATTACTAATTATGATAATCTTATTGTCATAACCATAGTCAAAATAAACATTTCAATTAATCCATCACATCAGAATCTGTTAGGTTCAATAATTTCAGTAGCCATTGTTCTATTATCTCTATTAGTTCCATTTTCCATCTTCCATCTTCAGTAGTCTTGTTAAGTCCAGTAATTTCAATATCCAATCTTCCATTATCAGTATTCCATAATAATCTTGCTGTCAAAGCCATAGTCATATAGTAAGAGTCTGATGGGAATTACCTCTATCCCAAATATTTTCTTGCCATCCATTCTGAATAGGTTGCTGAAATACTGCTGTAAAATCATATCTCTGTTCTTTTTTTCAAAATACACTGGGTCATCTCTTAAAAGTTTTTCCATTGTCACATGGCTGCAGTTAATTCCATAGATTTTCTCTATATTGGGCTCCATCACATCATTCCAGTCCAGAAGATTATCCATGCCATTGATAACTTTATCTCTAGAATCTTCATTCATTTCTTCAGAGATAACATTGAGTTCCAAACAATAGATTTTATTTCTAAAGTCCATAAACTCCAAATCTTGTTCCTGTTCCACGTTGGTTCCAATCTCCGGGATCTCCTCTCTCACAGGGACCCCTATTCCAGTCTCCAGGGTCTCCTCTCTCACAGGGACCCCTGTTCCAATCTCCGGGGTCTCCTCTCTCACAGGGACCCCTTCCAGGGTCACCTCTCTCACAGGGACCCTTATATCTTTAATCTCCTGCTTCATTTTACTCAATTCAATTTTCATTATCTCAATCTCATCCATTATTTTATGAAACATAGTTATTTCCAGATTTTCAGCCACTTTCTTAATTGCCATTTTAAAAGAAAAATATAGGAAAACCACTTCTTATTTCAGCAACAATTGGGTTAATTCTCCAAACTTGGTGACATCACAGTATAAACAGAGCAGACAGCCTTATCTCTCCAATAGTTAAGTAAACAAAATGCAGTTCCCAGGATCGAAACAATTAATGGCAATCGTCAAGAAACAGATTCGTCAAAATAAAATAGACCAAAAAGAGAGTAGTCTCAAAACAGTATAATATTTTTCAAAATAAAAATCTGGAATAGAAATCCCTCTTCTGTGTATATCTTTAGAATGCAAATCCAGGACAGCTTTTTGCAACAAAAACAGAGATAAGCTATTAATTAGTGCGTAGCAGAGAGAAGTTATGGCTCCCCAGTGAGATGTCAAAAACTGATCAATCTGGCAAATCTCTTTTAAACAGCAACAATTTAAGTCAAGTAAAAGAAAAATATAGAAAGAAGGGTGCTTGCCTGTTAGTGCGTTCTCTCTTAGAAGATAAGGTGAACGTTCGCTTTAACAGATAGAGCTTGCTGTTGAAAATCCGTCCCATAAATCGTCGGCTGGACCTCGTCCCATAAATTAATGAGATCTGGTCGTCCCAACAAAAATAGGCTTTGAGGTTAATCTCTTCGTTTCTCCCTACCCGGGAGAAGTTTAATCAGTCAAAAAAAAAAGAAAAAACTGACTGATATATCTGAATAAGCTTCTTTTGAGGCAGGAGCCCGTCTCAAAAGCAGGCACAGGCTAAGTCACCCTTCCCGGAAGTCAGAACCAAAAGTTCTAACCACGAAAAAGGTTCAGTTCTGCCAGATAAACTGGACAGAAGTAACAGACCTTGATTCAAGTTTGAGAGAGGAAGTGAGTGTACAAGGGGCAAATTATTGGGCATTGCTTGATACTGGTGCCGCTCAGACATTGCTGAGGCCAGATTTAATAAAATCTGAGGAAATATTACCTCAGGAAACGGTGACTATCCAAGGAGTGAGGGGAGATCCAGAAAGCTTACCCATAGCCCTAGTGAAAATGAAATGGAGAAATAAAGAGGGAAAATATAAAATCGGTATTAATGCCCACCAACAAGAACCAGTGATACTGGGAAGAGATGTTATGGGGGCACAAGGGAAAATATATGTGGTGACCAGACAGCAGCTTGGCAAAGAAACAGAAGCCATGTTAACACAGGCTGAAAAAAACAGGGTGGAGCCTGTTTTCGAGCCTCAGGTCACCATAGCAACCACTAGCAGGCCTGCTGAAGGAGACAAACTGTATCAAGTGGTCTCTAATAATGAAGAGACAGAGCATTTCAGAGAAGAACTGAATAAGGATACCAGTTTGAAACAAATAAAGGAGCAAGCCCTGACCCAACAGATTCCTTTTACTGAAAAGCTGAGGAATCAAATTGTGTGTGAGAATGGGATTTTATATAGACTGTGGATGCCTGCTGAGAAAAAGGGTGAATGTGAACCAGTGAAACAAATGATGGAAGTTGTGAAAGAGAATTTGAGTCAAGCTCAGCAGAAGCAAAGTTACTGGTATGACAGAACAGCCAGGGAACATGTGTATGATGTGGGAGATATGGTTATGGCATTCATACCCAGGAAACATGACAAATTACAGGCTAACTGGGAAGGATCATATACCATAAGAGAAAGGCTTGACACAGTGATGTATGTAATTACCACAGACCAATTAAAAACAAAGTGGTTCATGTAAATATGTTAAAGCCTTACCATACCAGGGATGCAAAGGCATTGCAAGTTACCTTATTCCCTGAGGGAAGTGGGCCTGAACTTCCAGATTTGGTACAGGAAAGCAAAGACAAAGGAGGGGTAGATCAATTGGAATGGTCAGAGGAGGTGCAGGAGGAAGTAAAGGAAGAGATTCTGAGAGTTTTGAAAAACTATGGGAATCTCTTCAGCAATAGACCTGGCCAAACCAGTATAGCCAAACATTCCATTGATGCTGGAGATCATGCCCCAATCAGATCTATGCCGTACCGTGTGAATGGGAAAGTTTTGAGTGAAATCAAAAAGGAGGTCGAAGATATGCTGGAACTAGGAGTGATCAGGGAATCTATCAGTCCCTGGGCCTCAAGTATTGTCCTGGTTCCGAAAAAAGATGGAACGACAAGATTTTGCATTGATTATCGGCTAATCAATAAAATTACGGTCCCAGATGCGTATCCTATGCCCAGGGTAGACGCAATGTTAGAGTTATTGGGGGCAGCAACCATTATCTCTACGTTAGACTTCTGTAAAGGATTTTGGCAAATGGAACTAGACGAGCAATCCAGAGCCAAAACTGCCTTCAGTACACCAGATGGGTTATATGAATTTGTGACCTTACCCATGGGACTAAGGAACTCACCAAGTTTGTTTCAGAGGCTAATCAATACTGTGTTGCGAGGCATGTCAGATTTTGCAGTGGCCTATATCGATGACGTGGCCATTTTTAGCAAGTTGGTGCCTGAGCATGTCCAACACCTGACAACAGTATTAAAGGCATTAAGAAAGGCAGGCCTCACAATAAAAGCGAAGAAATGCCAGTTTGGGTTGAAGGAGGTGGGCTATTTAGGACATAAGGTGGGGAGTGGGAAAATCACCCCCTTATGGAGCAAGGTGGAGGCAATACAAGCGTGGCCTATCCCCTTAACCAAAAAGCAAGTTAGGGCATTTCTAGGTGTGGCTGGTTTTTTTAGGAAGTTTGTGGAAAATTTTGGGGAAATCGCAACCCCCTTGCATGAATTGACAAAGAAAAAGTGTTCTGAGCATGTGGTATGGACGGATGAATGTCAGAAGGCTTTTGATCTGCTGAAGCAAGCCTTGTGCCAAGGACCCATATTAATAGCACCAGACTATGAGCAACCATTCATCGTGGCTACAGATGCGTCAGACCTCGCGCTGGGAGTCATCTTGCTGCAGGAGAGAGAAGGCACCAGACATCCACTGGCGTATCTGAGTTGCAAGCTGACGCCGAGGGAGAAAAACTATTAGTCGGTCCAAAAGAGTGCCTAGCGGTCGTGTGGGGACTGAATAAGTTGCGCCCATACGTGTGGGGACGAAGATTCACGGTAACAACGGATCATCGGGCCTTGTTATGGTTACAGACTATGAAAAACCATAATACTATGCTGCAGAGGTGGTCCTGGGCCCTACAAGACTATCAAGTGGACTTCCAGTTCATCAAAGGCAAGGACAATGTATTGGCCGATGGACTGTCAAGGCAGGTGGCTGGGACTGCCGTGACGTGACCAGACGGAGGAACAAAGAAAGACATTTTCCCCAGAGAGACTTATTTTATTTGTTAATGCGGTGTATGAATCCTGGAACAGGAATAATACCCTGCCGTTATTTTAAGGGTGGGGAAATGTGATGATCCTGTATTAGTGTAAATATGGTAAGTGCTGTTTGTATAGGAGATACATGGTAAGTGGAATGAAAGAGGAAGGGGGAGTGAATGGGCAATAGAATGCTGGATGATTGGCTGAGTGATTTGAATGGCTGGAAGTATAAAAGGAAGAATGACAGTTAAATCTGGGGGGACGTTGGTGGACTTGAGAGGGTTGTGTTGGTGGGTTTTGAGAGGAGATTGTGTGGAGAGTTGGTGGATGTCGGGAGAGTGTGGAGTTCGGATTAATACTAAGACCAGTACCTCAGGAATAGATGAAACCATATGCTTAAGTGCCTTTATAAAGAAATCTTGTTATCTCTGTTATTTAATAAATATATTTGGTTTACCAAAGGCCTGATCCTTGGCTGGGGTTGCACAGACCAGAAGGGAGGGTAAGGTAGATACCAAGGCTGAAGGGAAACAAATGGTGGCAGCGGTGAAGGGAAATATAGCACCACAAGTATTCAGAGCAAACCAGGATCATATGCTTTATATATAAAGATCAAAGAGAGTGGGACAGCTTAAGCACGCAGTCACAGAGGTAACCTGATAGAGAGACTCAGGCAGAGTCTCTGGGAATACTGGTTATAGGACGTGACTGGTGGTGCTGCCTAGCAGGGGGATCTGGTGAGATCTGTGCTAGAGCGGGGAGAGAAACCATAAAAAAGGACAGTCCGGACTGGTGGAGTCCCTGGTGGTGCCTAGTGACAGGCAGTAACCACGAGTAGGTAGGAATCTGACAGGGAGAGCCAGGGAAGGGCGTCACAGTGTCTCCTTCTGCAAGCCTCTATGCTTTGTAGAAAGAAAAATAAAAATGCGGATCTCACACAGAGTTTCCACAAACTTTCTGCAACATTGGAGGACTGAGATGTTCCTTCACACAGCTAAGAAACCACATTGTGGCTACTTGAAATCTAGACTGTATGTGTATGCTGGTGCTTCACATGGGGCAAGTCTTTTGTATGTAGCCATTTTTATTACCAAATGGAGCCACAAACTTCACCATGTCTCTACGAAACATTTGCAGTGGTTTGCAGTGGCATAGTGATGGCGAGGAGCAGATTTGTCCAGCAAAAAAACAAAACACTCATTAAGTGGAACAGCCTCCATGCAGGAATTTAAAATGACTACCAAGCAGCTGCTTGTTTGTGTGGATGGGGCCTAATTATGTGAGACCAAACAGCAGAAGTATTTTCTGTGTCAATTTGGGAGCTTAAAGAAATGTAAGTAAGGAGATTGTTGTAATAATGTATATGGATTTTTAGAAAACTCATTCTGACAAATATATATATGGATATGGACTGCCTTCAAGTCAATTCCAACTTATGGCAACCCAGTGAACAGGGTTTTCATGGTAATCAATATTCAGAGGTGGTTTAGCATTTCCTTCCTCTGAAGCTGAGAGGCAGTGACTGGTCCAAGGTCACCCAGTGAGCTTCATGGCTGTGTGGGGATTCGAACCCTGGTCTCCCATGTCGTAGTCCAACACTCTAACCACTATACCACACTGTCTCTCTCTGCCAAATGGTCCTGGGAACAAATGAATGTAGAAATGGAGAGCATCTGTTTCTGATCAGGACAGACCAGTTTTGCTAGGCAGACTACCTACCTGCACATGCCCTTACGATATGCACTGAGTCATCAATTGGGGCAGATGTTTCCCTTATACTTTCACAATCTATAATACAGAATGGCACTTGAGCTTCCACTTTAGACTTTGCCCCTCATCAGGGCTTCAAGTTTTAGCTTGTAAAATGTTTACAAACTGGATTAATTTAGTTTAGAGACATAATCCATAACTGTTGCACAATGCACTGATGCCTCCCTGGCACTTCAAAGTCAGCAAACCCAAACATACATGGCATCCAGATATCTAACAGCCAAAAAGCCATGCAACAACAGGCAATGCTGCTCTGACTGGTATAAACACTCATACCAGCCTCTAGCAAGGAGATGCCATCCTCTTTTCTGGCTGAAACTGCTGCAGTTGCTCTGACCAGTCACAAGCTGGTAACTAGTTCTCAGTAGCTGTTTCTGGATCCCAAACATCCTCAAAATCAGGGCTTGTTTAACTGCGCAATGGTTTGAGGAGACTGATTCACATTGCACCCATTCAGCGGGGAATTTTTATGGATGGCACTTTAAGTATGCTGTGTTCAGTTGAAGAGAGCCTGACTTAATTTTTTGTCAGCCATCTCATCCCTGCTGTTTTGCTTTTTCTAAGCTTGCTGCAACTTCAGATGTATGTTCATAAAATGTGTATATTCAAATGCATTAAATATATGAAGATGAGAGAATCTCCCCCTCCCCACAGTATTGGGGTTTGAACTGATATAGCCCCACTGAACAGGTGCAGATAGACAAAACTGGCTTCAGGCCTTGTACTGGACCTTAACTGGTCTTGTCCTGGTACTGGATTGTTTTAATGTTTTAAGAGAGCCAGATATGCCTGAGGGGTAGGCTAAAAGTGTATAGGTGTAAAACAGAGCTAATGTAAAGTAGTGGCTAAAGTGTTGGACCTAGACAAGGGTGACCCAGCTTCAAATCTCTGCTCAGTCACAGAGCTCACGGGGTAACCTTGGACCAGTCACTCTGGCTAATGTACTGCAGAGGTTTATTGCAAAGGTAATGGGGTATACACACCATCCTGCATTTAGAATAAGAGCAGGATTAAAAATGTAATAAAAATAAAATGCAGACAGTAACAAGCTCAGCCTAGTCTAGGGATAGGTAATTTGTGGCATGCTGTTCTAATGTTATTGAACTACAGCCTCCATCATCCTTGGCAGGCTGGGTCTGATGGGAGTTTTAGTTCAATAACAGCTGGAGGGCCATAGTTTCCCCTAACCCTGCTCTGGCAAGTAAGAGGAAAGAAGAATAAGTTAGCATTTGCAGTCTCCTTTCCCCCTTCTAGTTTAGTTTATTTGTTAAGCTTTGGCGAGGTTTAATATGCCAGTCTGGGATTCCAGGCCTTCAAAGGAACCTAGTTGCAGCCATTTATCACAGCCTAAATTAATGTGAGTGACAAGAAACCAAACCATGTGACTCATGGAACAATAAAGAAACAACAACAAGACATGATAACTCAGGAAGGAATTGCTATAAGGTTTTGGACAGCACTCTATAAGTTGTTATAAAAACAAACCCCAAACAATGGCCAAATAATGAAGAAATCATAATCAGAATTTCCCAAACCAGGGCTGTGGAGTCGGTCCGCCAGACCTTCAACTCCAACTTCTCTATTTTTCTACTGTCCGACTCCTTCATAAATGGCAAATGTATATTAACTAGTAATAACACATTTACTGTAGTAAAATGGTAGCACAAGGCATTTCATCACCACCACGTGAAGCCAGAGCTTGGAAAAGTTACTTTTTAAAACTACAACTCCCATCAGCCCCAGGGATTGGGCTCGTGGGAGTTGTAGTTCAAAAAAGTAACTTTTCCAAGCTCTGGCTTCACGTGGTGGTGATGAAATGCCTTGTGCTACCATTTTACTACAGTAAATGTGTTATTACTAGTTAATATACATTTGCCATTTATGAAGGAGTCTGAATTGGAGTCGGTACATTTCTACCAACTCCGACTCCACCCAAAATTGCTCCCGACTCCAACTCCACAGCCCTGTCCCAAACAATCATCAATTTTTGGAAGTAATAAATAGGCTTTGGGATTTCTTTTAGTTTTAGGCAGAGTTTGAAGCTATCTGGGTCAATTCTATGCACATTTAACTGGGAGGAAGCCCCACTGAATACAGTGGGGCTTATTACTGAGTAGAGATGCAGAGAATCACGTTATTTGTGCAAACACAAGCTCTAGAATAGGGGTAGGCAACGTATTGCCTTTGGCCTTGCTTCATGTGGGTGGCACAGAGGGGGAATATGGGGAAAGAGGGCGGCAGAGAGTACATTGTGTCAGGTATGGTCCAAGGGCAGAAGCCTAGAGAATACCAGGAGCTGGGGACTGGGAGCCAGGACTAAAGGGCAACCAGGATCCAACAGCAACCAAGATGAGAAATGCAGGACCTGCCAGAACTCAGGTTAGGGATCTGTCCATTTCTCAGTTTCTCATTTTTTACCATCTTAAGTTCAGCTCTCCACCTTTCCACATCAGTTTGTGATTTTTTTTAAAAAAGTCTATCAGCAGTTTAGTATGGATTTCTCCTAATACATACATTTTTGTATCCAGTTCTGCCTAATAGACACATCTTTGCCAAGCAGATTTCTCTAAAATAATACATTTTGGTACACTATTTTCAGAAATATATGGATTTTCATGCATGCATTAGCCTAGTATATGCATTTTTCTATTGTTTCTGCATGTGTGAATAAAGTGAGTTTGCCTTTAAATGCCAACTGTGTCCAATTTCTACTCCATCCCTCTTAGACCTTGTGGTCCAAGTAAAACTAGTCTAAGTGAACAAGGAAGTCCTTTGGCTCCCCCTAGGCAGGAAGGAGTATAATGGACAGCCTGAGCTGATAGAGCCCCGCTAGATCTCGAAGATTCTTCCCCAAGTGGCTGCATTGATGCATCTCATCACATGGGGCAGTGGTTAGCTGTTCCTGAGAGAGAGAAGGGGCTGCCCTGCTCCCTTTTTGCTCTGGTCCCATCCACTTTTTGGCTCTGGGCTCACCCACTGCCAACATGCTTTACTTTCTTTGCTAGTATACTTCCATATGAAGTAATTTGGTGGATATTATACCTTTTTGATCTTCAACATTTAGGAACAAAATGCTGTGGTACATATTAATTTAATATAGGCAGTCTGTTTTGCCAAAGTAACTCTCTCGTAAAAAGGCATAAATGTTCCTTGTGACAGAGAAGGAACTCAGCACTCTCACCATAAAATGAGTTAAAGGGAAAATAAAAACTGTCTACAAAATTACTACCATTATAAACTTCCCACAGCTTTCTGCAAAACTTCGGTTACTAGTAGTCAAGGTTAAGCATATATTGAACACATTCTGCCCAGTACCACCTCTGTTGGAGCTTGGGTAAATAAGAGCAAGACCTGTTTTCATAAGTCTTATAAGCTTTTTCTTTTTTGTGTGTGCCAAGAACAGCTTGTGACTGGAAAGTGACATGTTAAAAAGGGCCTTGCCTGCTTTAGGCAATGACAAATAAAATTGTTAACAAGGAAAGCAGATTGTCCCCACACTATCCTCTATCATAGCTCCGTAAGGGGTAGAAATAAATACATACCAGTAACTATGATGATTTTACAGAAGTGGATCCAATAAAAAATGGAGAGGTGTTTCTCTCTCCCTACCATTACCAAATACTTTGTTTAAAATATTCAAAAATGTTAAACATCAGAAATAGCTCAATCATAGTAACAAAAGACCATTTGGTCTCAGGCACATTACCAAACAATTGCCAGTGGCAGGACCTCACAATTTAAGTGGTTTAGTCTTAAGGGTAGTTCCCCACACTTGCCTTCCCAGACAAGCAGGTCTATTTGACAAAGAGTGCATAAGACAAACCCATCATGGCAAAACACTTTTAAGCATTCCTTTACAGTACACACTAATTTACAGTTAATATGCATCAAAATCAAATCTAAAAATTGCACTTAATAGTATGAAAGGGGGAGGACAGTCATCATGTTTAATAGATTCTTGCATGGGGGGCACTTAAAAAAGGGTGGGATGGGGAATTGGCTGAAACCCATCAAAGAAACCCCACACAGGCAGTAGTGTGGTGGCAAATTCAGAAGTGCAGGGTCCCTTCATATTAGTCACAGCCACACCCTCCCTATTTTGCTGCTGGGTTGAGTATGAGATCCTTGTTAGTACCTTCTCCCACAACAGGCATCCCTAGGAGCCAATAAGCATGAAAAGGGAGTGTTAGCTATTGAGAAGGGTCTTCTCTGTGGCTAACTTTTGACTCTGATTGGCTCCAATCAGCAGGAAAAGATGAAGCAGCATGTTAGAAGACTCTTCTCGTGGCTAGCATGCTCCCCTTTCATGCTTAATTGGCTTCTAAGATCCTGGAGACAGAGGGACCCTGCTCCCAAAAAATTAAAAGATCTTAGACCCCTCCCCGAGACAACTACACCCCTACATACAAAACTCTTAGTTATGTACTTATCATGCCACAGTTAATATAAATCCATTAGGATAGAAGTGATGGCAGTAAATCCAGAAGCAAAAGGTATTTTTGCAGATTACAGATTTTGGTCATTTATAATGTGAATTCGGTAAGCATAGGGCTATATGGCTATAGGCCATAAAGTATGGAAATTAAGTAAGTTACAAACATTACAGGCCATTATACTCCAGAAAGCAGCAAGATTGGGGAGGTGGGGAAGAAAGAAATCAAGTTCGTAAGAGATAACATTAAATTAGTTAGCTACCACCTTTGGGGTTTAAAGTAAGTCCTGGTTTAGACATTCTTAAGGTTCTCCACATACCAAACAGCTATCCACAGGAACACACTTAAGCGAAGCATCTGATAACCTGGGTGTCAGATTTCTGAAAGTAACTTCATTTATCATAGTATTGGAAAAATCAGTGGCAGGAACTCAGTGCACCTCCCCCTTGTTAACAGATGCAAAGCGTTAACAAGGTAAGGAAATATATCTAAATGTATATACTCTGCATAATTTATAGAGGAAATTTAGTTTTGGTCCGTTAAGGTACAGGCCCACACAACAGTTTAACCAATGTTACATCAGCAACGCAAGAATGATCAAGTTTGATCTGGGTTGTCCTACTGTTTTTTTTATCAAGAGATAGTGGGGAGGTTGTACTTTTCAACTGGCTGAACACACATTTGAAACATGCACACATTTTCTCCCAGATGACCTCTGAACATAGAAGTGTTCACATACATTAGTCACATTTGTGACAATGTTGTTGGAATAGCTAGCCTTCCCCAGCCAAGTACCCTAGATGTTTTGGATTACAGTTCCCATCAGCCCCCATCAAAAGCTGTGCTAGGATGTCTTTGTCAAGACTCCAGGGAAAAGAACAATGCAGCCTTCTCCAACTTGATGCCCCCCACCCAATATGGTCATGCTGGCTGGGGCTGATGGAGTTACAGTCCAAACACCTTGAGGGCCCTAGGCTGGTGAAGGATGAGGTATAGTCTACAGCAGGAATTCAAAACTTATGGTGGCAGGTTGAGCATAATCAGCTGGCAATTGCTGACATCACTTTCTGCTGATATTTAATCGATCTCTGGAAATTGCTAAATTAATTGCCACAGCATGTTCTTATGACAAGTTGTCACAGCTCAGCTTTTCTCAAGTACAGACATTTGCTCTGGAGGATTCGGGCTCATTTCAGGCAGAATTTGCTGATCCAGAGGCTCTAAGTGAAGGTTCTTCTTTTCTATTTTCCCCTTCCTATTCCCATATGCCTCAAATTGTTTGAGTTTTTACCTGTCCTGTAATTTCTTTTTTACATTCAGTTATTCCTCCTACAGCTTTATTCTCAGCACCTCCCTATTTCCAGTTGTATAAAAATTATTAACCTTTTATTTCACTTTCTAATTTTGTTCAATACCTTCCTTTGACCCTTTCTCCTCAGAAGAGGATCTTCCTTCTTGCCTCCCCTTTGAACATCTCTCTCCTGGTCCCCTTTATTCAGCATGCAAGGAGTTGCTGATGTGGGCACCACATGGCTATAGGGCAGGGCAGGCAAGTGAGGCACTGGGCAGGCTGTGGCATTGAGGCCCACTTGAAAGGGGCCTAAGACCCACTAGTAGTTCCCAGCCCAGTTCACAAAACACTGGTCCAACTCTATTTCCAAGGCCCTAAATCCCACATAAACAACTCTTACCGGTTGTATTTTTTCCTACTTCTGTTGTTGCATTTCTACCAACACCAAAACACAGGACATGGGGGGCCCAGGCACATGCAAGGTTAGGTTGCTAGCTCACATCTTCAAGTTGTGGGGCAGGAGGCACACGTGTGTTAAAGCTTTATGTAAATAGGGTCATCCCAGTCTACCAAAGGATCTGGTCACTCAAAAAATAGAAGTGGGTGCCACAATACTGATCAGACCTGAAGGTAGGCTGACCATCTTTTTCTCTAGCTCAGTGGTTCTCAACCTTTTTTTGCTCCATTCCCCTTTCACCATTGTTCAGAATATAATTCCCCCCTTCCCAAGATAGTCTCTCATAGCATGTTGACGTTTCGCAAGTGACGGTGGTGTTTCTCGTGAGAAAAATTTCTTAGTTTATATTATAACAGAATTTCTTGGAGCACTTTCTGGTCTTTAAATAATTTAATTTTGCAAATGAAAATGATACTGCATGTTCAAGAATCGATTTTAATCTGTAACATTCAATAAACTTTATTGAATGTCGCAGATTAAATTAAAAACAAACTACAATTTTACAGATTGTACATAATCTACAGGACATCACACTTTGCTGAACAGTGGTCCTATTCCCCCCCGAGGGGGGGATTCCCCCCTTGTTGAGAACCCATGCTAGCTGATCTTCCACCATTTGCTATGGAACACACAGCGCTATGACTGGATATTACACTCTAAATGTTTTTATACCTGAATGTACAAACTTCAGATTATGCAATATTTGGCCTTGCAACAATATCATATTACAACTAAGCCCAAGTAAAACTTAAGCTGCCATATGGCACTGCCAAACTGATTCTCTATGCTATCAAACTATTTTAGATTTCCACCGCTAACTAAACCAAACTCAATACAAATACATTGGTAGGCTGCTAAGATACAGTCTTGGACTTTAGCATTCATACAATGTAAATGGGCATAATTTGGTTCATGTATCAGGGGGCAACTCTGCAGTTTATATGCCAAAATTTTCATTTTAATCCTGGGTTCCTGTGCAGTTTCACTTCCCCTTATCTTCCACACCCCCTTTTGCCCTTTTCTCCTACTGCATCTTGTTCTGGTGACCTTTTTTCACCCCTCTAGTGAACAGGCAGGTTGTGAGGGGCCATTTATTATATTTCTATTTTTAATAAGACCAATTAAAAGGACATGGCTATCAGCGGCTACTAACCATGATGACTGTGTTTTACCTCCACTGTTGGAGACAGTATGCTTCTGAATTTCAGTTGCTGGAATTTGCAGGAGGGGACAGTGCTGTTGCACTCAGGTCTTGCTTGCCAGCTTCCCATAGGCATCCAGTTGGCCACTGTGAGAACAGGATGCTGAACTAGATCCAGCAGGTGCTTTTTGGGTTCAATTAAAATATAACACAAATTTGGTTATTTAGTTAGTATTTAGCAATTCCAAGTAAGTGTGTCTAGGACTGGAGTGTTATATTGGCTACTAGCAGAATATATACTCACTACTCACAAATACTACTAACATTCTGGTCTACTTGGAGATAGTGCAGGATTAAACTGTAAACAAGTTTACCATTTCACTCCTCTCCATAAAAATTGCTTGCTTTAGGGTGCATTAGGACATGTAGCAATGAAACAAATACGTGTTAGTTAATACGCAAGGTGACTTTATTTGTTTGTATTCAGCTGAATGCTTTAGTGCCTGCATCATCGAAATCGACTGGTAAATTATCTTGGTTATAAATGATTTCATTCCAAGCACTTTGGCATGGAATGCTAGGTGTACAGTTTACATTTGTGATGTGTTCCCCATTTACTTTTTACTACAGATACAGTAGCAAATGGTAACAGCCATACAACAGACTTGTGTGAAGTTTAATACTCCTCGCCTTCATCTTCACCATCCAAGGAGTCTGTGCCCACTTCTTCATAATCCTTCTCAAGTGCAGCCAGATCCTCGCGGGCCTCAGAAAATTCTCCTTCCTCCATTCCTTCTCCTACATACCAATGGACAAACGCACGCTTGGCATACATTAAGTCAAATTTGTGGTCCAGACGGGCCCAGGCCTCTGCAATGGCTGTGGTATTGCTAAGCATACAGACAGCACGTTGGACTTTGGCCAAGTCACCCCCAGGAACTACTGTTGGGGGCTGGTAATTAATACCTACCTAGAAAAAAAATCAATCGATAAAAGTACAGTCATTATAATGTTTCCTAGATCACAAGAATATCTAACATGTTGCTTGTTTACATGTCAGAAAGCTGCTGCATACAGTAAATTCAAGGTCAAGATTACACTGTGTTAAGAACACCGGGGTTGGGAGTGTAGAACTTTGTATTCATTTTAACAACTTTTGATGTAGACTTTCCCAGATTGATTTGAACATAACAAATGCCTAACCAGAGAGGTATCCTGACACGTTTCCACAAAGTAGTATTTTTGTTATAGGGAAATACTTTACTCATTTGCAAACTGCAGTATTTTGTTGCTATTCTTCCCAGTTAGCAAACATGTTCCTCCCACAAGAGCAGAGTGGGGAATCTTTTCTGTCAAGGGCTGCATGCTTTTTCGCACTCCCTTTCTTCCTACTCAGTGAGGATTGACAGATAGCTCTTGCCAGAAATCAGAAGTGATCACTTGCAGAGGGCTTATTTTCTTCAGCCTTCCATTTTGGCTCTCCCTTGTTTTTTCTTCTCCTGCCCTCCTTCTCTCCCTGAGCTGCACCCACCCACATGGTATTAGGCCAGGTTTCCCATGACTATTATTAGAAGCTGTAACATCATTAGTCATCAGCGTAATTTTTTCTCTGCATCATTTTATAACTTTGTTAAGAGCTCATTGCTCCCCTTTTTAAATGCCCTCCATGTAGTACGTTAATCTAGCATGACTAATATTAAAAGGTATTTTATATGAAAAAGCCTTAATTGTTAACATTTGAATCAGCTTTAGTTAGTTTATATACAGCAAGCAGAATACAGACTGCTTTATCTCCTTCATGTAACTGCAGGAAAATGTAAGTGCCCTCCCACCAAGATTATGATCAACCAGCCTCTTCAAAAATTATATACTAGTGATGTGCTTATTAAAGAACCTACAAATGTAGACATGGAGTAAGCCATTTTTAATTCAGTCAGCAGCACTTACCTTAAAACCAGTAGGGCACCAGTCAACAAATTGAATGGTACGCTTTGTTTTGATAGCAGCAATAGCAGCGTTGACATCCTTGGGGACAACATCTCCACGATACAACATACAACAAGCCATGTATTTGCCATGACGAGGATCACATTTTACCATTTGATTAGATGGCTCAAAGCAAGCATTGGTAATCTCAGAGACAGAGAGCTGCTCATGGTAGGCCTTCTCTGCCGAAATAATGGGGGAATATGTTACAAGGGGAAAGTGAATTCTGGGGTAAGGCACCAGGTTTGTCTGGAACTCTGTTAGATCCACATTTAAGGCACCATCAAATCTGAGAGAGGCAGTGATTGAGGAAACAATCTGACCAATGAGACGGTTGAGGTTGGTGTAGGTAGGGCGTTCAATATCCAGGTTCCTACGACAAATGTCATAGATGGCTTCATTATCAACCATGAAGGCACAGTCAGAATGTTCAAGGGTGGTGTGGGTAGTCAGGATAGAGTTATATGGCTCAACAACAGCAGTTGAAACTTGGGGAGCTGGGTATATGGCAAATTCTAATTTTGATTTCTTTCCATAGTCGACTGAGAGGCGTTCCATCAGCAGAGAAGTGAAACCGGAACCAGTGCCTCCTCCAAAACTGTGGAAGATCAGGAATCCTTGCAAGCCAGTGCACTGGTCAGCCTGTCGGGGGAAATACACATTGTAGCAGGTCAGTATATTGATATTTGAGAATGGGTTTTGTTCATTTGTCCTTACCTCCTTATATTGTTTTCTGCCTGGTAGCAAAACATTTCCTTATAGTTCAAGTCACTATTGTTATGATTTATAATGGGGTTCCCCACAAAACATTGTAAGAAAAAAAGAGGATTCCAAATGTAGTCAAAGTAGAACTCCTTGTGTACAAGTTTACAGCAACAACTGTGAGTAGTCCCCAGACCAAATATTTGCTACACTTTGTATTATACAGAGGTCACAGGCAAATTCCTTAAGTCCATGGACTAAGCCATATTTAGTTTTATTTATTTCAGTCACCCAGTAGCTGATATTCTCTGGACAACCACAGAATGTGTGTGTTTGTGTATATATATAAAACCACAGTTCTATGAAGCAATAGAAGACAACAAATATTATAATTGAAATATTCTGGCCTTCAGGATTCAGCTCTTTCTTATCTTAGTTATCATTAGCCTCATTCCTCTTTGGCTCAATTCTAAAACCATGAGAGAGGAGGCCAAATCCACGAAAATGGCAGAAACCAATTTTTTAAAATAGCATCAGTCCCTTTACAGGGGCCTTCTATACCAACAGGAAATATAGCAACTAGGCAGGTGAGATGGTTAGCCATGCCATACTTGTGCCTTCAAGCCTACCTCATGGTCCTAACCAGACTGAAAAGCCTGAATCAACTATCAGTTTTCTAACAGCATCAAGAGTTACATACCACCACCCCCAAATTCAGGAAAGCTACAAAAGAGCCCAAGAATATTTACCTTTTGACAGGCACAGAATGACAGATGGATATTGAACATCCATAACTGGCTTTTAAAAAGGGCAAAATGTTTCAGTGCAAGTTTGATTGTGTAAAAGTAATGGAACATACCAATTTCCTGACACGCTCCAATACTAGATCAATTATTTCTTTGCCCACAGTGTAGTGACCTCTTGCATAATTATTAGCAGCATCTTCCTTGCCGGAAATCAGCTGTTCGGGGTGAAAGAGTTGTTTATATGTCCCATTCCTCACTTCATCTGCAACCAAAAGCACAAGTAATTGTACAATAAAAATAGTATGCAAATAAAATTCATTATTTTGTTAGTGTCTGAAACACCTCTAAGGCAGGCCTTCTCTACAATTCTAAAAAGTAGTTTTGTAGGTATATAAAACTTAAACAGAAAGAGCCAAGGAATTGTATTCAATTTTTTTCTACTAATGGTACAGGATTTTGTTTTGCTTTGACACTGATAGCAATCTCCTAGCACAGGTTATTTTAGTATAAGGAATGATTTTTGAAATACAAGAGTACATACATAAAGTATAAACAGTTAGCAACAGTATCCAGTAAGTGGGTTAAAATGTTTTTCTAGCTCTGAGTACCAGAGGATAGGTATGCTAGTCTGTTGCAGCAAGACACAAAGAGTCTTGTAGCACCTTAAAGAAGAACAATTGTGTTGTTGTATCCATTAGTCGTACTTGTAGACCCACAGAAATGAATAGACATGACTAACATAGGTCTATTAATTTCAGTGGGTCTACTCTAATACTTATATGGCTATGACCCTTAGTCTTTTAAGATGCCACAAGACTTGTTTTTTTTCCTATTTGCAGAAACTTAGTTGTATCGTTAAAATTTAGGGAAGACTCCTGCAATCTCATCTTTCAAGTAACAAGTTAAGAAGCTACACCTTAACCCAAGCAATACTTTTATATCATACATCAAAGCAAAGTACTATCTAATTTCTCTCTAAACTTCAATTATAATAGATATCTTAACCAGATATTTAAAAATAAATATCTACTGTGCTTTGCTCTGACTATGTTAAGCTCATAAGCTCATGCAAGGTGTTCACATAGTATCTAAACGGTAACAAGAAAAATGGGATCTTCAGACATTCCAGGCTTTTGTTATACAGATCTTCCCACAACACATCTTACATCCATCCCAACCACACAGGCTATGTCTATTTTACCTATCACTGATGGTTCCAAATCCACAAATACAGCACGAGGGACGTGCTTTCCTGCGCCAGTTTCACTGAAGAAGGTGTTGAATGAGTCATCTCCACCACCGATTGTTTTGTCACTTGGCATTGTGCCATTAGGCTGAATGCCATGCTCCAAACAGTAGAGTTCCCAACATGCATTGCCAATTTGCACACCAGCTTGACCAACATGGATTGAGATGCACTCACGCTATATGAAGGGAGACAGAAGGGGCAAGTTAATACAGTTTTCTCTTTCTTTGTTCTTCACAATAACATGAAAGGCAAACTGCCACTAAATCCATTAAATAGGGAACATATGTTCAAGAAAAGCTGCCAACCACAATTCAAGTTAGTTATCAACTACATGGAGGATAACAAAGGGTACTTAGTAGCCTTCTTTGTGTACCCAACACTGCTTACCTAGCTGCAAAAGCAGTATTGCTAGCAGAGGAATCCACCATTTACAGAACACACAACAGCTAATATATAAATGCTTCAGTTGAAGACACAAATTAACACATCTAATTTATGTTGATAACTCAAGTGTACAATAATCACATGTCTAATGATCTGTCTCGGCTACTTTGACTCCAATCTTAACCAAGGAAGTAGAAAAGGTCATTGGCCATCCAGTCAACTCGTCTATAGAAGCATTATTCATCTAGAATCCCAGGCAGCCATGCTTTTCCAGACCCAATCCAGATGTGGGCATATGAACGTGGGCTTCCTGCAGCACTCCACCTTTCCTGCTTTTCAGTGAAGATTGGAAACGCAAGATTATTTTTTATTTATTACCTTTATATCCTGCCTTTCTTTTCAATATAGAAACCCAAGGCAGCTTACATATGGTTCCCAGGTGGTCTCCTATCCAGGCACTGACCAGACCTGATCCTGCTTAGCTGAGAGCTGGCCTTATGTCCCTTCAGACCATAGCCTGGACTTTGTAACTAGATTCCCATAGTGATTAATGCATTCTTATAATGCACTGCTTGTTGCATTAAAACTTTTAATATGAGCTACTCAAGTGAGTCTTGAAGGACAGTATATAAATATGCAAGATAAAATAAAGATTTGTTCCTTTAAATAACAAGCTTGCTTCTCCTAAGAAAGATGTCATCATCATTTCAGATGGTGATATTCATATGCTATCATGCAGGAAGTATGCTTCAACTAAGATAGATTTAGGATTTGTGTTAAAGTGTCCCCTACTCCAGGTACAGTATTGGATTCTCCAATATATTTTTGTGTATTGCAAATGTTCATTTCTCACACTGCTTGTTGACTGATGCATCTTTGCCCTGGATTATAGACTTTTAATGTAAAAAAGTTAAGGTTGTCCCCAAATTATTCTTTACCTAGGAATAATGGTGGTTAACTCAATTAGCAACCTGTTGGTGTACTTTTAAATTAGCTGTCCTAATTTGTTAACTTTGCTTTCATATATCTGGAGCTCAGGTGATATCTGCTTTAAAAACTTTTGGGATATTCCTTAAATTCTTATATTTAAAGATTCTTCTCATCAATTATCCACACCAGGTAATATTTTCTATACCCCAGAATAAGTATGCAACTATACAGCTCAAAGTGGTATTTCATTCTGAGGTGAAGGAGCAGTTAAGAACTTAATTTCTGAAAAGGTTATGCTCTTAAATCTTATTCTGTTCATTTCCAATAAAGCCTGTTTGCTCACCCCTTCATAATCTCTTTGCACCTTCCACTTCTTTGGTGTTAGTGGTTCCTGGATAAATGGCCAAGGACATAGCTCATAAAATCCTATTTTAATACCCACAGCCCTCCCATCCCTTATAAGTTCCACCATCTTTAAAGCTGTGTTCTGAGACATATGTACATGTTCAAGGGTTGTATCTAACTAAATTATACTCTGTATAGACCCATCACTGGCTACAACTCCAAGTCTTTTATTACGTACCTCCAAAGTCAAGGACAATTGTAGATGAAACACACATTTCACCCAGCTAAACCAGGACATCAAATATAAAACACAGGTAGAAAGATACTCTAGTCAGAGACAAATAGGTCAAAAGGTAGCTGACTGTGGTCACATGGATAGTGGAAAACTGCCAATATTAGTTCAATTGCATTATCACACCCAGGAGTTCACCTGCATAAAAATTACAAACCTAAGTATATATGTATTTTAAGTCAAGCTTT
This sequence comes from Rhineura floridana, assembly GCF_030035675.1. NCBI lineage: Eukaryota > Metazoa > Chordata > Lepidosauria > Squamata > Rhineuridae > Rhineura > Rhineura floridana. The sequence goes on from NC_084485.1 coordinate 50,166,954, forward strand.
GTACCCTCATAAGTGTAAGGACCGCACAGAGAAAACATTCAGTCATTGATCAGTTTCCTTCCTCATGAGTCATGGTGAGAAAAGATCAATAATTTCCACTACCTGTTATACTGCTCCCTGCTGTTTCAAGTCTACAGACAAATCAGTCTCTAAGTACAATAATTTAGCCAGCACAATTGAAATGCATGAGTGCATTGGTGGCACAGTCTGGGTACAAGCCATCCATCACCTAATATTCATCTAAGGCCATGACGTTAATGGCCAGATTGAGTTCAGCACTTTAGCCAGATGTTAAGAAATGAATTTGGGTCTTTGCAGTCACTTCGAGATTCAATGTCTGTCATATAGAGCAACATTTCTGACTTCTTGTTTTTCAAAGACTATAGCATTAAGATGCATTTGTAGAACTCACTGTATGAAAAATAAGAGCCAGAATATAACAGGAAAGCTCTGGTGCCAATTTTGAGAGTGTATGTAAATATGTATATGAATACACACCTCTATAGTTAATTTGTGACAGAATGGAGCAATCAGAATTCAAGGATAATGCAAAAATGCACTGTGAACTACATGCCAAAAATCAAAGAGAAAGAACAGTCTTTAAAAAACCCCAACCCCCAGTTTTGTCATAGGATGTTGAAACATCAGAGAATAAAAGGGCTGCGAGAGGCAGCCATCTTCTTTAGAAACTTCCCACCATTTTGCAGCAATTCTTTACAAACTTGTAAAGTGGGGAGGGGGGTGTTGTTGAGTAGCCAAAACTGCACCAACCAGTTATGCCACAACAGAAAGCTGCCAAAACGCCTAAAGAAAACCACTAGCTAGTCAAATAAAGCCAGTTAAGTCTTTAAGGATTTAAAACGGAAACAAGAAGGACCAAGGGTGGTGGCTAAAAAAACACACCTCTCACCCCTGCTGCCCCCCCCACTCCAGACAAAGGGAAAGGGACTCCGAGATGTCAGCTCGAAGTCACCTAAACCAATGAGTCATGCTTAAGACATTTTAAGATTCCGTTTCTTGGCTTTTTGTTAGTCCTTTGGTTTGAGGACATGTAGACATCTCTTGTATATTCCCAAATGCCTCTCTACTAATAGGAGGCCCAGATACATTTCGAGAACTGAGGCTCTCAGCAGCGGAAGCTTTAAGAGAAACTGGCAGAAAGACAAGAGGGGCAACTCGAGGTTGCGGTAAAACGCCTGGCTGAAGAGATCTAAGTGCAGCCGCTGCAGGCCGGTCACTCACGCAAGGACTTTGGACGCTAACTTTTTGCAGAAACTCGAGATTCACCAACTCATCCTACACGTCTCAAACAGAAAACAAGGAAAAAAACACTGTTCTGCTTTATAAGCCTCTCTGGTATACTTACGATACCTGTTGACCTTTAGATACTACAGCAACTTAGCAAAGGGCCCCCCGCTCCAAACAGTCACGCATCACCATCGTAGCAGCCTTCTATAGGCAACTTAAGCTGCGGCCCTAGCCATGCCTACTCAGAAGTAAGCCCCACTGGATTCAACGAGACTTACTTCCAGGTAAAAGGAGATTAGGATTGCAGTCTTCGACTATAGCTTCTGTTCTCAACCCTCGCATCGCGGCGCGCCCTGTTAAGTGGCACATTCCATACCGACCTACAAGATGTTTTCCCGACATTCTTTCACTCACAGCGGAAAGGCACACAGATTACCTCAAAGACCGCTATAAAAAAAAAATCACCTCTCCGTCGCTAGTTTGCACGCGAGTGCGCCACTGATGCTAGCGCGACACAGAAAAGAGCAAAGGGTTTAAAATTCTAATGACATTGCATTATATAAGGCAGAAACAAACGCATAATATGCCTCTATTAATAGCTTGGATAGGGATAAAACCCCGGCGGCAAGAAAACCAAGTAACTCTCACCATGTTTCCGGCAGGTTATGAATCTGTGAGGTTGTCGGTGCTCTGGCTTCAGCAGACGCGCTACGAGTCTGAGCAGCACCGCGAAAACAGCTGCTTCGTAGACAGGACAGCCTTTATATAAGGAGCCCGCAAGAGCGCTTTTCTCCATGTAGCGGATTGGACGAAACAATCTCCTTGCGCCTCCCCTTGGGCCCTATTGAATAGGGAGCGAAAGGGAGACACCCTCGCTCCGCCATCATTGGGCAGCAGATATGAAATGTCCATTTGCGGATCGTCATAGGATAATTCGTAACGAGGGAAAACTGGACTATAAATTCCCGCCAAACCAAAAATTATCGAATAGGGCCGACCCACTCCCTTCCAACCTATAATCTCTCGTTCACGTTATTTCCCCGTTAGTGGAACTGTCAAGTTCATATATCTGTGCTTAACTGGGGCCTTGAAACTCAAATGCACTGCCACAAAGAGAAGGGAGATACTTGCCTGATTTTGGAAATACTATTTCTGGACGTCCTTCCATGTTTCTGCGTTCTGTAACGAGTTTGCAGCTCTTTCGCCCATATTGTGCCAAGCCTCTTGTTGAAGAACATTTTGGCTGTGCTTTTCTAGTAATCCCCGGCACAGAGGACTCAAACTCAAGAATGAAGAGGGGAAACTAAGCCAGTGGGTGCAAGCAAGGAGATGCAAAGATCGATTGGCTGTCATATTTCCCAACACACTTTGAACTGGAGATATTTTTCCTCAGAAGAAACTAATCAACTTTTAATTAGTAGTACAACAATTGAACCCTGCACTCTATATGATTATGCTCAACCCATTTATCCAAGCGCTGCTGGGTTTGGGTCCCTTTGGGAAGAGGTCACTGGAGGCTCATTGGCACTTTGTAACATTTGTTGCATTTAGTTACAAATATACAGGTTACGCATAGGTGGAGGAACATTTTAAACCCTCCAACAGCTACACAAAGGCCATTTGAGATCTCTAAGGAGAAGCACATGGGGCTGGGTAAATTCCATATTACGGATCATTAGGAAACAGAAAATTTGCCAACATCATGCCTTTTACACAAGTATGTGGTGCATCTATACTTAGATTACTGTGTACAGTTCTGATTGCTGTATCTCACAAATGATACTGTAGAGTTGGAAAAGGTGCAGAAAAGGCAACCAAAATGATCAGGGAACTGGAATAACTCCCTAGAGGAAAGGTTTCACTATTTGGGGCTTTTTAGTTTGGAAAAATGGAGACACATGACAGAGATGCATCCATTTATGCATGGTGTAGAAAAAGTAAATAGAGACTCCCTCTGCCCTAATACTACTAGAAGCTGGAGTCATCCAGTGAAACTGATGAATGGTGGAAGATTCAGGACAGACAAGAGAAAGTACTTCTTCACACTGCTCATAGTTAAACTATGGAATTTGTTGCCACAAGCATGGTGATGGCAACCAATTTAGTCAGCTTTAAACGGGGATTAGATTAATCAGTAAGAGGATAAGGCTATCAATGGCTACTATCAATGCTTACAGTGGCTGTATACTATCTCCAGGAGCTGAGGCATCATGTCTCTAAATACTATTAGCAGTGCAGCAGTAGCACATAAGTGCTATAGTGCTCATGTTCTGCTTGTGGTTTTTCCCCTAGGCAGCTGGTTGGCCACCTTGGGAAACAGGATATGGGACTAAAAGGTCTGGTCTGATGCAGCAAGGCTGTTGGGTGAAAAAGAAAACAACAGGACCCCTGTATCTTTAATAGTTGTGTAGCAATTTCAGCAAGTGTAGTTTGGCATGCAAGCTGCACCTGATAAAATTTTCCCTCCTACACAACTTCTAGGGCCAGGGATGGGGAACCTTTGGACCTCCAGATGTTCCTGAACTACAACTCCCATCAACCCTAGCAAGCATGGCAAGAAATGGTGTAGTTCCACAACATTTGGAAGGGGCAAAGATTTCCCACACATGTAGCAGGGAGACAGTTATCATCCTAAAATATTTATGGCATCCAAACTTAGTTCTCTGTATTTTTCTCAGTACCTCACAAACTGCTTTGTGCATTCACATAGACACCTGGAATACAACATCATTGGCTTTGTCCATTTGTCCTTAGCTTTGTCCATTTTCTCTTGCTGCTCCATATTCCTGGAATTGTCTTCCAGAGCACTTATGGACTGCTCCCTCAATTTTCGTTTTGAAGTTTTATCAAAAACCCTTCCTTTTTTCCAAAGCTTTTGGCATTTCAGCTTAGGTTTTTTTATTTTTATAATTTGTACGCCTAGAGTATGTGTATTTGCAGTCCTCGCTTTGTCTTCTCTTTGTTCTCCCCTTCCTTTGCAGTCCTCATTTTATTTTATTTATATTGTATGCCATTTTAGCAAGGACTGGTTTTTATTGTTTAATTTTATGTACAGTGCCATGTGCATTTGGTGGTGCGAAATAAATGCTGGGAAGAGGAAAAGTTCTATCCACCTTCTCTTATAGGTCTTCCATTCAATGTAGTTCTGGAAATGGTTACATATCAAGCAACAGTTGGCTAATTATTTCATTCCATGGCAACACATCACCTATTTTCTAAAACAAAAAGGTGTGCTGGGACTAGGGTTGCCAGGTCCATGGCCTGAGACTGATCCTGTATCTTTAGGAGAAGAGAAAGTCAGCCAAGTGCAGGTGTTCTTGCAACTCTGTAATGGGAAAAACCACAAAGTGGAATTCTCCCTCTCCCCTCCCCAACTTTTAAAGATACAGAAGAGCTCTTGGAGGCCAGGCCTGGCAACCAAGAGATCTTCTGTATCTTTAAAAGTTGGGGAGGGGGGAGGGAGAATTCCACCTTGTGGTTTTTCCCATTACAGGGTTGCAAGAACACCTGCACTTGGCTGACTTTCTCTTCTCCTAAAGATACAGGATCAGTCTCAGGCCAAGAACCTGGCAACCCTAGCTGGGACTCACACTTTCCTGCTAAGACACTATACTATTTGCTTAGGAAGTGCTGTCAGTGTTACACAAATCCTGCTTGAAAAGAGTTACTGTGTGTAGGAATTTCATAGAACCTAAATGGAAATGTTCACATATGACCATTACATTAACATGTATTTTGCTGATGGTATACACAAGCTATACCTGGAAATGTATAGCAAGTTGAGGCTCCACAACATGTGTACGTGTAGCAAATAGAAATCTGCATTCATCACATTTTATTATCTATATGTAGATCAACTACTAATTCCTACATGGAAGTGCTTTTACATAGAAATGTTGTGGTGTTTGAAGCAGCCCCAAGGCTGAAACAGCTTGAGGGCAGATTTAGTTGCTCACTGGTGAAAGAGACACCTCTGTCCATGTATACAGCCATTTTCACAACTATTACTTCAAACTTTCTAAAACTCAAGCTTGGTATTGAAAACAGATTCCACGGCTGAGCCTTCATACAGATTAATTCTTCCATATGTTTAGGCTGGTTTTCCGTGGAACCAGTTTCTATTGAGCCATCACTCATATCAGAGGAGAGAAGAGGAGAGTAACTTCATCAAGCTGACTCCTGTGAGGATCCTAACTACCATAAAGTCAGCTGTTTGAAGAACTGTGTGGCAGGAACTGCCCTGTCCTTCTGGCCTGATCCTTGTCACCAACCATCTCTGATCTGGGATATAGTGGTTGCAGGAAGGGACCTCTTTATTGAGGGCAAGACAGCTGGAAGCACTACTGACATCAGTGGTGAGTTGCTACTCTTCTTAACAGCTATAGACAAAATTATAGTTGCATTATAAAAACTGCAGCTTTAAGAACCTATGCTTGAGATTGCTTTTCTCTCCTCCATCTCATTTATTTTTCCCTGTGTGAAATGTCTTTTTAGATTGTGAGCCTAAAATCATCTTAGA